>NW_027185616.1:1015615-1126058 GCF_028583685.1 Petaurus breviceps papuanus | reverse complement strand
ATATATATATATATATATATATATATATATATATATATATATATATACTATCTTGCCATTTCTCCCTCCATTTTCACTGGCTATCTCCCTTACCTGGAATGTATTTTGACTTTTGTTTAATCTCTTATAATCCTGGATTCCTTCAGGACTCAATTTAAGCATCACTTCATACATAAAATCTTTCCTAATCCTCACAGTGGCCAATGCCCTCTCCCTATAAAACTACCTTGTATTTATTTTACATATCTGTATATATACACACACACATATGTGTATAGAATTGATGGTTGCATTTACAAACACTTACATACTTATATGGGCATGCTTTGTTTCCCTCAATAGAATGTAAACTCCTTGAGAACGGTGACCATTTTATTTTTGTCTTTGCATCCTTAGTGGTTTTTTTCAGTTATGTCCAACTCTTTGTGACCCCATTTGGGGTTTTCTTGGCAGATATACTGGAGTGGTTTGCTATTTCCTTCTCCAGCTCATTTTGCAGATGAGGAGACTGAGGCAAACAGGGTTAAGTTATTTGCCCAGAGTCACACAGCTCATAAGAATCTGAAGCTAGATTTGAACTCAGCAAGATGAGTCTTCTGATTCCAGGCCCAACACTCTATCTACTATGCCATCAAGTGCCTACCATATTCATTGGCACAGGTTCTTAATAAATACTTGTTAATGGATTGAGAAGTAGCACGGAGGACTGGATAGGATACTAAACTTGGTGTCAGAAAGACATAGGTTCAACTGCTGCCTCAGACATTTTGTGACACTGAGCAAGTCTCTTTATGCTTTAGTTTCCTCATATATGAAATAAGAGTGGTGGACTTAATAGCACACCAGGTGCCTTTTAGCTCTCTATCCTCAGATTTGGTTGGAAGGAGAATTATGAGGGATGGAAAGAGCAGTAGAATGCATGAGGAATCTGGTCACCATTTGTAAGTTTGATGTAATGCTCCATTCTAGAGGTAGGGAATCAGCCATTTGCATTGTTTTGAGGGCATATTATTTCATTTAAATCCAACTCATTCAATTCCTACCATGTGTAATTTACTCAACTTTCCTCTACTTCAAGAGCTAAATGGATCATAGACACAGTCCTAAGATTTAGAGCTAGAAATCACCGAGCCCAATCCTTTAACTTTGCAGAGGAGAAAACAGGTCCAGTGAGGTTAATTAACTGACCTAAAGTCACTTGCATGATCAGTAGCAGAGCTTAGCTTTAAGCTCAGATCTGAATGCAATGCTCTTTCCATTACACCTTGTTCATTTAGACAGATGAGGATACTAAGGGAAGGGTAAATGATTTACCTAGGGACACACAACTAGTTTGTGGCAGAAGTAGGACTAGAATCCAGGTTTTCTGGCTGCTAACCCAGAACTCCTTAGTATATTCTTAATATAAGCAACATTAAAGAGCTTAAGGATGCCAGAATTTGTTTTCCATTTTAGGGTCCATTCCACACACTCACCCAGCTGTCTCAGAGTGCCCACTCCTGCTGATCTGGTTGCATTCTCAACTGATTCTACTCAGCCCCTTGAGTGCACAGACCTAGGTGGTTTAGGATGCCTTAATACCTTGATGGTTCTGCAGATATGCCCCTTGCTATGCTGTGACCTGGTCAGGTACTGCCACTGAAGGGGAAAATTTGATTTCGAGATGGCATTCAGCTAACCAAGAGAGATGCTAACAGCACTAGCAGAAGTTTAAGCACTTTAAACACTTGACCTTTATTTCCCAAGTTAAATAAATAGATTTGCTTCTGTCGGCTGAGATTACAGAATTCAGGCGGCTTCCCCCATCTTTGTGCAGATGGAGGGAGATGAGTCGCAGCAAAAAGTAATGGTTTGGGATTTCCAGAAAAGAAATGTGCCATCATGGACAACATGCCATAATGGGACAGTAGAGGGTAGGATGGGACCAGGTAATTACCCATATATCTGGTGGGAGACTAACACAAATAAAATGCTATTTTGTAATCAGAAGCTTGGTTTCATCAGGAGTTGGAGCTCTCAGCAGGACCTCTCCATTTCTGGTGATAGAAGGTTTTTTTTTTTTTCCAACTCTTCCCCATAGCTGGGGAAGGGGCACCTGAGCTGGTTTTTAAATAAGCAACTTATTCTCTCTTCCCCACCTGAGGTTCTAGTTCACAGTAAGAAGCAGGACTACTGCTGCTCCCAGAAGCCCGGGGCCCTTTCCAGTGGCAAAGGTGAGCTTACCAATCACCTGGTCACCATGGAAACAGAGCACTGTCATGCTCTCTCTCCAGTGACTTGGCAAGCAAGGCCAGGTATACGTGTCTCCATTTCAAACTAATCCTCCCTGCACACATTTCCCTAGAGGAGAATTACCAGAGATCACAGAGCAATATGTTTTCACATTAACCACCAAAGGCAAGGGATTGGTTTCTCTAGCAGCAGCTCTGGGACTGGGCCAGCCTGCCAGTGACCAAGAAGGCCCCAAAATGGATTCTGCTTTTACGTTACAAGCTTCCTCAGGAGCTAGGCAAACCCATCTGTGGCTAGAATCCGCTTCAATAAATGGAAGCACAGGAAACAGAAATGCTGTAAACATCTCATGCATGGAGCTTAGCCCAGCCAAACAGGAAGGAAGCCAAGACTGAGGGGTGAAGGCCCTGGGTTCTGTCAGTTACTAGACATGTAGTTGTGAATGCTAGCTTCAGTGTCCTCATCTGTAAAATAGAGGTCATAATGTCTTCCACTTTGAATTCACAGATTAAATAAAATAAGACATAGCAATGCTTTGAAAACCTAAAAGTAGCCCCTCATTCTTTTTTTTTGGGGGGGGACCAAGAAGGGGGCTAAATCTTGCATTTTTTTGTGTGAGGAAATCCCCATGGAGAAATTCCCTCAACCAATGCAGACTGGTATCTGTTCTACACCTTATAGTTTTAGAGTGCTGTTTCAGGGCACTGAGAGTTTAGACCTGCTCAGGTTCACTGAGTGCTAGGATCTGAGCACAGTTTTAATCTATAAATATAAGGCAGTACTATGAATACCACTGTTGGCAGCAGACCCTCTGACTTTGAAAAGAATTTCTGAACCCAAAAGTCTGAGCCTCAACCAGCATTGGGTCCTATGAGAAAGGGCCACTATTCCTTGTAGATCTAGAAAATACTACACTTGTCCTTTCATTCACAGCCACAAATCCTGGGCAAGCCACTGCTTGGGCCTCTTTGGTAAAAACAGAGGTTCAACTAGACGATTTCTGAGGCACCTTCTAGCTCCGGCTCTAATGATATTAAGTCATTTGACTTCCCTGGGCCTCAAATTCATCTTTCATAAAATCATACATACATTTATGCATATGTACACACACACACATACTGTATCAGTGATTTCATTGGTATAGAGAATTTTTTTTTGCTTTTTTGGAGGGGGGAAGGCAGGGCAATTGAGGTTAAGTGACTTGCCCAAGGTCACATGGCTAGTAAATGTTAAGTGTCTGAGGACAGATTTGAATTCAGGTCCTCCCTATTCACTCTCCACCATGCAAAAAAGGCAACTGATCTCCTTTTCAAAATCTTAGAGCTTCCTGGAACACTGAGAGATTAAGTTACTTGACTAGGGTCACACAGCCAGTTAGTCTTAGAGACTGTGGTTAAACCCAGATCTACCCAGTGGTGACTGTGTAATAATAACTGATATTTACATAGTACTTCAAAGTTATAAAACACCTTTCAAACATGGTCTTATTTGGTCCTCACACCAATCCATTCAGGTGGGTAATGTGAGTATAATTCTTTGTGTTTTATAGATAAATAAATGGCAAATTCAGAGACATGGAGGAATATCTCCCTAGGCACACAGGGTTGATATGCCAGGGCTCAGATTCAAACCCAGGTCTTTCTGACTCCAAATTCAACTCTCTTTCCATTATATTCCATTGTTTCTTCACCAAATGAGTGGGCTGGACTAGGGTTCTCTAAGATCACTTCCAATTCTATCATTCCATCAACTGATAATTTGGCACAGACAGGGGACTACCAGAAATATCTCCTTTCCAGATAAAGGCCAGCCCTCACTCGGTATGCAGCCAAGGCAGCCCACATAGCACAGAAAACCCATGTGGACTTTTTGTCAGGAAGAATGAAGTGGTCTAAAGAAATGAAAACAGAAACAGCAAAGGAAAAAAAATAGATGCTGAAGTTTCTGGTTAAAAAAAAATACAACAAACATCCAACTCCATATTATCTACAATCCTGCTTCCCTCCCTACTTTATAACATTAGCTTTTGAGTAATGTAAGAACAGAGCACCCTGCTCTCATGATATATTACATTAATACATTATCAGAACCAGCTGTTGGTCTAACGGTATGCAAGAAGGATGAAGGGTTTGGGTGATATATTGCTTAAGGGGAGTGCAGAGGAAGCATCAAGCAGATCCCATAAAGGATAGCAATATGTCTGGGAAGCCCACAGAACTACCCAGATTGATTTATCAGGGACAACCCTCTCCACCATCAAGAAAGAAGAGTCTGCTGGGCTAGTAGAATTTATCAACATAATTATGCTGAATGATTTATTAAGTGGTAACTAACAAAGGCATCCAAAGATGTTTGCTTAGTTGAAGTTATTTATCCATACTTAAAACTTTGTGAAGCATTATATATATGTATATATATACATGTATATATATATATTCATTTTGTCCTCACAAAAAGTCTGTAAGGGTAAATATTACATGTATTCCTATCCACATTTTTGCATATGAAGGGCAAGGTTAAAGTAATTTGCTCCAGATCATACATAAGCACCAGAAGAAAGATTCATTTCCACATCCACCCTTCTGGTTTCAAGGCTAACATTCTTTCCATCAGACCCTGATGTTTTGATCCGGTGTATGTTGTATATGTATGCCCTCCACAAAAAGTCCTATTCCAATAGTACTGTAGCACGAGGCGACCCTAGGATCTTATAAGTTATGGCAGCAGAATTCAAATTCTGCTAGCTTCTACCATGCCCAAGTGGTTTTGAGGAGGAGCCAAGGCTTTTCCCTTCCTCATATCCCCAGCACCTAGGCACAGTGCACAATTTCCTATATGAATGTAACCAACATAAAGTGGCCCCCACAATAAGATTCTAGTGATGATTACAGACATCACTTCAGCTACCAAACATTGATCTTGCCAAGAGGGGAGCCATGCCATAGAGGCTCTTCTGAGCAGAGTCTATAGGGAAGAAAGATTTCCTATATATTGAAGTCCTCCAAATGTTCGTGTTTACAAATGTTATTAAACATAAAATATCGATAAATAGTGAGAGAGGCCAAGAGTTGAACAAGAGGAAAAGAATAAACTTTTGGGGGAAACTGTGTGGTACTTTGAACTATTCCAAGCTATTCCCCCAATTAAAAAGCTATCCATTTAAATGCCAATTTTCTTCTGATAATAATACATTATTATTGATCATAGAACCCTGAAATATCTGAAGATTCAAAATTAAGGGAGACCCAAGGACTCTGGAAAGCTGTATAGTATACATGGCAAGAATGCAATGTATTAGAGTTATGTCATGCCCACAAAGCACTACTCTTAGCTACTCCCAAATTAAATATGGATTTTGAGGAGGTGATAACCTTAAACCATGTTTGACATCCCAGTCAGTGTGACGCTATATTGCTAGACATACCAGAGACACATTTAGTCCAGTGACCAAAATATATTTAATTTGGACATGAAACAATGTAATTAAGAAGAGAGTGAAACAAAGAATTAAACATTCTTGGTACCAATACACAAAGGCAAGCAAATCGCCTATGTATCCAAGGGAGTTATTAATGAATATTGATTCAATTCTTCTGTCTCAAAGCATAGCAAGAAGGTGCTTGTAAAATGCTCTAAGGGTTGGATATAGCACCTACTGGGATTAGTTCTTGGTCATCCTGGAGAATGCTGGAAGTTTCCAACTTGTCTTTATAGAAGACAAGTTACAGATGGACTTGTAGGTTTCAGCACATGATAACTACTGCCCCAACATTGTCTTCTCTATCTTTACTCCCATGCTGTAGCTCTCTCTCATCACTCCTAGAGTAGCTCTTCTCATACACTTCTTACGATAAAGAGCCCTCTAGAGCAGTGGTTCTCAGAGACTGGTTCCCTTTCATGGGATCTATGAATTTAAAACTATAATATAAAATTATTATATGTAACTATAACAGGGTAATAATACTGACACATTTTGATGTCTAATATGATAAGTATCAACAAATAAAAAACACAAAAAAGCTCTTTGGGGGAGTCTTCAATAATTTTTCAGGAAAGGAAAGGGAGAAAAAAGCATTTTTGAGTACCTATTAAGTGCCAGGCATGGTTCTTTATGCTTTACAAATACTATCTCATTTGATTCTCACAACAGCCCTAGGAGATTATCTTTCATTTGAAGGAAACAGACAGAGGTTAAATGACTTGTCTAGGATCACAGAGCTAGAAGGTGACTGAGGTTAGATTTGAACTCAGGTCTTCCTGGCTTAAGACTGGAAAAGGAGTAATACAAAGCTCTTTATTGCCACATTATTTATTTAACTTGTATGCAGAATAAATCATGCAAAAAGAAACAAATAAAAATTTCTGGGGAAAATATCAACCATCTCAGACATACAGATGATACCACTATGATGGCAGAAAGTAAAGGAGAATTGAGAAGCCTCTTAATAAGGGTGAAAGAGGAGAGTGTAAAAGCTGGCTTGAAGCTTAACATGAAAACAAACAAATAAACTAAGATCTTGGCCACTGGTGGCATCACTTCCTAGCAAATAGAGGGAGAAGAAAAGAAAGCAAAGTCAAATTTTATGTTCTTGGACTCAAAGATCACTGTAGGCAGTGACCAGTGCCATGAAATTAAAAGATGTTTGCTCCTTGGAAGGAAAGCTATGGCAAATCTTGACAGCATACTAAAAAGCAGAAATATCACATTGCCAACAAGGGTCCATATAGTCAAAACTATGGTTTTTCCAGTAGCAATACATAGCTATGAGGGTTAGACTATAAGGAAAACTGAATGCTGCAGAAGCAGTGTTTTCAAATTTTGATTTTGGAGATTTCTGAGAGACCCTTGGACATCAAGGAGATTAAATCAATCAATACTTAAAGAAATTACCTCAGGCTATTCACTGAAAGGTCAAAGAGTGAAGCTGAAGTTTAAATACTTTGGTCACATGATAAGTCAGGAGTCATTGGAAAAGACCCTGATGTTGGGAAAGACTGAAGGCAAAATGAAAAGGGTAAAGCAGAAGATGAGATGGATAGTGTTATGGAAGCAATGACCATGACATTGGACAGACTTCAGGAGATAGTGGAGGATAGAAACACCTAGCGTGCTATGGTCCATGAGCTCACAATGACTTGGACATGACTGAATAACTTACTGATTCCAGGCCTATTGCTCCATTCATTGTGCCAATTAGAGAATAAAGAAGTCCTAAGAGGGGGGCAGCTAGGTGACTCAGTGAATAGAGCACCAGCCCTGAAGTCAGGAGGACCTGAGTTCAAATCTGGCCTTAGACCCTTAACACTTACTGGCTGTGTGACCTTGGGCAAGTAACAACCCCAATTGCCTCTCCAAAAAAAGAAGAAGAAGAAGAAGGCCTAAGATCAAAAGACTATTTAGAGCAGCTACTCTAGGCCAATCCAAGTTCTGATCTGGTGATGTGATCATACTTTAAGTTTAGCACACTCCCAACAATTGTGGAAATGGAATCCAGAGACTCTCTTCCATGAATAATGTTCTCTTTGGTCCCACTTAATATGTAAAAAGAGATTTCTTACACACTAAAGAATTAGAAGTAATATGAAATATATAACCCAGTAAAAGTATAATCAGAATAAAAGGTGTCCAGTTCTCTAGCAATATTCTCTGGCATTTACATAGTACTTTAAGGTTTAAAAGGCACCTTACATAAATAATCTCATCACATCACAACAACTGTGTTGGAGGGAGAGTGCTATTATTAGCCCTGTTTTACAAATGAGGAAACCAAGGTTGCAAGAGGTTAAGTGACTTGCCCAGGGTCCCAAAGTTAGTATCTGAGGCAGAATTTGAACTCGGGTCTTAGTAATAGAAGCTAGGAAGTACATAATGCTTAAAGATTTTAAAAGGGTTTTACAAGTATGATCTCATTTTATCTTCTCAACAGCTCTGGGAGGTAAGTGCTATTATTTTACCCATTTTACACATGAGGAAACTGAAGCAGACAGAAGTTAAATGATTTGTCCAGGGTCACAAAGCTGGTGTCTGTGTGTCAAGATCTGAATTTAGGTCTCCCTGACTCTAAGTGCAGCACTCCTTCCTTTGCACTGCCAAGATGCCAAGAGCAAGAAAGAACAGATGAACAGCCTGAGTTCTGCACTGGTGCCTACAGAATGTTAAGTCATAGAGGAAGGCTATTTGTTTACTGGGTTGACTCTCTCTGGAGGACTCACGGGAGTACACAGGATAAGAAAATAATATGCATGGGTTGCAATCAGCCTTACGGTAGGAAGTACCTACATTAATGATATCACATATCATAGGATCACAGATTTAGAGCTGAAAGAGACCTTTGAGATCATCTATTCTAAAGCCCTCATTTTATAGGAGAGGAAAATCAGACCTAAAACATTTACGGAATTTGGTCAAGGTCACACAGGATTAAGTGGCAGAGATGATTTGAACCCAGATCTACTGACACTAAACACAGAACTCTTCCCACTGAACTAAACAACCTCCTAATATGTGTGTTTGTTTGTGTATGAATGTATGTATATACTTTTCAACCATTGTCTGCATGCTATGAAATTCTTCAATTTGGAATAGGAGAAAATCTAGAATAAATGAAAAAAAAATCTTCTGAGAGCGTATGTTTTGTTGCTAAGTGTGTTCTTACCAGATCACATACAAAAGGACTACTTGTCTTCTTTGCAAAAAAAAGTATTAGGGATGCTTGACAAAGAAAAAATAAAGGAGGGGGGAACAAAAATAAGCTTGCGCTATCTCATTATACAAATACAAGATGAGACGATGTTCAATTGGATGGGATTACATGCTCACAGAGAAAATAATAAGGGCAGGAAGCTTTACTTACCTTCTGGTGAATTATCAATGGGACAATATACAAAATAATGACATGTGTCAGATGACCTCTGAAAATAAGTGGCTGATTCTTTACCCCCTCAATATTTCCTCTTTACTCTCCTTTTCAGAGGTAACTAAATGGTGTAGTCAATGAAGCACTGGAACTGGATGGAGTCAGGGAGACTTGACCTCATAGTTATATGACCCTGAGTAATTCACTTCACCTTTCTCAGCCTTAGTTTGCTCATTTGTAAAATGGGGATAATAATAGCACTTATGTCTGAGGGTTGTTGTGAGTACGAAATAATTGGAGAGTGCTTTGCAAATGTTAAGGCAGGCACTATATAAATGCTACCTATTGGTACCTTTCATAGAAAGAGAGCTAAGGTTAAAGAAACTTGAACTTGACCAGGAATTCTTTTTTTTTTCTTTTTAGAGGGGGAAGGAATCGGGGTTAAGTGACTTGTCCAAGGTCACACCACTAGTAGTATGTGTTAAGTGTCTGAGGCTGGATTTTAACTCAGGTCCTCCTGACTCCAGGCACAATGCTCTATTCACTGTACCACCTACCCATCCCTTGACCAGGAATTCTTACCTGATTTTTCATTAACTATGCTGATGTTATTTCATTCTAAGAAAACCCACCTTTGAAATTTCCCATCAGGAGGAATTTCTTTCTATCGATTATGTTAGAGGAAGTACACACGTTTCATTATGCTGGGCCTTCTTTTTATATATGTTCCTCCAGAAAAAGCATATTCTCAAATGTCTGGTTGTCCCAAACCTAGGGTAGTCTGGCTGCTCCTGTTTCTCAGCCTGGGGTTCTGAGAGGAGGAGAAGGGAAAAGGGATGACCTTGACCAATATATACTGTTTGTGTTGAGGAATATTCCTATAGCTGCAAAGGCTTTCAGAATCTGACAGTAGCTTTATATTACAATGTCTGGCCACAAAGGACCTTTCATCAGGAAGCAAGCCCCTGAAAAAGACTGACAACTCTTAAAACAAATTGCCATGGTGCGGGGGGATGTTAGTCAAAGGACCACAGTTCAAATCCCACTTACCAAAACATGATAACCTTTGAACAAGTCATGACATGTAATGTGATAGAATTATGTTGTCTTGTTAGAATTAGTAAAGGGGATGGATTCAGAGAAACCTTGTAAAACTTGTCTGAAATGAAACATAATAAAGTGAGAAGAGCCAGGAGAACAATTTATATAATAATAATGATGTAAAGACAAACAACTCTGAAAATCTTAGAAACTCTGATCAACACAGCTACCAACCACAATTCCAGAGAACTCATGATGAAACAACCTACCCATCTCCATCCAGATAGAGAGGAGTGCTCAGCACACAGCAGGTATTTAGTCAATACTGATGGACACACACACACACACACACACACACACACACAAACCACAATATGGCTAAAGTGAGAATTTGTTTTATTTGACTATATATATTTGTAGTAAGTTTATTTTTCTTTCTTTTCAATGGGGAATGGGGTAGGAAGGAGGATTAGTGAGAGAAAAAGAATTCAGACCTGAAAATAAAATAAAATTGAATAAATATGAATTAAATTTTTTAAAAGCCCATAACATTAAAGTCCTATGTAAAGGCTAGCAGGCCAACTAGGTGGCACAGTAGCTAGGCTTGGAGTCAGGTGATCTGAGTTCAAATCCAGCCTCAGACACTTACTAGATGTATGAGCCTGGGAAAGTCACTTAATCCTGTTTGCCTTAGTAAACATCTGTAAAATGAGCTGGAGAAGAAAATGGCAAACTACTCCAGTATCATTGCCAAGAAAACCAAAAATGGGGTCACAACATTTGACATGACTGAAAGGACTCAACAATAAAGAAAGGTTCGCTATGATTACCCCACCTCTTCCATTTATTACTTTTTTGACTTTGGGCAAGTCTCTGGTTTCCAGTTTTCTTATCTGTAAAATGGGCAGGGGGAGGGCAGTTGGACAAGGTGGCTTTGAGTTCTAAACTCTTGATCTTATGAATAAATAGGAAGTGTAAATCTTGATGTCAACTGTAGCAACTGAAGTCTTCTTCTCTGGGGGATCCCATAGGCATTAAAATCTTGGTGCACACTTTTGAGAATGTTTGTTCTGCTATTCAAGGGATTGAGAGCCCATTGGAAATACTGAGAATACTGAGAACTAGGGAAATGGATGATGGTAGTGGTGGTGATAGCTAGTATTTACATAGTGCTTTAAGGTTTGCAAAAAGGCTTACATATTGTATTTCATTTGATCCACATGACAACCCTGTGAAGTAAGTGCTATTATTCCCATTTTATAGATGGACAAACTAAGGCTCACAAAAGAGAAATAACTTACTGAGGGTCACACAGCAAGTAAGTTTCTGAGATAGAGATCATACTAGGTATTCCTAAATTTAAGTCTGGCATTCTATCTCAACTCTTTCAGATTAAAGCAGGAGCACAAAGACCTGAATTCAGTAACTAATTAGCTAGGTAAACTCAAACATGGCATTTAGCTTCTCCGTGAGTCAATTCTCTTATGTGTAAAATGGCACAATTATTTGACTTCTCCAGCTCACATGGCTACTGCCTATATAAAACTAAACCTTAGATGGTACTTGTTATGTGTTGTCCATCCTTCTTTCCTGAAAAGATCAGTGACATCAGGAAGGTGATATCTTGACTTGTAAAGGATTTTAAAAGAGCCACTGAATGACATCTAGGTGATCTGAGTGCAGATCACAGGCCCTTACTAAGAGGTCTTTGTTGCTTGCTATGGCTGAAAGGATTTACCCCCAATAGCTGAGTTTCTGACTTTTCCAAATGTATCTCAGCTTGGCTGACAGGCACATGATCCATCGTCAGATCTGTACTCAAAGCCTAACTAACTAATTGCTGCTAACTAACTTTGGATCACTGCATAACCCCAACATCATAACCGAGTCAGTAGAATGCAGCAGAGTAACAGGACCTGAACTTAAATTCTGGACTTTCTCATTTACTATCCGTGCCACTTTCGAGGATGTCAGTTTCCTCATCTGTACAATGAAGGAGTTAAATTAGATGACTTCAAAGATTTCTTCCATCCCTTAGAGCTATGAGCTTATGATCTCCCTGCTATGATGTTGTATTCAAGGCTTTCCCATTTACCTGAGTTTCAATCATGGGCTTTCTTTCCCATTTAGCACTTGTGTGATCTCCTTGGGTCTCATTTTTCTCATTTGTAAACTAAGGAGATGGGACTAGACAGCCTCTAAGATGTCTTCCAGCTGCATAGTTATGATCCTGGGATGTCTCTGCCATGATGAAACACTGGAGTAGACATTTGTGGAAGTCTATACCTATGTTAGGTATTATTAATGTCTGTATCTTAGCTAGATTCTATTCATATATTTTTCAACTTGTGTCACTGACAGTTGTAAATTAATTACTTACCACTGTCTCCCTTCTTTCCCTTTCTTTTCTCTTGCCTCCATATTATCCAGTAGAGGGGCTGCCTCAGGGCATCTCTACCACTTCTGCCTATGCCTAATCATTTCTCTCAGTGTGATAAAATAGGAGTAATATTCTCAGGTTTGTCTCTACCCAGGGGACAGCTAATAGACTTGCACACCAGTCGGCCGCACACCCCATGTGCATCCTAATCCCTAAAATAAAACTCACTTTTCATCATGGAAGGTGCATCTTATCTGATGACATGATATGCTTGACAGCTTGCAAGGCAAATATGTTCCAATCACCCCCACATTCTCTGCTGAAGCACAGACCCCAAAGGGAATGGTGATTCATGTAAAACCTTGTTACCGCCTGTGCAGAAGCCTGGGAAATTGGAGCCGGATGGGTTCCTTCCAACATTAAATTGCAATCTCAAAGACAAAAACCAACCTCCCTACCACTCAGGAAACCAACCAGCCAAGACCAAGCAATGCCCAGGAGTGAACCATCCAGGTAGCAGATCAACCAGAATTGAGAAACAGGAAAAGAAATAACTCAGATGCATACAGCCCTCCTGACGCATTACACAGAGTGTTCAGAATGAGCCCAGTGTACCAGAAGTTAGCCTCAGCTAATGCCCACTCCAAGAAAAACTGGGGAAAATGTTCACTTCTTGTCCTTCCACCTCTCCTTTCATATCCCTCTCTGACTTTTCTATTCAATCTTGCCCTCTGAAAGGAACTGGCCCACTAGACTTTGCCACTCTTAGAAAATCATTATTTTATTAAAGTACTAGAAGTAGGAACTCAAATACTTATTGTCTTATATTCTCTGTATATATATATATACATGCATATGTATATAAATATGAACAATGACACAGATAACTAAATCTACGTTTATGTCAATATCTATATTTCCATTTAAATAAATATATATACATATACATAATACATTACAATAAATATTTGAATTAGTATTCCATGAGAGGTGCCAAACCTGTTTTATCTCTCCATGTGGATTGACTGGGGAACCTGCTTCCAGAAGAATCAAGGTAATGAGGAATGGAAGTGCTTTGAATAGATGTTTGAGAATATGTAGATATTCTATAACTGGTTCTGTTCTGCTAACCATATGGTTAGGAGGAATCTTTTTCAAATGTCTATGTGCCTAGAACTGGGAATGTCTTCCAGCCTCACCTACTGTCTTTTTTATAACTCACTTTGGCTATGTTATGCTTGTAGTTGGACTCCTTTGCTGATCTGTCCAATGAGAGACAATGCTGTGAGGCGAGAGGCCTTAGGCCTTCTCCACCAAGGCTGAAATGTGCCCAGATCAAACAGTCCCCTTTCTTTGGGCTATATATTTATTCTCTTCTAGGTGAAGGGACTGAAGCCTTTGCTCTTGTGAGTTCCTAAAGGTCAGGAGAGTTCCCTAGTGTGCCAATATTCCAAAGTCCATGATTTTCAATCAGCAAATCAGCTAAGTATCAGTTCCCAGGGGGTCATGGATAGACATTAGGGATCTAGCCAGGTGATAACTGAGATGGAGATTCACATGGCATTAATGCCACAACCGGACATAAACTTGATGACTCTAATATTCCACTGGAACTGAGGTAAGAGGGAACACACTTCCCCCGAAGACCAAAATATCACAGAGAACAACATGTATACCCTTTAGGTATTAAGGAAAATATTTACACAGTGTTCTGGCTGTATCTCTGAGGTAAATATCCATTTGGAAACTAATTGATTTTAAGTGGTTAAATAGAATTGGGCTGCCAGTCACTGGAATCTAACAGTGGGGTAAGGGGGACACAGCTAGTGAGAATTTGAGCCGTGATAAAGAACATACCCCAAGGGGCATCCAGGTTGCGTAGTGAGTAAGAGTGCCGTCCCGGGAGTCGGGAGACCTGGGATTGGTTCCGGCCTCAGATACTTAACACCCAGACAAAATAACTGGCCATGTAACCTTGAGCAAGTTACTTAACCCCAATTGCTCTAAAAAAAAAAGAACATACCCCAAATCCCTTGAGGGTGCCGACCCCTGAGAAGCAGATGTAACCTAGAAGAGTAAGGTCAGGAAATTCTTGCTACATACTTATCATTAATAAATGCTTGATTGATTGGATGACATTCCTATCATCAATATTTACATTTTTGATAAATGGCTGCAAAAGAACGAAAATCTCAGAGATCCAGAGGAATTAGCTCAAATGGTGGAATCTCAGGCATGGTATAGACATTTTGAGAGATTTGGGACACTAGTAGGCCTCTCCAATTTTATCACATAAGTAGCTACCTACTTTGAGTACTCATGAGACTGGCTTAGAATTTTTTTCATTTTTGGGTCTCCAGGAAGGGAATTTTTATGACTTTGAAATCTATTTAATACTGGTAAGATGAAGTTAAATTTACAAAATTGATAGCGGAAGAGAATCTAACAAAAAGGAACAAACTAAACTTTCAATCTCCAGATGGGGTTTTTCTCAGGGAGAGGAGCCCCACACTTAGCTGTAAGATTCTAGAATTGTTTTTCTAAGCATACCACTCAGGGTAACAATATACAAAAGCTGACATTTATACAGGCCTTTAAGGTTTGCAAAGTGCTTTGCATATATTATCACCTCTGATCCTTACAACAGCCTTCTGTGGTAAACAATAAATCTATAATTAGTCCCTTTTATATTTAAAACATGCACACACAGACATGTTCACACATGCACACAGAGGCAAGTTACATGGCCTACCCTGAGTCATATAGCAAGTAAAATGTCTGAGGCAAGATTCAAACTCAGGTCTTCTTGACCCAAGGTCCAACAATCTGTCTACTATATCATATCACCTCTTTGATCTCAACGAAGCTCTTTTCAGTCTATGTCCCCTGACTCTTGGTTCATTTTCCAGAAAGAACTCAGTTCTCTTTACTTGAGGCATTTAAAAAAAAGTGTCATCCAGACACAGTTTGTAAAACTGGAATGGTAGGTATTAAGGTTGATCAATAGAGGAGGCAATTTTGGATTATCTAAAGAGATGGTACATCTGGAAGAAGGGCCAGAGATGCCAAATACAATGCGGGGATATTCTGCTGCGGGAGTTGAGACAAAGGGAGCTTCCTTACACTGCCAATCCTGAAGTCTAGTCAATAAGAAATTCAATAAGTATTTTTCAAGTGCCTACGATTTTCCAGGAACTGTCCTAAGTGCTGAGGATACAGAGAAAAACACAAGGTAATCTCAGGCATTGGAGACCTCATGGTCTGATGGGGAAGACAACTTGCAAATAACTATTTATAAGCAAGAGAAATACAAAATAAGTCCTAGATCATCTCAAATGGAAAGCACTGCTATTGAGGGGGACTGGGAAAGGCTTCATGTAGAAGGTAGAATTTTAACTGGGACTTGAAGGAAGTTGCTTCCTGGGGAAGCCAGGAACTTGAGATGAGGAGAGACAGAAGTAATCATCTAGAATCTAGAATATTATTCTAGGTGACAGGGTAAAGAAAATTCAGTTCAGTTCTTATAATAACAGACTGGAAGAAAGCTTTAAGATCACCTTGTCTAGTTTTCTGATTTACAGGTGAGAAAATGAGCCCAAGAAGAAAATTGACTTTTTCAAGGTCACAAAATTCTATAGACGATTAAGAGTTAACTCTGGTGTTCTGAGTCTATCTAAGTATTCTTTCCAATGCTGTTTATCTTGAACTAAACACAGTGGTATGGAAATGGGTTTGGACCTGCCACCCAGGCCCAAAGAATTATATCACTGCACCACTAATACAAATAGGCCTAATAAGGAGAATATCAAATACCTAATAAGGAGAATACCTAAACTGGAGAATACCAAAGATCTGGATAAGCGAGATTATGCCATAGTGGAATACACATATAAAAGGGACTGACTGGTGTCTAATTAACAAATTAGCAGCTTTTTTTTACATGCCAGTCATTTTTATGTCAATTGAAAATTGACTAAATTAGATACTTTATATACAGCACTAAGCAGCTACATGGCACAGTGGATAGAGAGCTGGGCCTGGAACTAGGAAGATGTAAGTCTAAATCCATCTCAGATACATGCAAGCAGTGTGACCCTGGGCAAGTCACTTAACCTCTGTTTGTCTCAGTTTCTTCAACTGTATAATGGGTATAACAAGAGCATCAATCTCACAGGGTATTGTGAGAACCAAAAGAGATATTTGTGAAGCACTTAGCAGAGTGCCTGACAATCGTAGGGTCTTAGATATTTATTTCCTTCTTTTGAAAACACTACATAAATGCTAATCATTAGCAACACTTTTCTTGCTCAGCTGAGTTTGTTTTCTTAGAGAGGAAAAATATCCTTCCAAAGGATTTTTAGTGCTGTGAGAAAACTGTCCAAGCTGAAGGACTCCTGACTCAGTATCAAGGGAGGAAAGGCTCTGGAGCCATCAGAATGATGATTCAATAATTAAGTAGCACTCAATACATCTACAAATATGTGGGCCTGCTCAATTTTTATTATAGGCAATGTGTGGATTTGCTCTGCTTGGTTGAACTTTGGTGCCAGGGCTGGTTTCACTGGAGCTCAGGGGCAGGGGGAGTGAGGAAGTCATTGGGAAGTGGCATCGATGTAATTTAAAAAATCAATAAACTTTTATTTTATTAAAAAATAAAATCTTAAACTTCACTACTGACCATTTAATGATGACCACAGAAGCCTGATTCAAATGAACACAAGTTGGAATAACAGATTCCCTCGCTCCTGAATTTCTGTCCAGCTTCCAAAGTTGTGCAATAAGGAACCTTGCTAGAAATGAGCAGCACATAAAATAGAAAGAAACAGTCTCTAAATTCCACCCCAGGGATGAGATTTCCTTTTGGAGGATTTTATCTTGTTAGAGATCAACAAGGAGACAAGTGAATTTAGGAAATGGAAAGAAAAAAAGGCAAAAGAAACAACCCTCTATCCAGACAGAGAGAGTACCAAGACAGGACAAAGTGTGCCAACAGAACAGATGATTCCATAAATATTGTATTAGATAATAAAATGCAAGAAGCAGCCAGTCACTTTGAACACCTTGGCCAAAGTTCTACAAATCAAAATGACAGCTTCAAAATCCCGCTAAGGATGTATTTGGCATGAACAGCCCTGATTTGGGCATTGGGGTAAACACATCAGCTCAACAAAAAGTCCCCAAAGGGAATGGAAAAGGGAATATCCAGCACACTCCTCTTCTCTTGCCAAAATGAGAATGTTGATCCAAGAGAGGATGGGTATACCTCTTACCATTGGATGAATATACAGAGAGACAGTATGGGGTGATGGAAGGAGTTTGAGGGTCAAGGAACCTGAGTTATAGCTCTGACTCAGCTCCAGATGCATAGCTCTGGGCAAGGTTCATAGATTGGAAGTTGGAAGGGACCTCAAGGGTCATATATAAGTATACATATAGAGATAGAAGTGCCATTAGATTCCATCTATTTCAAGATCCCCATTTTAAAATTTATTTTTATTTATAAAGGACGTAACTAGAACCCAGATGGGTTAAGCAATGTTCCCAAGCTCACACACCTAACAAATAGCAGTCAGGATTTGAACCCAGAACTTCCTAGAATCCAACATTCTTTCCCACTGTATGTGCTATACTGGTGGAAAGGCCAAAGCCAAGACTCAGTGGTATTGGTGAAAAAGTGAGGAAAAAAAGTGCTTATTTTTTGTTTAACAGTGAACCAATCAAGGGGAAATTCAGAAACAGGAGCCTGGTGGAAAGGCCCCCAGATAATTCAAGTTTCCAAATGAAAAAGGAGCTTAATCTGAGAAGGGACCTCAAACTAGGAAGCAGCATGGATGAGAGAAATTCAAGGAATGGAATCTGTCGTGGGATGCTCAGGGTCCAGCACTAAGCATGGTCAGAGACATGAATAAGAAATGAACAGACCATGTGGGTAGTTCAAGGAAAAACCATGAACTCCATTTATTGATTCTTAGAACAAGGATTTTATAGAACATTGAGACAAAAAAGACTCAAGTATTATTTTTTTTTAAAGCAATCGGGGGTAAGTAACTTGCTCAAGGTTACATGGGCAGTTATTTCTGGGTGTGGTGCTAAGTATCTGAGCCCAGATTTGATCCCCAGGTCATCCCAACACTGGAGCCAGTGCTCTTACTCACTGAGCCACCTGGCTGCCCCATCGAGTATTCTTATCATTATCTTAGTCTGTCATATCCTGGAAGTAGCATGGCAATAAGCTTTGTTCTCTATGTGCCAGAAAGTCTTAGGAAAAGTTAGTTAACTCCTCTCATATGCAATCACATTACAAAGGATGCTCTGAGAGCTGACTTCAAGGCTGAAGCCAAAGCCACATCATCAAGGACATCTGCATAAAAACTGACCACCTAAGAATTTAAATATTTTGGTTTTGAACAACTAAAGTCTTGGGGCACAGCCTTTTGGTCTCACAACTCAAACAACATCCTTTTAAGTGTATCCCAAATCAAAAAACCCAAGGAGCAAGCTTAACAAAGCTCCATCAAGAAGGGCCTTCTATAGAGGCACATAGTCTGAGTCCTGAATCAGGATTCCTTGGCTCCCAACAGGGATCATAATGGCTTAAATGAGGTCATATGGCTCTAGGATGAGGTGGGGGGGAAAAACCAAGAGTCAGTCCCCACACTAAAGCAATAGTGTAAAGAAGCCAGTTCTAACACAAGGGAAGGTGGGCCATATTCCTGACTGGAGGAATCATGCATGTCATACAAATCATAAAATTTAGAATTGGAAGGAACCAAAGATTAGGCCGCAATATCCCAACTTTTTCTTGGTTTTGTGGAGCCCTTTGGCAATCTGGTGAAGCCTATGAATGCCTTCTCAGAAAAAAAAAGTTTTTTTTTAAATGCCTAAAATGAAATGCACAGGATTGAAAATGAAATTAGTTATACTGAAATACAGTTATTGAAATAAATATTTTTAAAGAGAAATTCATGGCCACCACCTTCAATTCATGTAAAAGGTGACTCTGAAAAAAATTTGGAGCTACAGAACCCACAAAATGACAAAGAGAAGCTAACCTCCCACTGAGGACAGCCCGGCAGGCCAGCAGGGAGCAGCCAGTGCAGAGCTCTATGCCAGCCTGAGGTTTTAGCCCCAGGGCAGGCCTGACCAACTGCTGGTTGGAGGGACTCCAGGTCACTATCAGCTGTGGCAGTTTCCCGAATTATCAACCCATAGATGCTAAGGACAAAGTGAAAGGACAGTGCACTGTGGAATTTTGGATCCGGTAGTTTGGGAGTGTGGTTGGCTTTTATCCCCTAGAGGGAGAAGCTGCTGAGGCCTCATGGCTATGCAGCCGCCACAACATGGCAGCTTCAGCTCCTGGCCTGGAGACTGTAGGGGGACCAAGCAACCAGTCTGAGGGGTAATTACTCTTGCTTTAACCTGCTTGGATCTGGATTGAGGTCTAGAGTGGAGGTCCTGGGGTGTGTGGCCAGCTTGCCAGAGTGTGTGGAGGCTTCAGAGAGGGCACCCAACTAATACCTTTGGCAGCTGAGAAAACCCCAGCATTTGGTACAAAGTTCCCCTGTCTGGTAGTAGAGTCCTATTGTGGCAAAAAGTCCAAAAGTCAAGTAATTGAGTGGCAACGTGAGCAAACAAGGGAAGCAAAGCAAACAGAGGAATCCAATATTAGACTGATATTTTGGGGACAAAAAGGATTAAAGCATGGAACAGGAGGAAGATAGTGAAGTCAGAACTCCTGCACCAAAAGCTTCCAAGAAAAATATGAGCTGGTTACAGGCCATAGAGGAGCTTAGGATTTAGAAAACCAAATAAGAGAAGTGGAGTAAAAATTGGGAAGAGAAATGAGAACAATGCAAGAAAATTATGAAAAGAGATTCAACAACTTGACTGAAGAAAATAACACCTTAAAAAATAGACTAACTCAAATGGCAAAAGAGGCTCAAAAAGGCAATGAGGAGAAGAATGCCTTAAAAAGCTGAATTTTCCAGATGGAAAAAGAATCTCAAAAGCTCACTGAAGAGAATCATTCCTTCAGAATTAGATTGGAGCAAATGGAAGCTAGTGACTATATGAGAAATCAAGATACTATTAAACAGATCCAAACAAAGGGAAAAATAGAAGGCATTGTGAAATATCGCATTACGAAAATCACTGACCTGGAAAATAGATACAGGAGAGATAATTTTAAAATTATTGGACTACCTGAAAGCCATGATCAAAAAAAGAACATAGAAATCATCCTTCAAGAAATTCTCAAGGAAAATTGCCCTGATATTTTAGAACCAGAGGGCAAAATAGAGGTTGAAAGAATCCACTGATCACCTCCTGAAAAAGATCCCAAAAAGACAACTCCTAGGAATATCATAGACAGGTTCTGGAGTTCCCAGATCAAGGAGGAAATATTACAAGCAGCCAAGAAGAAACAATTTTAATATTGTGGAAACACAATTAGGATAATGACAGCTTCTACACCGAGGAATTGAAGGGCTTGGAATATCATATTCTGAAGGGCAAAGGAGATGCAATTAAAACCAAGAATCACCTACCCAGCAAAACTGAGTATCATATTTCAGGGGAAAATATGGTTATTTGGGGGAATAGAGGACTTTCAAGCATTCTTGATGAAAAAACCAGAATTGAATAGAAAATTTGACTTTTAGATATAAGAAGCAAGAGAAGCATGAGAAAAACAGGGAAAAGAAATCATAAGGAACTTACCAAAGTTGAACTATTTACATTCCTACATGGAAAAACAATAATTGTAAGTTATGAAACTTTTCTAAGTATGAGAATAAAGGGAAAAGAAATGTATATATACACACACAAACATATATATGTCTATATAGAAGGGTATATGGGCTTACGAATACATATATTAATGTGTGTATATATGTGTACAGGTATACATAGATAGAGGGCACAGGACCAGTTTAATGGGAAGGGATGATACTTAAAAGGTGAAATTAAAGAGGTAAGAGAGGAATATAATGAGAGAAGATGGGGAGAGACAGATTGGGGTAAACTATCTCATATAGAAGAGGTAAGGAAAAATGGCTGCAATGGAGGGGAAGAACAGGAAGTCAAAAGGGAATGGGTCAACCTTATTCTCATTGAATTTGGCTTAGGGAGGGAATGACATACACACTAAATATGGTATCTCACCCTACAGGAGAGTCGGGGGTAAGGAGATGAGAGGGGGGATGATGGAAGGGAGGGCAGGTTGGAGGAGAGGGAAGTTGGAAGCACCCACTTTTGAAAAGGGACAGGATCAAAGTAGATAATAGAACAGTGGGAGGTGGGATAGGAGAGAGGGAAGTATAGTCAGTCTTTCACAATATTTCTACTATGGAGAGATCCACCATGCTCTACTGGAAAGTAAGAGGAGGTATGGGAGAAGACATGGGAGAGAGCAGATTGGAGGAGGAGATATCCAGTGGGATCACTATTTTGGGGCAGTGGGTAGGGAAAAAATGGGGAGAAAATTTGTAACTCAAAATCTTGTGGAAATGAATGACATAAATTCGAAATTAACAAAGCATTTGATAAACAAAAAACAGAAAACAAGAAAACTGGTGTGCAGAGAGTGGGATGGTAAGATTATACAACTGGAAAGGGGTAGAATAAGGGCTTGAACCTAGGTTTTTTCCATGTATGATGATTTTTCAGTTTTATGAAATATTTTGAGTAAAAAGCATGATAGGCATGAAAAAAAGAGAAGTTCATGGATACTAGAAGTTCATGGATTAAGAACCTCTGATTCTACACTACTGTGCTATAAGAAATGATAAGCAGGTAGATTTCAGAAAAGTTTGGAAAGGCCTACATAAACTGATGCAAAGTGAAGTAAGCAGAACCAGGAGACCATTGTATACAGCATCAGTAACATTGTATAATGATTAACTATGATAGACATAGTTCTTCTCAGCAATACAACAATACAAGACAATTCCAAAAGATTCATGATGGAAAATGCTATCCACATCCAGAGAATGAACTGATAGAGGCTGAATGCACATCAAAGCTTACTATTTTCACTTACTTTATCTTTTCATAGTTTTTCCCCCTTTGTTCTGTTTCTTCTTATCCAACATGACTGATATGGAAAAATGTTTTATATGATTGCACACATATAACCACATAACCATATAATTACCATCTTAGGGAGGACTGCATATTGTGGGGGACCAAGCGACCATTCAGAAGGTAATTTAAAATTAAGGGTTGAGAGAGGAACATAATGAGAGAAGGAAAAAAAGGAGAGATAGAATAGGGTAAATTATCTCATATAAAAGAGACAAGAGAAAACTGTTACAATGGAGGGGAAGAGCAGAAAGGTGAAAGAGAATGGGTCAACCTTGCTCTCATTGAATTTGGCTTAAGGAGGGAATAACATACACACTCAATTGGGTATCTCACCCTACAGGAAAATAGGGGGGAAGGGGATAAGAGGGAGGATGATAGAAGGGAGGGCAGATCAGGGGGGAGAGGGTAGTTAGAAGCAAACACTTTTCAAAAGTGACAGATCAAAGGAGAAAATAGAATAAGTGGGGGCTGGGATAGGATGGAGGGAAATATAGTTAGTCTTTCACAATATAACTACTTTGGAAATGTTTTGCGTTAACTATACATGTAGAACCTGTATTAAATTGTTTATCTTCACAGTGGGGGCAGGTGAATAGGGGAGAAGGGAAAAGTATGGAGCTCAAAAGTTTTTAAAAAAATGTTAAAAAAAATGTTTTTTTACCTGCAACTGGGAAATAAGATATATAGATATTGGGGTATAGAAATCCATCCTTCCCTACCAGAAAATTGGGGGGAGGGAGATGGGGGAAGACATAAGAAAGAACAGATTGGGGGAAGGGGTATTCAGTAGGCTTGCTATTTTGAAGTGGGTATAGAGGAAAGATGGGGAGAAAAATTCATAACTCAAAATCTTGTTAAAATGAATGCAGAAAACTAAAAATAAATAAATAAATTGAAAAAAAAAGAATGGTGTTAGTTTCACTCACCAAAAGTCATATGTCACTTTAAGTGTCCTCTGGTTAATCATTTTCTCACCTAAGGAGAAATCCCCAGAGTTGGCTTCCTACATGGTGCTCCCTCCCTTTTCTACTCTTTAGTCAGGGTCTGAACCAAAAGTGTTTGGTAGAAGTTTAACAAATAGATCTCCTTGGGGGAAAGATTTACAGTAACATACTTTTATACTTAATCTGCATAATTAACACTTCTGCATCATTTTCTTAAGTCTAGACTATCATAAAAACAATAACTCAATCTCTGATTTGTGGTTTGCTGATTTTTGAGGTGTAAATGCTCAAACTGAAAATTTAATAATTAACTCTTGCCTGAGATAGCTCCAGAATGCACCTGGACCAAATGCTATGCATCCTGGCTTCTTTCATTGACTCTGGGAGAAAAGTTAATAGAAGTAAAGGGGTTCAACTAAAGAGGTACAGAATAGACATGAAAAAAAGGGTCAGATAGTTCCCTATGAGTCTGTGAACATCTGGTGTTATTAGATCATAGACTTAGAGCTGGAAGAGGCCATGAAGATAATCTCAACTACTATCTTGATTTTTCATATGAAGAAACTAAGACTAATAAGAGGTCAGTTAACTTGTGTGAAGTTTCAAGTAGCAGATTCATGATTCAAACTCAGCTCTTTTAATTTCTCCTTTAGTTGTTGAATGAAGAAAAATACAGTAACAACAATATTTATTTAACCCTTACTGTGTATCAAACACTGTTCTCAAGTTCTGGAGATACAGATGGAAAAAGAAAACAGTCCCCACTCTTAAGGTATGCAGAGTCTAACTGGAGGAAACTACACATGTATTATGTAATATATTACAATTGTCAAATGTATACGCTATGTAGAATATTGTATGCCTATACTCTGCTTCTCCACATATTCTTTTGTACTGAAGGGTAGGTTTTAAAAAAATAAATAAATACATAAAAGATCAGTGATGATAATCCTACCACCTCACACTCCCCCCCCCCCCCAGATTCAAGTGTTAGGAAATATGGTAGCCTTTAATTACCTGAAATGAATGTTGAGTAGCTCAAAAGTAGTACAGAATAGGGAATTGTTGAGAGCTTGTAACCAGTTAGGGGCACCAGAGAGCCATCACAATTGGGACCCTGGGTCATGGGAGTAGCCATTACAGGGCTGTGCAAAAGAGTGATAAGGTTCCTACTTATGTGAAAGAAAGTAATTCGGGCATAAACAGAATTTTTGTCTGGAAGTCTGGTAGTTCTCTGTAGGGCTGGCTCAAGGCAAAATCCAGATGTAGGAGAAATTTGTCTTTACCTCTTTTCCTCTTTCATCCATCCTACTCTCTGTGCCCTCTTCCCTTTGTGAGTCTATCTAATATATTTCATAGGCCTGAGGTGCTGATCTCTTAAGGACCCTTCCAACTCTGATTCTTGGGTTCTACTAAATTGCCTTTAGGATAATTTCCAACTCTAAGGTTCTATGATTCTGAGTGAAGAATCACATAATCACAGAATTTTTGAGATGGAAAGGGCATCTGACAGAAATAGAAACTGAGTGTAAGTTGTTATTCTTGGGCTACCCAGGTTCTTTCTCTGTGGTTTCTTACATGGGCCTGTCTCGCCTGAGGTACACCTTATATTCTATACCTTTTCTGACTCCCTTCTTGCTCTTTCAATTAAAACTTACTAGTCCTATGTTTCCTTCCCTCCAGAAATGTTTACTCACATATAGTACTGTTAATGATGCATTAATGTGATCTTGAATGGATTAAAACCTCACACTTATTTATCAAGTTTAGTAAAATTTAACACATTTTAAATAAGGAACCATAGCTGATGTGACAACTCTCTATTCATAAGAAAAGTATTTTATGCCTTTTCCCTTCTGGATGAAGTCACCTGGGTAATCTATAATAGTTAAAAGGCCTTTTTTGTCAACTTAATTGAGTAAGAATTTATTAAGCAGTTAACCAAGTGTGGTACTACCCACTGTGATATTCAAAAGTATCTTTGAGCCCATCCACTCTGGAGTTCCCTTTAAGTATTCATATAGAGACTGTCTACTTTGGTCTATGTTGGTTCATTCATGCCTTCCTTTAACTTTGCTTTCAGCACAATATACTGGAAATCTTCTTCACTTTCTCCTGACATTGAGAGGGTACCTATCATTGGAGTACTGTGGCTGCCCCTTATCATCCTCTGTGCTTGCCATGTCACCAGTCAATCTTCTTTTCCCATTATACAGTAATACCTTGGCTGTGTCTTTTCTCCCTCTTCTTTAGAATTTCTCTGTGGTTATTTTATACTGAGGTGTGTTCGCATCCATCAAGCTCCTCTCTGTTGTTTTCATTGTTTAGATTCTCCATTGTTCTCTTTGTGATTCTATATTAATTTTTAATTGTTCAGAGTGATATTCCATATCTATGAAGGCTCTACCCTTGAAGAACTTATATTCTACTAAGGGGAAATGCCATGTATATCAATAAGAAAGTACAGAGAAACTTTGGTACAGTAGGTTGTAATGGTAAGGGTAACTTGAAGATCTTCCCTTCCCTTTAATTAGCGTAAGGGAATTTGAAGACCTTCCCTGCTTTGAAAATAAACTCTGCCCCTAATAGGCCGAATGCAATCACATGGATCCTGTCATAGGAGGAGTTTGCTAAAGGATGGAGCAGAGCCCATAGAAAGCTGGGAGTCAGAACTAGCTAGATTGGGAGGAGGAGAGCATGCATCTGAGGGAGTCAGATAGGCTTGTGAGTAAAAGTTGATGTTTGCCAGCTAGGCTTGTGTTGCTTTGTGGGAAGGCTAAAGGATGGTGTGGCTCTCTGCTACAATGTGATGCATTAACTTCTATGCTGCTATGATGGATTCAGTTTCCTGGTGTTGGGATTTGGTTTTCTGGTGTCTGAATGAATGTTTTGCTTCTGTCTTCTTCATAGAGAGTCTGTTATATTATGTGATTGACCATCATGCAGATATATTTATAGTGACTATGGGTGCTGTGAATATTGCATTGGTGCTACATAGGAATGACTAATAATTAGAAGAAATTAGGAAAGGCATGCTTTTGAGTTGAGCCTATAAAGGAACTAGGGGTTCCAAGAAGTAGAAGCAAATAGGGTGAGCTTTGCAGACATGATAGATAGCCATGTAAAGGCACAGAGATAAGACAGTAGAATGTAGCATATGGGAAATAGCAAGTAGCCAGTATCAAATATTTACTAATCTGTTAGTAACTCTGGAAAAAATAATATAGAGCACAATGCCTCGACCTCAAAGGTTCACACTCTGATAAGACACAATGAGACAAAACACAGCTCCAGGTGGCCTATGGTAAGGGCCAAATGATTGGCACAGATAAGAAGTGCCCCCATAGTAGGTCATTAAGCAACTACTATGTGCCAGTACATAAAAAGAAAAGCAAATATAGTCTCTGCCCTCCGCGAGCTCACCATCAGGGAAGGAGAACAAGTAAGAAGGCATTGGAAGGGCTGGCGGAGTGGGCGGAGATGCCCAGCGCGAGGACATCACGGAATCCTGACGCCTGGCGGGAAATGAAGGGGTAGCCATCCTGACTGCCCTCCTTAAATGGAACATCTGGAAGGCGCCGTCTGATGTCTGCCTTCTGTCCTTCCCAAAGGAGGGGGAGAGGCCACAGGGAGATGGGAGTTTCAGAGTCTAGGAGGTCTTGCAAGAAGATAAGGTTCTGGAGACAATTAGGAAATCCAGGAGAAGACCCAGAAGAATATGTGACCTTCTTAGAGGAAGAAGGACACCAGGGCTTAGACACATGTAGCATATGTGGAAAAAGGAATGTTAGGCATTCTTGGCAGAACATTGGCATAAAAGTGGTATTCCACATGGCATGCTCAAGAAACACTGAGTAAATAGCTAGATTTGAGATACTTTGAATAAAGAAATAACAGGACTTTGTGACTGATGGGGATATTAGACAGGAGGGAGAAGTCAGAGCTAAAGGTGATCCAAAGGAAGGACAGTGGTGTCACTGACAGAAATAGAAAAGCAAAAAAGAAGAATAGATTTCAGGGAGAGGATGATAAATTCAGTCTGGACATGTTGAGGTTGAGACAGCAACAGAACATTGAGTTGGAGGGGGGGGGCATAGGTATGAAGGTCAACATGCTAGTATAGCGCTCAGAAGAGAGAATAGACTAGATATATAGAGAGACTCAGGACTTGAGTTATGGGAATGTTTGAAAGTTTCAAGGGAGAGAATCTATAAGTTCTATAAGTCTAAGTTTTTAGATATGTGCTGAGTTTGAGGTGAGGAGTGGACATATGGGAAATGAATAAGAGTGATCGATTGGTTCTGAAGAGTTTACTTAATGTTTGCTCAGAACTAGAAAAAAAGAATGAAAGTAAATCAATCACCTTTCATTGAGAATCAGCATTAATGTCCTAAACCAAAATCTGTTATTCATATGAGTGTTTACCAAAATCTCTTATGGATTTTCAGGAGGAAGATCAAGTCCCCTCACATAGGTCATCTGAATGGAATTTGGACTAAATTAATTCTCTCCTCCCAAATAAAACTCCAATATGTCTTTATCTGAGTTCTCTCTGGATGGTAAACATTCTAGAACTTAGGAATAAAAGAGATTTTATTCTGAAAACTGCACATTCAATTTAACAACCTTTTGATAAGGTCCTAACATGTTCAAGGTACTATTACATGATTATGAGACATGAAACATAATAGTCTCTGAAGAATTGAAAATGAATGTCATTCTTAGCACACTAATGCATTGTTGATGGAGCCGTGAATTTGGTATAATCATTCTGGAAAGCAATTTAGAATTATGCAAATAAAGTGACTATCCATACCCTTTGACTCAAACATTCTATTGCTAAGCATATGCTCCAAGGTAGTAATTGACAAAAAGAAAGACTTGAAATACACCAAAACATTAGAGCAGCACTTTTTGTGCTAGTAAAGACTCGGAAACAAAGTAAATGCCCATTAGTTGGGAAATGGATAAACAAATTATAGTATATGAAACTAATGGAATATTATTGTGCTTTAAGAAACAACTAGCATGATGAATATAGAAAGATTTACATTTTACTGATGGGGCAGCTAGGTGGTATCATGAATAGAATGCTCTCCCTGGAATCAGAAGGATCTGAGTTCAAATCCAGTCTCTACCTACTAGCTCTGTGACACTGAGGAAGTCACTTAACCTTGTTTGTCTCAGTTTCTGCATCTGTAAAATAATCTGGAAAAGGTAATGGCAAATCACTCCAGTATCTTTGCCAAGAAAACCCCAAAAGGGGTTCATGAAGAGTCAGACACAACTGAAAAATGACTGAAAAACAACATGTCAAAGGTACTGTGCTAAGCAATTTACAAATGTTAGACATTAGATTGATATCAGAAAAGTGGATATAAAACCGATGATAGCTGGCAGCTGCTTGAATGTGAGTACAAAAGGAGAAGGAGGAATGAAAAACAAATCCAAAAGTGAATGGCTAGAATTGTGGTGGTGTCCTCTATAGAAAGAGGTAAGTTTGGAGGAGGGATGAGTCTCAGAGGGAAGAAAATGAGTTGAATTTTGGCTATAATAATTTTGAAATGCTGACAAGACATTTGAGTGGAGATATCTAGAAGGTGGTTGGTGCTGTAAGACCAGAGTTTTCAAGTGACAGTGCATGCTGCATATTCATGTTAGGCAGTCCTCTGCATAGAATTGATCTTTAGACTCATGGGACCAGATACAATCACCAGATCATGAAGGAAGAAGGTTGAAGGATGATAGATTTCAGAGGGATTAAACTTCTTTGGTTAATGGCAGAAAGCAAAACTAGGAATAGTGGATAGGAAAAAAAAACATAGAAAATTCTGACTTTGTATTAAGAAAAGATTCCTAAGAATTGCAGGGTGGAATGGGTGATTCAGGAGGTAGTAAGTGAGTTATCATTGTAAATCCTCAAGAAAAGTCTGGATGAATTGCATTCATAGTATGTTGTAGATGGGGTTGTTGTCTAAGTATGGATTAGACTAGATAGTCTCAGATGGCCCTTCTAAAATGACGTGCTGAAGGTCTAAGATTCTGAGGTCAGAACCTTTAGAGTTTGGGCTTCTAGACTTGACCAATCTAGATATCAGTCTCTCTCTTTTTTTTAATCTTTAGGGAGATCAGATACTTGAGATTGTGCAAGATAAAAACTATATTCTCAAGGGTGGCTAGGTGGTGCAGTGAATAGAGTACTGGCCCTAGAGTCAGGAGGACCTGAGTTCAAATTTAACCTCAGACACTTAACACTTACTAGCCATGTGACCTTGGGCAAGTCACTTAACCCTAATTGCCCTGCCTTCCCACCTCCAAAAAGCAAAACAAAACAAAAAAAAAAAAAGCCCAACTATATTCTCTGCTCCATTGGATCACCCTAAAGCAAGTTATGATAAAATTGCCTCAGAGAAAATGAGCTTTGGAATCAAAATCCCTGGGTTTGAATCCTGACTTTCATATATACTTCCTTCATGATCTCGAACAAGTCATGTTACCTCTCCCTGATCTTTAATTTTCTCCTCTGGAAATAAACTCATTTGAGCAGATGATCACTAAGGTGCCTAAATCCTATGAACCTGTGAAACAATTGTCCCACAGACCTAAATGTGTTCTCTTTAAAGTCTGACAGGATGTGCCTCCTCAAGAACAACTCAAGGCTCTGCCTAAATCCTCTTTCCTAAAGCATTCTTTATTTTGTCTTTCATTTACTCAGGCTGAGACTCCACTCTCTTCATCCTCCCCACCAAATACCCTAAAATTTATAAGGTCCAGAGATCACACTCTCTTCAGATGAGAGCAGGTCCACATATTTGCCATGTCAAAAGGAGATTAAGGGGGAGAATGTTTTGTTTCTTCCTTTTTTCCTATTCAAAATTACCTGGCTTGGCTGTTTACATAGCCCAGATTCTCTAGATATGTTGATTCCTGATTTGGTTTGTTTTTTCAGTCCTGTCCAACTCTTTGTATCCCATTTGGGTGGGTCTTTTGGAAAAAAATCCCAGGGTGGTTGCCATTGCCTTCTCTAGCTCATTTTTACAGATGAGAAAACTGAGGCAAACAGGGTTAAATGACTTGTGCAGGTTCACATAGTTAGTGCCTGAGGGGAGATTTGAAGTCAGGAAGATAAGTCTTCCTAACTCCAGGACCAGCACTCTATCCATTATGCCACCTACCTGACATAAATATTAGTTGGTGTCATATAGACCTTGGTCCCCTGTCTTAGATTTTTTTGAACAGACAAAAAAGGAAAATCAAGTCATTTCCTTTCATGGGCTGACTAGTCAGTATTCAAACTCTTTATGAAGTAGTTTTAGAACATTTGCATACCTATCTCCACACCCAGTCCTGTCTTTTTCCCCCTAAAATTAGTCATGAAATATGAGAGGCAAAAGGCACGAAGGTCTTGGTTAACCACCCTTCTCTCCTCTGTTCCTTCCCTTCCCCCACATCATTGTCCCTACAAGAGTCAAATAGGTATGGGGGGAAATAGTAAAAATAACAACATAAACAATAAATCTATGCCTCCATTCACAAACTAAAAGCCATTAGCATATCTGCATACAGGTGAGCCCTGATCTGGAAGACCCATTTGATTCCAGTGGCCATATTCCTAGGACCACAGCCTGTCAGAGAAGTAGTGTTACCTGGTGGACCAAAGAGACTTTGGAGTCAGAAAAATCTGGGTTCAGGTCCTACCTTTGGCAATACTCACTCCATGTGATTAAAGGACAATTATTTAACATCTCAGGGTCCCCAGGCAACTCTTTAAGATTATAATTTACCAGATTACTAAACTGTATGAAGACCAGGAGTCCCTTACACCAGCGAAACTGTAGGTCTAGACCAGGAGAAAAAAAAAATAAGAAGGGTATTCTTTTTTTTTCTTTTTGTTTTTGGAGGGGGAAAGACAGGATAATTAAAGTTAAGTGACTTGCCCAAGGTCACATGGTGAGTCAGTGTTAAGTGTCTGAGGCCATATTTGAACTCAGGTCCTCTTGACTCCAGGGCCGGTTCTCTATTCACCATACTAACTAGCTGAGCCAAGATGGGTATACTTTACTAGTTGCATGAGCTACTATATAGTAAGATAAGTTCCCTGGAAGTTGAGATATTCAAAAGGATGGGGATATCAGGCATCAGGTAAAGGTCAGATTGCATGACCTCTCAGATTCCAACATTCCCACTTTAGTATTCTAGATTTTCTTTCTCCATTCCTAGGGGTATGAGTTATACTACTGAGATAGTGTGATTTAAACAACCTAGCAAGTGTTTTTAGCTAATAATGAGTTTACATGTATATAACACTTTAAGGTTGGCAAACTAATTTACTTATTTGACTTGTATCTAACAGCAATTTTTGGAGCTAAGTGCTATTCACCTCCTCATTTTTTTAGTTGAGGAAACTGAGGCAAACAGAGGTTAAGTGACTTGCTCAGAGTCACACTTCAATTAAATGTCTAAGGCAGGATTCAAGTATATGTCTTCCTGATTCCAAGTCCATAACTCTTACCATTACACTAACTAGTTGTCAAATTTAGCATAAGAAGCAAAAGGCTTCATTCTACTTTCTGAGGAGAGGAAAGTAAAATTGTTCTTGGGATGGATGATGTTTGGCCATTTTGGGGAGGAGGCCACTTGATAATGATTTCCAGTTTAGTTTTCCATTTAATTGTTTTATGGGCAATGCTTTGTCAACAGCCTATCAACTTCATTGATCTCTGCATTCCAGGAAATAATTTGCTGTTGTGAAGTGGAGCCTTGGCTGCTGCTCTGAATAAAATGGACTGATTAAGCAATATTAATGCACTTTGGAGTTTATAAACAATGACAGATAGGAAAAGGAAGAGGGACTGGGCAGCTGAAAAATCCACAATTCTTCCAGGGAATCAAAACCTCTTCCTAACTCCCTAAAAGTGTTTGGCAGTAAGTAAAAAGCGTTCATGGACATAAATGATGCATGCCATTCAAAAATGTTTATTATTAATATTATATTTTATTAATTCTAAAAATGCAATGGAAAATACAGGTGGAAGATGCACGTATTTGAGCTGCAATGAGGTTCATAAAAATTGCAAATTAATGTGCTTGCATCTGCATGCAAAGAGTTTGTAATATAATTGCCTCCTCTAAGGGATTTCCCTAAGCCATGAACCCACTAAAACCCTCAGCTTCCTGGGACAACAGCTCTTTTATGAAAGTGACCCAGGGGACCCCTGGTCTTTTGCCTAAGGATTTCTTCTTACTCTAATCTAAACTTCCTTGTACCCTAGTTTCTAGTTTATGGCACCAGCCTCCTCTGATTCTTAGTCCCTGAGGAAGTTTAACTCCCCAGGTTGAAAGACCAGAGGCACCTTAATCACTGATTATCTGCCTTCCTTCACCCACCTCCACCCCCTGCCCTAATATTCTGGCACCCTACCTTCTTTTTCACCAACAGATCCTCAAGGCATCTTTTTCAAGGGGTTCATTCACAAGGAAAATTGTGAAAAAAAAATTCAGAAAGATTATACAAGGTTAAGAGAATGAGAAGGGAGCATAAAATAGGACTGCCCAAAGCACTGGATCTTACTCCCCATTTTATCTTAGTTTCCTGCTGGAGTGCTCAGCTCGGATAATTCCATAAATGCTGGACAGCAATTTTACCCAAACCAAGAATGATCTCATTCTCCCCATAATCTCCTTTTCTCCTCATTTCATTTTAGCCACCACCCCAGCCTCACTAATTGTGCTTTCCTCAGCCAACTGCCCTCAGGTGTACAATCTTAGACATAATTATGAAGTCTTCTGTTTCTTATGGGAATTTAAAGTGCTTTACCAATACATTTCTCTGCAGAATCACTCTTTACTGGGGTTGTTAGCCTGCAGCCCATGAAATTTAAAAATATATATTTTGATAACTATTTCAATATGATTAGTTTCCTTTGTAATCCCATGTATTTCATTTTGTGCACTTAAAAAGAGTATTCTGAGAAGGGATCACCAGTCTGCTAAAGACATCCATGACACAAAAAAGGCTAAGAAACCCTGCTAGAACTAGATAACTTCCCATTGAACTCACTCATTTCAATTCAATTTAATTCAAAAGCATCTATTAAATTCATATTCTGTGCAAAGAATTCTGGATAATAAGTAGGCAAAAAACTGAAAAATAGTTCCCTACCTATAGGAGTTTATATTTTACTGGGAATTGGGATTCAACATTTAAACAGAAAGTTTCAATAAAACTTGAAGGTGGAAGAGTAAGCAATAATTGCTGTTCAGTCATTTTTTTTACAGTCGTGTGACCCTAATTGGGGGTCATGCAAAGATACTGGAGTGGTTTGCCATTTCCTTCTCCACTCATTTCACAGATAAGGAAAAGGGTTAATTGACTTGCCTAGAGTCACAGAGCTGGTAAGTATTTGAATAAATGTCTGAACTCAGGTCCTTCTGGTTTCAAGGCTATCACTCTATGCACTTTACCACCTAGCTACAAGGGAACCAGAATGGAAATCAGGAACCAGAATCAAAATTGAGAACAACTTCTTGTAGGCAGTGGCACATGAGTTAAGCCTTGAAGAAGCTACAGATTCTAGGAGATGGAAGGCACAAGGGAGAGTTTTGGGATTCACAGAATGGCAAGCAGTTCACATTGGTTGGAAAAGAAAGCAATATGAAATAAGTCGAGAGAGCCTAGAAAGAATGAAGGCAGACTGTGAAAGGCTTAAGATGCCAAACCAAAGAGTTTGTATTTTAACCAGGGAAAAGGAGGGCTCAAAAGAGATACTCAAAAGAATTTCCCTCGACACCCAGGGAGAAAAAATCAACCAATTTATTCCCAAAGTTCACAAAAGACTGTCCTTTTCCACCCTTCTTCACAACTATAAATGTACTTAAGATTTGATGTCACAGTTTTGGGGAAAACAACAGAAACTGGGGAAGTCTTGGAGGCTATTTAGCAGAAGCAGTGAGAGCCGCTTTGCCAAGGAAGGCTCAGGGAGAAGTGGGTCACCAGAAAGGATTTGCATACAGAAGGATGCTCTGAACTGACTATTGAGACTCCTAGTTCAAGTCAGGATTTGGTCCCTATTTACCTTTCTGGCCTGATCTCCCACTCTGCCTTCTCAAATACTCTGTGCCATAGCCAGACTATACTCCTTCATGATGCCTGAAAATAACTTTATTTTTGATACCTCTATGCCTTTGTTCTAGCTAGTCTCTATATCGGAAATATCCTTCCTTTACTCTCCCTAGTTTTCTCTGTTCAATTTGTAATTTTCCTTCTAGGCCCAGTTTGAGTATTATGTACACCATCAAGCCTGCTCTGAATCCCACTCTCCACCCCACCCCAACCTAGACAGAATGTATTTATTTCTTCTCCAAATTCCCATAACTCTTTATACCTATCTTATCTTTCTTGATGGTGTGTGGTGGAAAGAACATTGGATTTTGAGTCAGAAGGGTTTAGGGTTCAAGTCCTGACTCTATCACTTACTAGCCTTGTGACTACTGACACAGTAGATAGAGAGCTGGGCCTGGAGTAAGGAAGATCTGAGTTCAAATATAACTTCAGACATGTATTACTGGCTATGTAATACCAGGCAAGTCACTAAATCTCTGGTGGCAGGGGTTTCTTCAACTGTAACATGAGGATGATAATAGCACCTATGCCTCCCAGGATTGTTGTTAAGATCAAATGAGATAGTATTTGTAAAGTGCTAATGTCAGGGTCTGGCACAGAGTAGACACTTAATGCTGATTTCCTTCCTTCTTTCCTTTTTCCCTTCCTTGTTTCTTTTCTTCTTCCATCTCTTCTTTCTTTTCTTCCTTCTTTCCTTCCTTCTTTGGTAGTAAGTGATATGAGTCATGGAACACTACAGTCTCCAGAAGACAAAAGAGAGACCCACAGTGAGTGTCAGCATGATATAGCACCTAGCAAATAAGGAACTTTGAAGAAGAATCCCACCTCTATCACATACAACCTGTGTGACTTTGGGTAAATTATTTAAATTATTTGGGATCTAGAGTCCATGTTTATTAAATGATGGACTTGAACTAGATGGCTTCTAAGCTCTCCTCCAGATCTAGATCTATGTTCATATCAATCAAGGTGGGGGTTGGGGTGCAAAAGAGAGGGGAGGGTGGAGAGTGAGAGAGACACATGCAGTACTTTTATTCTCTAGGTATCAGGAAAAATTGAGGAAGGCCCATGTGACAAACTTATGGCAGCACATGTAGAAGAATCTCTTGGGATGGACAATCACACATGGGTCACAAAAGCATCCTTGGAAATGAAAGTCCATATCAATAAAACTACAGATCCATTTAAGTGACTGGGAAAGTCACTGCACCTTTTTGAGCCTCATTTTCTCTCATCTCTAAAATGGGGATAACAATACCTTCATTATTATCTACAGCAGCAAAGTGGTTCTAAATGTGAAAAGTGTAGAACTTTGCAATAGTGTAATACATTGTAAAGCCCCATACAAATGCGAGCTCTTATAATTATTGATTACTATTATCTCAGCAACTATTTTTGGGTATCTTATCTCCTCCATTAATGAGTAAACTCTCAGAGATGATCATGATACCCCTTCAGGGCACTTTAGTATAAGACCTTGCACATATTTGTTGCACTGTTGAATGGCTGCATTTAAAACGCATTCTACTATTCTTCAAAATAAGGATGAAAAGCAGCCACTATTTTGGATTTAGATTTTGGTGTTCTTCTCTTGCTTCAATGAAGGATTTACATTTCACTCCCTTCCTCCTCCCCCCCCCCCAAAAAGGTAAGTGCAGCAGGATTTGAACTAAAAGTGAACTCCAAATAATTGGAATAAAGGGAGTAAAAGGGCTTTCCTTAGACTTTTGAATTTGTATTAAACTAAATTAAAATTTTAATAACATTCAACCTTTTGTTCTGGGAAGTGTCCTCAGACAAATAACATTTTGGAAAGACCATTGTCTCAGGAGGATTCAGACTCCTGGGAGTTTGCAACTGAGAGGAGACTTAGAGGTCGGCAAGAAACTCTAAAGTATCAACACCTTGTGCTTTGGCCCTGAGTTGATTCTGGGGACTTTGGGGGGCATCAGAGTCCACCCAGAAGACTGGTAGAACCCAGTGATAGTGCAGTCTTTCTGCAATCTGTCTCTCCCTAATGAATAAAGAATTATGACCATTCCCATGGGGGTAAGAGGGAAGTTAACCTTTGCACTATCTAACAAGACAAGAGTTTACTAAGCAAATAAAATGGGCAAAGAAGATTGCAAAAGGCTATATTTAAACTTCTTAAGGGAACAAATTATTTTCTAAGGATTTCTAGGGTATGCTAATGATTTGTATGCAAATGAATGCTAATTACAGATAAATCTTATCTGTTTATTACAGTAAGACCAGTACTCCATTCAGGACCTGGTTAGGGTTACCTAATGTATTTGAAAGCATTCTAGTAGTAGGGGTTCATTTAAAATTATTCTCTAAGAATTTCTATAATTCATCCTCTATGCTAATGCAGATGTACCACTGACCCTCACCTCCATCAATAAGTTATTCCAACTTATTTAGTTTCTTTTGAATTATAAAGGAAAATGTACAATGTTGAAATATCACCTTTTGCAAGAGGATTTAAATGGCATCTCACCACCCCACCTCCAGCTTTTAATGCCCTCCCTTTACTAGATTACCTTTATATACTTAGATAGTTGAGAAATATAGATAGATAGATAGTTAGATATTTATTATATGTGCCTAGATATTTACAGATTGTCTTCTCCTTTATATTCCATGCTTTTTTGACAAGGCAATTGGGGTTAAATGACTTGCCCAAGGTCACACTGCTAGTAAATGTGCTGAGTGTGCAAGACTAAATTTGAACTCAAGTCTGCCTGACTCCAGGGTCAGTGCTCTATTCACTGTGCCACCTAGCTGCCCCTAGATTTCATGCTTTTTGAAAACAGGAATGGTTTTGTTTGTTTGTTTTGTTTTTAAATTAGCTTTTCTTTGAATTCCCAGCACTTAATGCAGGGCCTGGCACATAGTAAGAGCTTGATAAATGTTTGCTGTCATAATTTTAAATATTACCAATAATTATAAAGAGTCAAATTCTTCCTCAGAAGACTCCTTTGAAGCTGACTTCTTCCACCCAAAGCCTCAGTTTACCCACGTATTTAGAATGTTTCATGTTAATTGTTTCCTCAAACCAGTTTTTCTCTGAGTTCAGTCTTTGGTTTGCAGAAAGGTACAGCAGAGTCAGTCACATAGCACTAGTTTAAAAACCATAAACAGAATGGATTATTTTCTGTTACATAATTTATTTTGAACCAGTAAGAGGTCATAGGATCATAAGATTATAAATGTAAAGAAAGAAGGGACCTTGGAGACCACCAAATTCAACCCTCTCATTTTACAGGTGAAGAGTGATTAAGTGATTTATACACAATCACACAGCTAATAAATGAAGTAGAATCTGAAGTCTTTTTGACCCCAAGTCTAACTGAATGTCTCCAATGCTTCAGCAGCAACAGACTTTGAAGTTTTCTTTTTGTTCAGTTCTCTCTGTTTTGGGGAAAAAATTCAATATGTTCTCCCTTGCCTCATAAAGCCAAGGACCACTTAATGAAATTGAGGAATGGCAGAATTCCATCTCAGTCACACATGACCACAGGCAAATGGCTTTGCTTCTTAAAGCATCAGTCTTCTAATCTGCAAAATAGCCATAATGATACTATACTGCTGACCTCAGTAGGTCATTGTGAAGAAATAGCTATTCAACCCTTAAAGTATTTTAAAAATATGAATATTGTTATTGGGCAACTAGGTGACTCAGTCATGAAGATTCATCTTCCTGAGTTCAAATCTGGCCTCAGATACTTACTAGCTATGTGACCCTGAGCACATCACTTAATCCTGTTTGCCTCAGTTTCCTCATTTGTAAAATGAGCTGCAGAAGAAAATGGCAAACTTTGCAAAGAAAACGCCAAATAGGGTCACATGACTAAACAAAAATTACATTATTATTATTGTACAGAACTTCAAATCAGAGGGTCTGCAATGGGTTCCAGCCATCACACTATCATTAACCAACTTCCTTTTCTCTTATATTTTTCTCCCTCTTGTGCTCCTTTAATCTTTTGGCTCCACAAAGAAGACATTGACTTTCTACTGATCTTTTCTAGGACCAGATGCTCCTTTTCGTACCCTCCCTCCCCACCCACCACAACCACATAACACTAGGCAAAGAAGTAGATAAAGTTCTCATTTTTATGGATCTCCTTTGCCCAATTCACCAAGAAACCTTTTTTTCCTTTAAAGTTCACTACCCAAATATATTACTCAATCCAAATCCTGGATGCAGTCAGCTAGGAACCCCCTGATCATTCCTAATATTTCCTAAAGGAATTCATTGCTTGGATAGTAGATTACCTTTCCACCACAAATCCCTGCCTTATATTTGGTGCCTTCAATAGACATAATGATGTTTCCTTGAATGCCTTGGTTCAAACATCTCAACTCCTACAACATACAGTCACTTTCACTTTTCTCACAACATTACTACACTCTCAATCAAGCACAGATATTCTATGTCTATGATCAAGAACTCTGGCATTTCTCTATGTAATCATAGCTTCCTATCATTCCATCTTTATAGGTGCATTTCATCTCCCAAGCCTATTCTTCCTCTTGACTGACTTGTAGTTCCTCCATCACTTATTGCTGTCCTAGTGCCTAATTTCCCTTTCTTCCCTATAGACTTATGACTCTATAGTTAACTATTTCAATGGTGTGTTGTCCTCTCCTTTTAAATGCTTTGCCCCGCTGTTCATACTTTGCCGGTCTTGGACTACTGCCACCATCCACCTCTTCCTGTCCTACTCACATGCTGTTCGACTATGGCAGAGGAATTCACACAACCAGGCTAACTAGCTCCACTACAAATTTATGTGATTTACTCTCAGCTGGACCCTCACTATCACAACATAATTCTTTTATTCTTCCCCAGATGACTCTCAAATTCTACCCCTGGCTCCTCCAAAAATATATCTTTTCTCCTCAAACCTCTCACAATAACTTTCTCTTCTCATTTTCTCAGTCATAAACTTCAACTCATGTTTTAATTAGATGATCATGGCTATTCTTTTGAATTCTCTGTCTCCCCTTCCCCCATTCTATATCTCAAATCCTCTTAATATCTCAGTCTTTCTTTTTTTACTCTACTAGCTAATGAAGAGATGACCTTTTACCTTGCAAAGGCCAACCCTCCACCACTCATATACTTGGTCCCACTGCCTCCCTTTCTCTACCAACTTCATTAGTATATTAAATAGGTCTTAAGGTATTTATTGGTATTAAGAAAGATTCAAAGATTAGATAAACCAGTCTCTGCCCTTATGGGACTTACAATCTAATAAGGTACTTAAGCAGGATCAAGGTGCATATTTGTAGTCTCTAAAGGCATTCCATACTGTGCCTTACGAGATAAGCTTGGGGTTGCCAGGTGGCACAGTGAGTAAGAGCAGCGGCCCCAGAGTTGGGATGACGTGGGATTGAATCTGGGCTCAGATACTTAGCACCACTCCCAGAAATAACTGTGTAACCTTGAGCAAGTTACTTAACCCCAATTGCTTTAAAAAAAAGAGAGAGATAAGCTTAATCTTGGGGGGTTGACCCATTCAGCTTTTGATTACACAACTAATATTCTTCTTTAAAGTAAATTTCATTGGTGACTTTCATTTAGACAATAGTCATTTCTAGACTTACACTCTTCCCCATTTGAACTCTTGCTTGAAACAAAGGAAAACAGCTAAGTAAACACAACTGATTTAGTGACTAACTGTGACAATATATGCAACCTTCTCTCACAGCCTTCTGACTCCTGGCCTAGCTAGATACCCACTTATTTTCTAATTCTTTGTTATGACAAAAAAAAACTATATGAATATTTTGGAACATATTGCACCTTTGTTTCTGTCTCTGACATCATTAAGGACATAATTCCAGTCGTTGTATTGTTGGGTCAAAGGATATGGACAGACTGCCAATTTCTTTGCATAGTTCTGAATTGCTTTCACAAACTATTGGATTAATTCACAGTACTACCAACAATCAAACAAACAAAAGTATATTTGTCTTTTCACAATCCCTGCGATACTGATTACTCTCATTTTTTTGTCATCTTAAAAATTGTGCAGGTGTGAGATTAAGCCTTAGGGTTTGTTTTCATTTGTGTATTGCATATTATTAGTGACTTGGAGTTTCATTTCTTATGATGATTAACATTTTGTAATTCTTTTAAGAACTATTTTTTCGTATTCTTTGACTACTTATGTTGGGAAATGGCTTTTGGCCTTATTATGTATTAGTGTCAATGCCCTAAAATTTTTAGATGTCAAACATTTTTTCAGTTGTATTTCATCTAATTTTTCCATAATAGACATTTTCTCTTTTTATTACATTAAATGAATATAACTCAAATCATCTCTTGCTTTTTAAAAACAACTTTATACCTTTTTTTGGTTAAGAAGTCTCCCTTCACTATAATCATAAAAGATACTTCCTTTCTTTTTGTTTTTTAAATGATGTGACCTTTACAATAATAATCAGGTTATATATATAATTTTAGTTTACTGAGGTATATGGTGTGAGATACTGTACTAAACTTAATCTGTGAAAATTGCTTTCTGGTTTCCCCATCAATTCTTGTCAAATAGGGAATTATTCCCTTAATATTTAAGTTCTTGAGTTTGCCAAACTTCAGAAAACTCTTTTCAATTGTTTTTGTTTCTTGTCTGTTGGTTCTGTTCCACTAATCAACTTCTCTAATTTTTAGGTAGTGAAAATAGTTTGGATAATTACTACATTGTTGTATTATTTGAGATCAGAAAGTCTTATTTCTCTTCTATTACCATTTCCCCCCCCATTATTTTCCTTGAGGTTCCATACACTTTGTTTTTCCAAATGAATTTCATTATTAGTATGCATTGCATGGCCCTAAAACTGATTTAAACCAGGTAGCACTGCATTTTATTACATTGGCACAGTCCAACCACGAGTAGTAGATATTTAATCCAAATATTTAAGCATTCCTTTATTTCTATAAAGACTGCATTATAGTTGTATCTATATACCTATGTATATCTGCCTAAGCCCCTTTCTTGTCTTCATAGGTTACATCCCAGAAATTTTAAGTTTATTGTAGTTAATTTGAGTGAAATTTCACTTATTATCATTTCCTCCAGTTCTTTTTAATATAGTATAATGATGTTAATGATTCCGTGGATTATAGTGCTATTTTCTGAAGCTATTAATCGTCTCAATTAGTTTTTTTTTCTGCTTATTCTCCATGGTTTTCTTAGGAAACTATTATATCATCTGCAAACAGGGGTAATTTTATTTCTTCTTTGCCAATGTTTATACCTTTAATTTTTCTCTTTTTTATTGCTATAGCTAGACATTCTAGAACCATCAAATAATGATAGAGAAAGTTTATATCCTTGGTTCCACTCATTTTCCAAGTCAAGATCCACTTCGCCAAACTGAAACAATCTCTCTTAGAAATAAAGCTTTTCTTTTGATTACATTGTTTCTCAACCCACAATTCCCTCTTTAGTGTTCTATCTCTTATGCTGTACATGCAAACTTAGCTAAGGGTAGCAATAGCTTCTGGCCAGGAGTGTAGTGGGAATGGACAGTCATATAGAGAAATCAAGGATATATTAAAGCGCTTTTTAATTAGACCACTGTGGTCTGTACCAGTCCCGAGTTACAAAGATTAAATAATGGCTCCTGGCATCTACAATGGGTGGTTTGCCTATAGTTAAGGGGAGATTATTGACTATATTGCTAACTTATGAGTGCTCATTAGATCTTGCAGAGCAAAAAAAAAAAAAAAACTCTGCTTAGCACAACAAAACAATGCACTTTATGTCCTGGCCCTTCTGAAGGTCATAAACCACTTTAATTAAGAACAACTTTAATAATGAAGGACTCAAGAAACCTCACAAGGGCACTGAGAGCATCTCTGAAATTAAGATGAAAAATCTTCCATTTCTGTGCCTTCAAAATGACCATTTTATGCTGAGCTAAATGCTTTTTTCTCAGCAGTGTCCAGCTGCAGAGGTGAGCAGAAAGCAATGGCACCACCTGCTATAAGTGACTACCCTTTCAACCCACCTAGGGAAGCCAGATTAGTCTACACAGCAGAGTGATTTGAATCTGAGGGTACTCCAACTATTCCTGGCCTGTCTGTTTCTGTCTGAGTCCCTGCTTCTGTTTCTTTCTCTTTGTCTCCATCTCTGTGTGTGTCTCTGTCTCTCTCTCAGAGTAAACTCAGAAGAGAAGAGAGATAGGACAAAAGTTGTGTTTTTGCTCTCACTTTCTTCATGTGAAGAGGAAGGCAGAGTGGTGTAGGAGATATAGTGCTAGATTGGGGATCAGAAAACCAGGGTTCAAATCTTGTCTCCAAGAATACTAGCTATGTGAACATGGGCAAATCACATAAATTCTCAATGCCCCAAACCATAAGTCGTAGAAAAATTGCTGCTCTGAAGTGGCAGAAGACATTCCTTCACTTTAAGGTCCTATCAATGATGGACATTACAAGGCCACTGTTTTTTAAATGGACCTGGTCATGAAGCTATGAGTCAGTGAAAGCAAGAATGGATCCTTTGTCTGAACACTTAAGTTGTTATCAAAGTGATTCCCCTAGGATATATTCACAATTCTTCTTTCTAAAATGATGGTCAATTTCTTCCCTGGCTCCAAGGATTTTCAGGGAAATTCTCAGTCATGGCTTCCCAACTTTAAACCAATTATCCTGGAATCTATCTCTGAAATACAACATTTTAGGGACCTCATGATAACAGAGATGTGTGTGTGCCCTTTTTAGAGGGCAATTGGGGTTAAGTGACTTGCCCAAGGTCACACAGCTAGTTTTTATGTTAAATGTCTGAGGCCAGATTTGAATTCAGGTCCTCCTGATTCCAGGGCCAGTGCTCTATTCACTGTACCACCTAGCCACCCCCTCGAGGGTTTTTTTTACAGCTTGTAGTGATGGGCCCATATTCTGAGAGCAGATTATTATAGGATTCAAGTTTCCTCAAGTAACTCCATTTCCTTTACTTTTTTGTCCCAGATACAACTGACCAAAGTATGTATGTTGTGTCTTCTGTGCTACCTCTAACAGTGGGGATTTTTTTCTGCATCCCACTGGGGAACAAGATCCTAATCTAATCGGGTCACCAGAAACTCAGTGGCTTAGGATTAAAGCTCTTTAATTCAATTGAACCATATTTCTTAAGTGTTAATAATAAGGAAGGTGCTAGGGATTAAAAATTGAAATAAGACTAGATTAAGATATAACAAGAGTTTATTACCTAATTGGTGGTAGGATAACAAATGTACAGAAATAGCTATATTAAGTAGAATATGATAAACCAAGGAAACATCTAGATAAAGTATCACAAGACATTTAAGGAGAGAACACCTACTTTATTCTGGTAGGGATCAGAGGATGTTTCATGGAGGAGGTGGTGTTAAAGTTGGGGGCTGAGGAAAGGGAAGGCTTTCAATGAGCAGAAATGGTTGGGGACAGGAAAGGATGATCATTTCCAAAAATCGTAGTCTTAGAGGTGGGTTTAATACCAGCATTCCCTTAGTTCAGTTCCACCTGGAGAGAAAATAAGGTACTCAAAAGTCATTGAATAGTTACAAACAGAAGTTTACTTTTCCTTAACACAGTAAGGATCTTTAACATGGATATAACAACACTCATTTTGCTCTGGCCACATTCTCCTCCCCACACCAATCTCTTTATGGAAAAGGTCTTGGTCAGGAAGGAAGAGTATGGTAACTCACATGGTCTTCAGAAATTCACCAAGTTGGAAAATCCCTGATTCCATACACATAGATAGGACTTGTTATGTCTTCAGGGGATCAGAAAGCTAAGTGAAGGAAGGCAGGGACAATCAAGTGCCAGGGACAGTTTTGTTGCCTTTTAGGGAAAACAAGTTCCTTTTGATGGGGAAAGGGGGTAACCTGGTACTATCATGTGGGGCAGTATAAATAAAGATTCGGATATGGGAGAGAGGAGAATGAGATTGAAGGGGGAATAGTCAATAAATAAATGCAGTTTGCCTGAGATGCAGGGTATTTGAAAGGAATACTATTTATGCAGAGATCAGAAAATCATTTTGGAGTCATAATGTCAACTGACTTGAATTCCAAATTGAAAAGTTTATACTTTCTTTCATAGGTAATGGGGAACTACTTAACAGTTTTGAGTAGAGAAGTGACATTATCAGAGTGGAGCATTGGAGAGATTACTCATAAATCTGAGCTGGAGAGAGGAGAAACCAGAGGAATAGGAAGCTATAACTAGGTCTAGGTCAGAGAAGATGAACGAGGATAAGAGCTTGAGTTGTTGGTATGGGAATGAAAATTAAGAGAATAATGAATGAGTTAGTGAGAGAGCAGAATTTACAGAACCTGGGAGTGGATTAACTTGAGGGTGGGGGGTAATTGGAGAAAGCAAAGAGACAAAGATGACTGGTGTTTTAGCTTTGGTTACTGAAACAAAGTATGAAAAACAAAGTACTGAAAAAGTTTATGGTGAATACGTTCACCATAAACAGAAATTTCAAGGAGAAAAGGATGCAGCTTTTTTCACCCAAGTTAGTGATGATGACCAGCTAAACAGGAATGGAATAGTCTGACCTCAGGATGTTATAAGAGTTCCCTGGATAGATCAAAGGATCTTTTTGTAGTAAAAACAAAAGAATTTTGTAAAGCAGAAATCAGTCACCAGATGCAGTTAAGCTTCAACACCAGGAATCCCAGATTTCTTTGCATCAGAATCCCAATGGAGGATTTAAGAAGTGGAATTGATCAAGAGCTAAGCATCAGGTTAGATCAAGCAGACCAATCTCCCTGGAATATCTGCCTATTTATCTAGCACACCATGAATAGTCCCCCGATCACAGCAAGTATGATTAAAGCAACATACCACAGTGATCATGAAACAGTGATCACAGTTGATCCAGGGCAGAGAATGGGAACAATGATAGGAATTTCATTTGTTCATTATTTGGTCAAGACTACTTAAGGAATTCAGTTTAATTCCATATCTATTCACTAAATGTCTATAGGTTCCCACCATTGGGGAATTAAAAAAAATCTAAATCAAAACAGTCCCTGCCTTCAAAGGGCTTACATTCTACTGGAGGATAATACATATAAATAGATCAGTAAACATGAGATCTTTTGAGGAGAGAGGGACAATTATCCCTCTAACTACTAGGGGGATATGGAAAGACTACACAGAGAAGGAGCCACCTGAATTAAGATTTGAAAAAGGTTAAAAATTGTCACAGCTGTAGTAAAAAAAAAAAGTACATCCCAGAAATAAGAGATAGTCTGAGAAAAAGCATTGAGGCAGGAAAGGAAATGTTGAGTTCTAGGAATGGCAAGTAGTTGGGTTTTGCTGAGTACTGCTGTATGATTAGTTTGAAAAAATTGCCTGGGGTCAAGTGTAATGAGTTTCATATGAGAGACTGAAGAGAATAATTTTATCATTAAGGAAATTAAGAAAGTATCAAGCTTTTTGAGCTAGAGAGCAAGTTGTTTAGAACTGCTTTAGGAAGATTATGTTGGCAGTTGTTCGGATAACTGATATAATGATGATGATGATGGTGATGATGATGATGATGATGGTGATGATGATGATGATGATGATGATGATGATGGTGATGATGATGATGATGATGATGGTGATGATGATGATGATGATGGTGATGATGATGATGGTGATGACGACAATGACAACAATGACATTTATATAGTATGTTGAGGTTTATAAAGCCCTTTGCAAATAGTATCTAACCCTGGCAGGTAGTTGCTACTACTATCCCCATTTTATGGATAAAGACACTGAGGCAGACAGAGGTTAAGTGGCTTGTACAAGATCACATAGTTAATAAATGTTTGAGCCTGTATTTGAGTGAAGTTCTTCTGAGATCCAGATACTACATTTTATCCATTGTGGTATCTACCTGCCTGGAATTAAACAGGAAGATACCAGAATGAAAGAAGCCAATCAGGAGTCATTATAATAGTCCAAGTGAGTGATGATAAGGTCCTTAACTAGGGTAGTAACTGTGTGAGAGGAGAGAATGGGATGGATGTAAGGAATATTGTGGAGGTAAGACTCAGCAGAACAGGGCAACTAACTAGATCTTGAAATTTGGGAAGAGATAAGGATTGAAGATAATTCCAAGATTGGGGATCCATGTGAAAGAAGATAATGCTCTCAAAAATACCTAAGTTTGAGAGAAATATGGATTTAGGGAGTGAATATTGAATCTTGTTTGTGGTAAAGACTGCTTTGGTGGGCTAGCGAAACCTATAGACTGTTTCTCAGAACAGTGTTTTAAAATATATGAAATACATATTATTACCAAGGAAACCAATTATTTTGATGTGTGTGTGTGTTTCATGTGCCCCAGATTAAGAACTCCTGGGTAAGACAGTAAACTTCATTTTGGATATACTAAATTTGAGATATCAATAGACTTTCTAGATGGAACTGTCTAGCTGGCATTGAATGATGTAGGATGAAGTTCAAGGAAAACATTAGTGTTGGATATATAAACTTAGGAGTCATCTTCATGTGGTATATAATGAAAAGAAAGGAAAGGTTGGGATACTAATGCACTCTTAGTGGAGCTGTGAACTGATCCAACTATTCTGGAGAACAATTTGAAACTATGTTCTATCATGAATAAAGTTCTGAGATACAAAGTTTCCAGGTATTAATAATCAATTTATTAACTAGGTTAACCAATAATCAATAGATTGATGGTCAGAAGTTTCTCTCAGTAACCAAAGACCAAGATACAAGGACATCTTAAATGTCCTCCTCTCTTCTTGACAACACATTATTGGGCCATCCCCTGACCAGGAAAAGGCCACCCTAATTGAGGACACTTAATGAGGAGGTAGGTTAAAAATCTTTCTTTCCTCCTTCTAAGAAAGTGGCTTCATCATGAGACTCAGCAACTTCTAGCAATCTGAGAACCCTGATCAGGTTCTCTTTGGTTTGGTTTCTCCTTCAGGAGCTGAATAGCCCTAAATTCTCGTGAAGGGGAGCAAAGACAGGAACTCTTTCCCCAAGGGAGGGACCTAACACAAACTAGAACCTATTTATACCTTAAACAGAAATCAGGGTAAGACCCAGATGCCTTGAGCAGAGCTGGAATGCTTCTGACATTCTTTAACTGGGGAAGGAACTCCTCTCTAAGTTAGCCTTTTTACAGCAAAGTGAATATTGCAAATTATTATTAATAACCAAATGGGCACAGCATTAAAATTAATTTCTTAATCCCTCTTTTTGATTCACTAAGTGACCCTCAATGAATCACTAACTATCACAAACCTTCCTCAAGGGTTTTTGACTGAGACTTAGGTGTTTTAACAGGATGGAAAGTAAGGTAAGGGGAAGAAGGAGAGATTGACTGATACATTAACATAAACCATTGAGGGCAGTCCCCTTTGGCAACCAGGCCTTACAAAGTACAACTGTACAAGGGGAAGAAGTGAGAGGGAAAGATAACCCACTCCCATTGTCCATTTCATCAGTTCATCATATCTCAGAGCTCAAATGTCTCATGCAGCTGTCTGGTTTCTGAGACCATCTAATGTAGTCATCTGTTCTCTCCTCTTTTGCATTTGGAATAGATTGGTTATCAGAGCAGCTTCTTCTAGCAAATCTGCCTCTCTGGTTCAGGTCACTTGCAGAGATCCCAAAAGCTCTTGAAAAACAGTTCTCAATACAATTCAATAAAGTCACTTTAATTTTGTTCTTCCGATAAATAGGTCATGTGGTAAGAGCTAACTCAAACCTTATAGCTCTACTAAGAACACCAAATTAGGAGCCTCTAAACCAAAGAATATACATTTTTCCTTACTCTATGATGCTCCTATCCTATCTTAGACCAAGTACTTAATTTGAATGCTAACAACAGGCTGAAGAGAGAATCTGAAACAATCTATGAGAATTCGGCTTGCAGAATGAATCTTTGTGGTTATGGATATAATATTTACCAATGTAGTTATGAAAGATAAGGAGGGAAATGACCTTTAAATTGGCATTAACTCCACTATCATTTAATTTCTAGTGTTCCTCTATTTCACTTCAGATTCAAGTCTCAGAAATAGGAGAAAATTCAGTTTATTGTCTTTTGTGATCCTATCATTTGTGATATAAGTTAGCAAATTGTTATGTTGATGTATTTAGGAAATTCAAATAGTTGCAAAATTTAAAAAATCTGAAACAAATGTTTATATGTGACATATTTAATTATCTGATCTTTTTTCAAAAACAAAATTTTCTCTCTTCATTATTTTCTCCAGTAATTGATTTTAGCTGCTCAGTCCAAAGGACTATAAAACTGTACATACCCTTTGACCCAGTGATACTATTACTAGCTCTGTATCCCAAAGAGAAAAAAGAAAAGGGGAAACAAACTATATGAACAAAAATACTTTTAGCAGATCTCTTCATGATGGCAAAGAATTAGAAAATGAAAGGATTCCCATCAACTGGGGAATGGCTAAACAAGTTGCAGCATGTGGTTGAGAGGGAATACTATTGTGCTGTAAGAAATGAGGACAGGATGCTTTCAGAAAAACCTGGGAAGACTTATGTGAACTGATGCAAAGTGAATTGAGCAGAACTAGGAGATCATTGTACATATTGTATGATGATAAACTATGAATAATTTAACTATTCTAATCAATACAATGATCCAAGATGATTCTGAAAGACATATGATGAAAAAATACTGTCTTCGAAGAAAGAACTGATGGAGTCTGAATGCAGATTAAAGTATACTTTTTTCTTTCTTTTTCTTTTTTTAAAAATTTGTGTTCTCTTTTACAACATGGCTAAAATGGAAATATGGTTTGCATGACTGTACATGTATAAGCTAAGTCAAATTGCTTGTCTTCTCAAGGAGGAGGGAGAGGAGGGTTAAAAGGAGAACTCAAAATTTTAAAAAGTGAATGTTAAAAATTTGTATATGCAATTAAGAAAGGTTTAAGTAAATAAAAAGATAATGGGGAAGAGAGAATTCTTTCAAGTTCCTGTATAAAAGGCATTTGTGTTAGTTTTAAGCATTATTTAATACACCATGGCCTTAATAAACTTGACATTGGATATGGCACCGGTAGCAGAGCAACCAGAGCTTTGTCCTAGGGAACATGGTCATTTCAGTATTATAGAAATGACTGAGTTTAGCATCTAGTTAGCTAGAATAATCAGTGAAAAGAAGAAACTGCCAGATAGTTTCTTTATTCCCCATCCTATTCAGTGCTCCACCACCACCGCCCCCCCCCAATCCCTTGAATAATCCATAATTGAATTTCTCTAGCATATCCCTAACCAGTATGGTCCCCTCTGTCCTTATCTTATTAAAGTCTAAGAGTCTCTCACATAACTGAATAATTTATATATCTTCCATAACTGATTTTATCTTTAAAAGTTTATAATAGGCAGAGGTTCTTAACCTGGAATATATTAACTTTTTAACATTTCAATAACTATTTTTCAATATATTTGTTTTTTGTGATCCTATTATTTAATACATTCAAAAACATTATTCTGAGAATAGGTCCCTACCTTTCACCAAACTTCCAAAGGGAATCATTACCACCACTACCACCACCCAAAAAGAGGTTAGCCCTCCCCCCAGATTAAGGGGCTTATTTCATACTATTTGACCTGGATAAGTTTGTTTGGTTTAATTTGTCTTTTGCATACTTGCCTCAAGTGACAAAATTGCTAATTACTATCTTCTTGTTATTATGTTGACCATTATATTGTATATTGAGTTGAAGAGAATACCACTTATTATATGTGTATGAGATAATAACAGAATGTAAGAGATAGAAGGACCTCAGAGATTATCCAGTCTAACAGTTGGAAACCTGAGAGCTAAAAAGTCTTGGAGTTCAGAAATTATTAAAAGAGATATCTGAGTCTAAATTTGTATCAAATATTATCATTTACTTAGATCCAACAAATATACTGTAGGCCTCAGTATGATAAATAAGCAAGCCAACCTTCTGTAAATTCAACGTGTATCCCATTCATCTATATTCCTATTTATCAAATATATGTATCTGATCATATGATTAATAAAATACAAATTTATTTGCTGAATTAAAAAAGAGGTGGGAAACTAGACCTACAGAATGCTTCATTTGCCATAGCTGGATTTGCTATGTTGTTGGTTTTGCTTAACTGTCTTTGTTACAAGAGAAGTCTGACTGGGTAGATGAGTGGGAGTATCTGAAAATGACTGCGATCTCAAAACAAAAGTGATCAATGAAATTTTAATTTTTCAAAGAGGATAAAAGGGATGGATCTAGGTTGTGGGGTCAAGCAGGTCCAAGCAATGGCAGAACCCAGGAGTTCCTCGGTGCCATACAAAGCACACCCTTTCTGTAGCATACATTAGTGCCACTATAACTTGCAAGACTCATTTGCTTAGAGTATCAAGCTTTCTCAAGCATAGCATCCCCCTACTTCCTTTGGTTAATTAATCATAATGATACAACTTCCAAGAAGTCCCTCTCTCTGGTTTACAGTAAATAAAATTCTTAGCAAGAATGATCCCACAGATGGTAATACCCTCTGCCACTCCCACATCATCCTACCACTTCTTTTAATACAGGTCCCCCAAGCTGATCTTGCAACATGGCATGTGATTATAACATATCTGGTAAGCCTAAAGCAGAGTGGTTTGAGTGGAAGAACTTAAAATATGAAAATGTATGAACATATGTCCTCCACTTCATGGTCAGAAGGGAATCAGATCAAGAATCTAATGATGCATTTTTCCAATTAAAAATTCAAGCCATAATGAGCAAAGCCATTCAAACTAATAATTACACAAATTCCCATTAAGTGTTATACAGTAATTACAACAGGTGCTTTTAACCAATTTAAAACACAACTTAAATTTAAATTCTCTTAGTGAAACATTGCAATGAGCAGGTGTATTGCAGTCTCAACAGGTGGAAAAACTGATTAGAAGTGCTGGCGCCATAGAGAAAGGTTATCTACCATCTGCAAGTGGCCCCTCCCAATGCTACTCTAGGGCAAGGCAACCAGTTGGGCAGGAAGCTCTCAAAAGATGAATAGCAAATTTAAAACTCCCAAGTTCATGGAAGTTTTGTCCATCACTGAAGCATAAAGTTGGACAGGACTTTAAGATTTTCTAATTTCTCCACTTTTCTCACTTTATAGATGAGAAGAATGAAACCCAGAGAAGTCAAGTCATTTGCTTAAGTTTTCACAGCTAGTGGCAGAACCAGGCTGGACTCCAAGACTAGAGAGGTCTTTCAAGTTATGGGCTCGTTTTCTTTCTACCCTGTGAATTCCAGAGACTTGTCACAAGTCCTGCACCCCAGCAAATGGTGAGGAAACAAGGGAAGCAGGTGGGAAGGAAGATTCCCTGCTTATACCAGGAGCTATTTCCTGGATCACCTGTGATTTAGTATAAAATGCTGACAGCCATAGTGATTCCACTGGCAGCAACCAGCTCCCATACATTTCTAAAAATCCAATTCACTCTTCTCTGACCCCTCAACCCTTAGAGAATGGACCCTTATTCCTATTTAGGAAAAGGAAGCACAAAGTAGTTAATTGAGAACAGGTCTCCGGCTTGGGTCCAAATCCTGCCTCTGACCATGTGACAATGACCATGTTACTTTCAATCTGTGAGACATCTAAGAGGTACAGTGGGAAGAGTAACAGATTTTGAGACTGGAATAAAAGGTCTGAGTTCAAATCCTAAGTCAGACACTACTGTGTTTCCCCGATAATAAGACCTATCCCGAAAATAAGCCCTCCCCGTACTGTGTAAGATTCCTTCTAAAATAAGCCCTCCCCCGAAAATAAGCCCTATTGAGATTGCTACTGTAGTGAAGGTGATCCCCTGTGCTACACGCTACATTACAGTACCCTCTGTATGCACTGTGTCCCCCCCTCCCCGTGAAACGCACGCCCCACTCTGAGCTGCATCCAATCAGAGCTGCAGCAGTGAGTGCGTCATCCTGTTCTTCCCCAGTGATTTGCTTATTGAATAAAGGTACATTTTTTTGTTCACATTTACCTGTTTATTAAAATTGCTGTCAATGTTCATTAAAATAAGCCCTCCCCTGAAAATAAGCCCTCTGGTGTTTTTCTGTCCAAAAAATAATAATAAGACAGTGTCTTATTATCGGGGAAACACGGTAGCTATGTGGACCTTAGCAAATCCCTTAACTTCTTTCAGACAGTTTCCTCATCTGTAAAATGAGATCATAATACTACACCTCTCAGGAGTGTAGTAAGGATCAAATAAGATTTTATATATTGTGCTTTGCATACCTTAAAGTGTTATATCATGTTATTTCACATTATTATATATATAAGTAATATATCATTATTATTTAACTTGTATGTATACCAGTGTGTGTTGTCTCCCCCCATTAGAATAATGTAAGGATGTAAGCTCTGTGAGTGCAGGGACTGTTTTTGCTTTTTCTGTGTGTTCTTGTATCGAGAACTGTGCTTGGTACAAAATAAGAACCTTACAAATGTGCTCCTATGACAGACTGATTGACTTAACACCTCTGACCGTCCCAGACAACTCACTAATACTTACAAGACAGAGCAGTGGCATATTGGCGTTGAAAGAGAGACTTTGTTCATGGGAATTTCTTATGTCAAAGAAATCCGAGATCTGCTTTCCTCTTTCCCCTATTTCCCCCCACCAAAAAAATCCTTTTAAGATCCTATAGGAAGGGTAGGTTTGGGATCCTCATAATCACAAGTGCCTGCAGAGCTGAGAGTCCTAACCCCACCCAATCATTCCCAACTCTTATTTGTTCACTTTCTGATTAGGTTTGAAACTGGCACTTGGTAGTTCTCAAAGTGATTTTTAATAACTCAGTCAATACCCCGGCCAGATATGCCTTCCCAGAAACTGTCTCTGCCAAGAAACATTACTTACCATTCTTTAAGTGCCTGGATTACACATCAACCTGTGGCTTAGCACTTAAATACACATTAAGCACAATTCCACCCACTCCTCCCTTTAGGATGGTGTTTGTGGAAGGGAGAAATAATAGATATCGTTCCAAGGATATTCCCAGTTGTGAGTATAGGGGAATAAAGTAGACTTATCCCCAGAACTCTGCTCAGAATGAGCAGTTTCCTTCAGAACAGCCTAGTTCCCGAGTCCCCATGGAGTGAATTGGTCCTAGGGCCAACAGCTTCATAATAGTGGTCTTCTATTTGTTTTATTCCATAAATTGAAAACAAAATAAAAGTTTAAAAGTAGTGGCTTTCCCCCAGGTATCATCAGGAGCTTTATCATACAGACTTTAATTTAACCTTAGCTGTATATCAGACAGCCAGGTAGTGCAGCATACAGAGTGCTGAGCTTGGAGTCAGGAAGCCTTGTGTTCAAATCTGGCCTCAGACATTTACTAGCTGTGTGACCCTAACTAAGTCATTTTGACCTCAGTTTCCTATCTGTAAAAATGAGTTTGGGAGCAAGACACAACTGAAAAACAGCAACCCTTCTTACAAAGCTATGAGATTTATTTATTCAGCCAGGGTCTTCCCTCTGTTTCCTCTCTATAAAAATAGGACCAATAATTTCCACACTCCCATGCTTCCTTTCCCCCAGCCTATTGTATGGGTCAAAAGAGAAAAGAGATACAAAAGTGCTTTGGGAAACTTAAAAGTATATATAAAAATGAGGGAGGGCCATTATTTTTGTTTGCTCCTCTTCTCTCTCTCCCTGCTCTGAAATCCATCCCAAGCCCAAGTAGACAAGGTCATTGTCACTGATTTGCCCCTGTAGATCAGCAACAAAAATAATAGCTTTGTTGAAAACATTTAATGTGGCATCCCTACATAGCCTCATAAGACCTGGATCAGGTCCATGTGCCCCAAGACACCAAGTACATACACTGAGCCTTCAGTTCAGCCATTTTTTTCTGCTTAATTGAAAAGTCAGGTCAATGGTTAGGAATCCCTAATGCAATTTATTTGTTTGCATCAGGGTACCTCAGCTTGGCCTATTCCAGTTATGGTTATTGTTGGCTCTGCAGTTGGCTTTCATTCCTTTTGACAGGAGGCAAGATGATGACTTCATAAATCTTGTTTCAACAATTGCCCTAGCTAAGAAAGTCTTTGTCAGATGGCTCATGCACCACTCCCTTAAACCAGCACTTCTTAAACTGTGGGTCACACACAACCCCATATGGGGGAGCAAAAAATTTGGCAACAGTAAAAGGTTTCTCAATGAACAATGACTAAAAATTCATGAAAAAATCAAACACATAATGAGTGCAAGGTGTATCTGGCAGCACTTGCCCATGTTGCATCACTGTAGCTTTGGTTTTGAATACACAGCATGCCCATTTTGCACTGTGCATGCAGTCACACCATGACCTGAGAATAGGAATTTTTATCATTTTGTGTGTGTGTTGTGGACACTTTCGGTAGTCTGTTGAAACCTATGGACCTCTTCTCAGAATCATGTCTTTGTATGTATAAAATAAAATATATGGGATGCCAAAGCAAGCCTCTTATATTGAAATATAGAGTTAGCAAAATATTTTTTTAGCAGAAAGTTAAGAATTATCCTAGAGGTAACAGGGAGTTGTTAGAGTTTCTTGAGTACAGGGTTCACATGGTTGTATCCGTGCTTTAGGGGAAATCACTTTGAGACTTGCATGGATAAAGGATTTAACAGAGGAGAGAATTGAAAAAAGGAGACTCCTCTGTCACTGCCCTTGTTCCTCTCTATCTTTGCAGTCTTTTAACATATTTATTACTCTTCTCTACAAACTCTATGGCCTAGCCATATTGGAACATACAACCACATCTTGCCTTTCCTTACACAAGTTACTGTATTACTCAACTCCTTTTATATTCACTTTCTTTTAGGTCTAGAATGCTCTCCTTCCTCAGTCCTGACTCTTAGAATCCTTGGTTTCTAAGACAAATGAAAAGTCCAAGAAACATAGGTTCTAGGTGTTTCACAATCAATTTATTAATAGGGTTAGCAGATAATCAATAAATTGAAGTCAATGGTTCTCTCAGAAACCAAAGACCCCACACTGAGGCTGCTTGAATGTTTAAATACCTTTAGAAGAGGAATTGTTCACCCTTCGGGGTAGAAATCAATTCTGATTAGTTAAAATTAATGAGATAATGAAGATTACAGTGAGAGGTGGGCTTATTCTAATGAGGGGCTAGGGAACATGACTTTGATCAAGTTTGACATTCTTTGGGTAAGGTCAGAAATGTCCTTGAGAGACCGGACTTTGAACAGCTAAGCAAAAAAGAGAATCTCTGGGCCCCAGATATAAAATTTGTTAGGAATAAAACAAAACAACCATTTTTCTCCCTTCCTTTCTTAACTCCAATGTAACTTCTTGCTAGAAGTCCTTCCTGGTTCCCCCAGCTGCTATTGCTTTTTCCTCTCAGGCTAATTTCCATTTACTCTGGTTATCTTTTATGTACTAATTTATGTATATGTTTTAGAACTTAAATTCCTTGAGGGCAGGGATATTTTTTTCTTTTTTTGTATCCCTATGGCTTAGCACAGTTCCTAATAAGTAGCCATCCCTTAGTCAATGCTTGCTGATTGACTGACTTATAAATTGCAAAACAGCCACTATCTATATTGGCTGAGGTTATTTCCTGCATCAATGAAATCACAAGTCCAGTTAAAAAAAATGAGAAAAACACTTCTCATGGGGATAAAAAGAAACCCCCCAAAAAGTAGTTTATGTCTTCTGGGAATTTGCAGTAACCAGCAACAAGCATTTATTAAGCTTTTACTGTGGACTAGGCATTGTCGCTAACCTTCAGATTTTCAAGAGGTTTGATCAACATGCTTAGGAAGGAGTATAGATAAGATCAAGTGGTTGGTCTGAAGATAACTCTCATTATGTGTTAATATTTGGCCCCTGTAAGATACTAAATTGCTAAGTCATTCACCCTAAGAAAATTTATTGGAATCAGATGAAGCAATGATGTCACCAGGGACCTCTAGATGAGACTGGATACAAAAATCTAGTTTGTTCAGACTAAGGAGCTTGAGGATGCCCTTTAGTCTAAATTCTAGGGAAGAACTGTGTCCAGAGAATGATTCCAGCTCATAAGCTAAACCAAAGAAATGCCAACAAGAAGATCAGAGAGATCAGAAGTTTTGGAGAGAAAGGTTTGGAAAGAAAGGTTGTTTCAGAAGAAAGAACAAAGACAAGAGTGAATTTTGCTTCAGGCTATTTCTGGAAGAAGAAGCATACTCTAGGATCTTCAAGAATCATAAAGATGGAGACATACAAGATCTTGTGACTTTAGCCTAGTGGTGAATAGTAAGATAATATTAACATGGGACAGTGCATATAAACAACTGAATACTGGACTACAAAAAAAGGGTATATTACAGGAGTTAGAAGTCTAGTGAGATACATTATTTCTAATTACTTTGATCTGCTTGCTAAGTGCCTTATATTATTTTGTATTTCATATTTTTGTTGGTACTATAGCTATCATTATTTGATATTTGTGGTTGAATAAATTAATTATTTCACGTTTAGTCAATTTAAATATTTATATACCTACAATCCTGTTATTCTATCCTAAAACCTAACCTGCTCTGTGGGTTTTTTTTTCTTTTTTCTTTTCCTTTCCTTGAGAAGATGGGGAATGCTGGTGGGGAGAATCATTAAAGAGACTATAATTTTCACAGAACTGAGGAACTCTCTTCATCCCTACAGAACTGTAATATGCAGTCTTACAGAAGCAGCTGGATAGTATTGAGAGGTTAAGTAACTTGCTCATGGTCACACAGCCAGTACTTGCTAAGGATGGGACTTGTATGAAGATCTTCCTAATTCTGAGGCCAGCTGCTTCTCTGGTGACTATCCTAAAAGTTGGGGAGGGGGAGAGACAAATTTAGTAAGCATTGACTACGTGCCAGACACTGTGTTAAGCTCTTTACAAATATTATAATACCTGCTCCACGGTGAATGATGGGAAGGGTGTTGTCCAAAGACCATCCTAACAAATTTATTTATGCCTTTGCCAAGAGAAAAGAGAATATTAGTGATACCATCTTACTGATGTGCCAAATGGAGGCTTGGGTAAGTCAAGAGCCACACAATTGACACCTCTGAATCCCCAGCACTGATGAGCTATTACATTGAGTTAAAGCCCAGAATCACAGGACTTCACACCTTCTTGGACCAGGGTAATGAAAAAACAGCAGGAAGATTTTTCTTTATATGCCTCAGTAATCCAGAGAAGATACCGCTTAGGAAGTAAGTGCCTTTTTCATTAGGGAGCCATCCGGATGAATGTTGCCCCTTTGCTGAGCACTAGAGAGAAGTGGCAACTAATTCTATTAATAAGTATGTAGAGAGCTACCTATCAGCTGCTTGACAGTGTTAATGAGAAGTGTGTATGTGTAACATATATATATATATACATATATATATGTGTGTGTATGTGTATATATATGCATATATATTTGCATATGTACATATGTATTGATATCTTTTATAGCTTGCAATATATGCATAATACTTCATAACTTACAATGTATTTTATGTGCATTATTTTATTTTATACAACAATGCTGTGAGGTGGAATAATGGAAAGAATGCTGCCTCTGGAATCAGACAATGGGGTTCAAATCATACTTCTGATTGCTTAATATTTATGTGACCATAACATCCCTGGTCCTCAGTATTTTTATCTTTAAAATCAAGGGATTAGACTAGGATCAGGGGTGGGGAAGCTTCAGGAAGTTTGGATTCAGTCAAAGGGCCACATTTAAGGCCACATGGGACCTCAAGGTGGCAAGTTCTCCACCCTGAACTAGGTAAATGGCCTTTGAGATTCCTTCCAGGTTTAGAGGTATAATCCTATAACTAAGTAGGGAAGGAATGTGTTTAGAGAATGGTTCTACCTCATAAGCTAAACCTATAAAGTAGTTAAGTGTGATGAATTTAAAACCCTGAAGGATAGAATTTCTGGGTAATTAATAATCAATTTATTAATTAGACTAGCTAATAATCAATAAATTAATGGTCAGTGGTTTCTCTTAATAACCCAAGGTAAAAGACTTGGAGAGCCTGAAAGCTTTAAATAATCCCTGAAAGAGAATTCCCCTGACAAATGGCAATTAACCCTGCCTGGTGGACATTGAATGAGGAGAAGGGCTAGAAATTTTCAACTCCTCCTAATGAGAATGTGGTTTAATCATGAGACCCAGCTGCCTCCAGAAATCTGGATAAGGAAATCCATCTCTGTTCATACCTCTATGGTTTGTATTCTCTTTCAAGAGCTAGGTCACCCTAAGCTTTAAGGGAGGGGTACAAATACAAGGACTCTTCTCCTCAGAGTAAGAACTAGGCTGGACTGGATTCTGTCTATACTCTAAACAGAAGTAAGGTCCCTAATTGGGTGGAATGGACTCCAAGACTGAAGAGCATGATGTTCCGTGAGGGCTAGGATAATCTCATCAATCAGTCATATCCTACAGAGACAGACTTTTTACAATTTTTTTTTTTGTTTTTTGGATCGGGGAAGGCAAGGTAATTAGGGTTAAGTGATTTGCCCAAGGTCACACAGCTAGCAAGTGAGACACATGGCTGAGGGCAGATTTGAACTAAGGTACTCCTGACTCCAGGGCCAGTGCTCTTTTCACTGCACCACCTAGCTGCCCCTACAGTCTTTTTTTTTTTTTTAAGAGACTATTGTTAAAGGAGAAAATAAAGGAGAAAAGCCTGGATCCCAAATTAACAATTGGTTTTTAATATGATACTAAAATAATTTCTTTCATAGGTAAGGTATTATTAGCACCATTTTACAGAAAAAGAAATAAATTATAGACTGTGACTTGTCCAAGACCACTAGTAAGCAGTATATTTGAAAACTCTAAAACAGTGCTTTTGACCCCCTAATCTACCACTATTCATGCTGCTCCTTGAACTTTTCACAAAGGGCTGAGCTCAAGCATGTATCTCCAGTCTGATATGGTTTGGTTCTGGGTGGTAAAGAGGGTGCCAAGCTAATTCCTCAATGAGTAGTGGATCTAGCAATGAATCCAAGTTTCTCTTGATGTGATAGGTATGTTCCTGAAACGTTAGTGTCAATTAGGTTTTTTTAAAAATCATATGAATCACATGTTGGATATACTAGGGGAGATTGAGTTGTAAGGGATTTCAAGTTGCTATTAAATGGGACCCAGAACTGAATAAGAACTTCCTCTGCCATCCGCTCAACAAAGGATCATCCAGTCCTGGATGAAGACTTCCAGTAAGTAAATTACTATTTACCTATTACTCCAAGGGCAACCCATTCTACTTATATAAAGCCTAAATTTCTCTCTTTTCCACTTTCACTGTTATCTTTCAATTAACCATCTTTAATAGCATGAGCACCTTAAAACACACCTGAACTTGACATAATGAAAAAATAAGTGAATTTCTGCCTGACTCAACCCCCTTTTTCTTCTATCTAAAGCAAACAAAACTTTGGGGTGCTATTATGTTTATGTTCATATTTTTAAATATTTCTCACTAGCATTGTAATTTGGTTCAGCTGCCCTTGGGAGCATTGCTGGATGCATGCTGGTAGGGGTACACATATGTGACCCCGCAGGTGTGGTGAGTTGGGGTCCAGACTTGGAACTCAGAAGATCTACTTTCGTATCTTGCTCCTGTCACTTACATAGCTAGGTGTCCATGGGCAGGGAACTAAAACTTTAGACAGCTTTATTCTTTCTACCTTAAAAAAATGAGAAAAATGTTGCCTAAAAGTACCTACCTCACAGAAGTATTGAGCCTTATTTGAGAAAACAAGTTGTAAGAGTCTTTTGAGCTTCAAATAACACCAACTATTTTTATACTAATAAATATATCAATAATTATACTTATTTTATTATCATATGATTCATTATCGTTATTTTGTTTGCCTCAACTTCTTCCTAAGTCATGAGATAGCATGTTAATAGGACTTAGGTCTTAGAGTCAAGAACACCTGATTCTAAATCCTCCTTCAGCCATTTAACCATTTATATAACCCTAGGAAGTCCCTTAACCTCTCTCAACTTCAGTTTCTTTATGAGTAAAATGTGGAGATTCTACTCATTGAACTCTAAGTTTTCTTTTAACTATAAATCTATCAATATATGATCCTTACTAAAATAATAATAATAATAATATAATTAAAAAGGAGGGGGAAGGGTCAGCCAGGTAGCACAGCGAGTAAGAGCACCGGCTCCAGTGTCGGGATGACCTGGATCAAATCCGGGCTCAGATACTCAGCACCACACCCAGAAATAATAACTGGCTGTATAACCTTGAGCAAGTTACTTAACCCTGATTGCTTTAAAAAAAAAAAAAAGGAGGGGGAGAGTAAACTGGAATCAGTCATGTCCTACCAGCCTCTAGATTCTAACTCCATCTCTTAGATAGTTTTCATCCAAATCTGCAAGTTAAGAGAATGTAGAGACTGGAATTGAAATTGCAATCTTGCCTTTACTATGACACCCACATCAACAGGCAGCCCACACTTGTCCTCTCTCCACCTCTCTCAATTTGCCTGGGGACACCAAACAGGAATTGCATTTAGTAATCAATTGACTCCCTTTGACTTGGTTTGGTACTTTTTCTAAATAACAAGAGCCAAGCAGGCCTGGAAACACATCAGAATCAACACTGTAAAATCTTTATTAATGAAGCTATTGGAGCCATGCAGAGAAGACATGGAAAGCATATGCAAACGTGCTAAGGAAATTATTTCTATCAGCCTCAGCTATTTGAAAGCAATTGAAAAGTTTCCATTTGAAGAAAAGACATTTTCATGATGTGAGTTGAGAGTGCTGTGTGTCTGCAACACTCATCTACCACAGCTTCTCTGACTCTGATATTCCTACATTTTATTAAACCACAACTAAGTGGAGTCATGCTGTGGAAATATTGTGTAGCTTTTTAAAGTGATATCATTACCTAATAATTTTGAGAGCTTTATATTGCCGAGGCAGGAAGGAAAATAGATGCAAATAGCTTGGCAAAAACCACACAATGTCTTGATGCTCTTCCAAGATGGCCTCTTGGGTAAGGGTGAGGGGGTGGGAAGAGGGAGTGGAATTGAAAAGAAATCAACTTGGTTAGCCTGGCACAAAGAGTGTAATGGGAATGTTTATGTGGTGAGGTGCAAAGACATTATTCCCTTGGTTTTTCTAATGTTTATCTATTAACATTTTAAAGTTTTTTGAAGGCAGGGACACTGCTTCATTGTTGTCTCTGTCTCACCATTAGAAGAATACCTGTCACATTGTAGACACTTAAAAACACTTGTTGATTGAATTGGAAATGGAGCAGAAATGTGTTTTCTCATTGTTCCATTTCACTCCTGACTCCAAGTTGTATATATTGTGTCGACCAATCAAGCAAAAAACTTGATGCACATCTGGAATTCACACAGTTAGGTGTGGGGACCATTTGTTTGGAGGCTAGACTGGACAGATAGTCAGAATAGGAGAATGTCTACATATGTAGTTTTTGAAGAAACAATAACAATGATTATTCTAGCATTTCTATTGTGCTTTCAAATTTACAAAGTTCTTTATGTACATTTTCTCATTTGATCCTCCACAACTACATGAGGTCCATGCTATTATTACCCCCTTTTTGTGGATGAGAATCAAACAACTGGTAAATATTTGCAACAGAATTTAAAACCAGGTCTCCCTGATTACAAGTCCAACAATCTATCCATTCAGCTGCCCAAAATTATTACAATGAAAATTCCAGAAGGCCAAAAATCTTTCCATGATGGGTGCTGCTTGATATTTCTTATTTCCTTTAGATTAAAGCACTGTCAATTCAGCAAACATTTATTAAGGACATATCATGTACCAATCTCTGTGCTAAACACAAAGAAAGGTGAAAACAGTCCCTTTCCTAAAGGAGCTCACAATCTAATAATGGGTGAGAAAAGATGCAAAAACAACTACATAGACACAAGATATACACAGGATGAATGAGAGATTACTTCAGAAGGAAGACACCAGTATTAAGGAAGATGTCTTGAAGAAGATAGATGTGAAGGAATCCCACAAGAGTAGAAGTGAAGAGGGAAAGAATTCTGGGCAAGAGAGACAACCACTGAACATATATCGAGTTGGGAGATGGAGTATCTTCTTCAAGGAGTGGAAAGGAGGCCAGAATCACTAGATCAGGGGAAACTGTGGCCTTGAGGCCACATGTGGCCCTCTAGGTCCTCAAGTTTTTTTTAATGTAATCCAGCTTTGTCAAAAGTGCCACACTTAAGGACCTAGAAGGCCACATATGGCATTGAGGCTGCAGGTTGCTCCGCCCTGGTCCAGATCATTTGGTACATGGAGCATATTAAGGTGTAAGAAGACTGAAAAGATAGGATGGGGCCAGGTTTGAAAAATGAAACATTAAAAACATGACTGTAATTTGGGATAACATGTTAAACCATCCTAAATTCATCTCAGGTCAGCTTTATCCATCTCTTATGTGCTGAGCATAGAACTAAGTTGACTGTAGTAGCATCAGTCACCAACACCTTACTTAAAACTCATTTTATCAGATTGTATTCAGTAACCAAGCAGAGCCTAAGGGGATAAGATAAAGCATTGGACTATTTTGAGATGGAAAGGAGATAAGGAGGAATGAACTCCTGCTACAGAATATAGGGCAATGAACTTGAAATGCTGAATTTGGAGTCAGTTCAAATCCTAGCCCTACCTGTGTGACCTTAGAAAAAAGCAGTTAACCTCTGTGGGGATCAGTTTCCTTACCTGCAAAATGAAGGCTGAATTAGATCCCCTCTAAGGTAACTATGATGCTATGAGGGGGGCCACTGTGAGGAGCCTACTCAAAGTTGAGGGTCAGTGACTGTTTAGTCATCAGGTGTTGAAGTAGATAAAACACTAGACATGGAATCAGAGAAAATCTAGGACCAGACAGTGACTTTTTCTTATGGCCTCTAGGATTGAATACAAAATTCTCTGTTTGTCATTCAAACTACCTTTTCAGTCTTCTTATACCTTATGCCTCTACATGTACTGTTCAATTCAGTGACACTGGCCTTCTGGCAGTTTTTAGGAATAAGACACACGCATCTCTCAGTGTTTTCTCTGACTGTCTTCCATGCATGGAATGTTTTCCTTCTTCCATTAGGACTACTGACCTCTGAAGTTCCAATGAGTCCTCACCTTCTATCTGAAACCTTCACCAACCCTTTTTAATTCCAGTGGCTTCCCTCAGTTAATTATTTCCTGTTTATCCCAAATCCCTCTTAATTCCAGTGTTTTCCCTCTTTTTTATTATTTCCTATTTATCCTATACACAGCCTGCTTTATATATGTCTGTTTTCATGTTGTCTCTCCTATTTAGATTGTAAACTCCTTGAGGGCAGGGATTATGCTTTGCCTCTTTTTTTTTCTTATCCCTGGCATTTAGCACAGTGCCTGTCACTGTGTATTAAGTAGACCCTTAATAGATACTAATTGATGATTTCTTGATCCTGAGCAAGTCATTTAACCTTTCCCAACCTGAGTTTCCTCATCTATAAAATGGGCACAGTAATAGCACCTACCACTCAGGGTTGTTATGAGGATAGAATGTGATAAGGTTTGTACAGGACTTCTCAAATGTTAAAGCTCTAGATAAATGTTATTTATTACTAGTGCCAGAAAGCTCTGGAGATCTTCCTATTATAGTATTTGTTACTACCAATTGATGAGGTATGGGCTCAGGGAGCCCCCTCTGGCTCTCCTTGAATCTTTGAGGTATAGGCTCTGGGAAACCCCCATTGAACTCTGATTAAATCATCTCATTTGATGTGGCATTTGCATAAGGCCATAAGCCTTACATTGTGGCTGAGCCCAAATCTCTGTTACTAGACTTCCCACCCTTGAGCCTATCAAAGTATTGATCTACCCTTGAACTGGCCTAGCCCACCATTGTTTGTGGTCTCCAGGTGGCCTCCAAGGACTTCCCACCCTTAATCACTCATTAACCTCATTAACTCCTCCTGAAGACCCTCCCCCAACTCCTCCTCTAGACCACCCCTAGATTGCTCCTACAACTTTCTGTATATAAAACCCCATCTTGTCTCCATGTTCGTGAGAGCTCCATAGAATGACCTAGCACAGGCTTACTCTGTGTCTAATACAAGTGAACTTTTAATAAACTTTACTTTTCTTTGGCTGAGAGAAGACTTGAGCTGAATTCATTCAGCAGGACCTGGCATGTTGGTATTTGGGGGTCTCCAGAGCAACCCTAACCCTCTTTATGGGTAACCTCTTCACAATGAGGGGAATCTCTGGGAGAAACCTTATTGATTGTGCAATCCAGCTTCCCTCATTGTACCAATGAAGACAAGTTGATCCAGAGAGGAGAAATGTGAATTGGTCATGGTCACACAGAGTATTACAGGGAATGAAATGGAAGTGTGGGAGGATCTGAAATGTACCATTTGGCAGTGGGAAGGACTGACACCAGGGGGTGCTCCCAGGTTCTCTTGAAATGTTCATATGAACATGTAATCCCTAAGCATTTCCTGCTTCTTCTAGGGCTGCAGTTAGCTACTGCCTAGCCATGGATTGAGTAGCTAGTGGTTAGAATATTGGAAAACCTTGGTTAATTGGAGTTGGGACACATATACATTGGAATCCAATCACAAGTTAATAACCACTTCCAAATCAGATGTGCTTTCCCCTAGATCCATTAAGTAACTGTCAGTTAACTAGGCAAGTGATTTAATCACATATTGCTTGGGGTAAATTCTCTCCTCTGACAAGGAGACAGTTTCTTAGGACTTCGTGATCCTGGACAAGTCCCTGAACTTCTGGAGACTGTGACTTCTTACATAAATGAAAGGGTCAGATTTTATGAATTCCAGAACATTCAATGATGAATTAAAGAACAGTAGGGAAATACTCTTATGGAATTAAAGCACTTCCACCACCACCACCACCACCACCCCCATTCTTTCTAGAGCAAAACTCTTTTCATTCTTCTCCACAAGATGTACTAGGGGAAAATCAAATATAGTAGGGGTGTATTTAATCACCATTTTATAGGTGAGTGCAAAGCTGAAAGTAGTGGAGAAACAGTCTGAATTCCTCTGGGTCAGGAATTCTGTAGTGAATATCCTCTTTGTCTGTTTATACTTGATTTCTTGGAACTTGTTTGTGCTTCTGATTTTCTCAAAATTTGGAAGTATTTTGTTTTTGGTTACTTTTAAAGGGAAAGATTTGAATGAATATTGGATTTGAAGTCAGATAACATGGGTTCAAGTCTCAACTCTTCCACTTACTAGCCATGAAACTTTGAGCAAATTATTGAACTTTTCTGGGTATCTGTATCATCATCATCATCATCATCATCATCATCATCATCATCATCATCACCACTAGCATTTGTATAATGCTTTAATGTTTGCTAAGTGATTCACAAGTATTATCTCATTTTATCCTCACAATAATCCTGGGAGGTAAGTATTATTGTTATTATTACCCCACTTTATACATGAGGAAATTGGGGTCAACAGAGATTAAGTGACTTGCTCAGGGTCACATAGTTACTAAATCTCTGAGGCCAGATTTGGATTCAGATCTTCTTGACCCTGAGTCTAGTCTATACTGATGGTGCTTGTGGCTTTCTAGATATCAGTACAGCTGTAGCCTCACCCTGGAACTTCCCTTGGTGCCTGCTGCCCCTTACATGGGAACATTCATCCTTCCCTGAAGCCTGCTCATCATAGACTATCCTTCTTCCACTCCTCCCATTGGAGACTTCCTCCCAGTTGTACCATTCAGGGGAAGGAAGGCCAACCTTCATTCTTGAAGAGACCTAGTCAGGAGAAGCCCTACCACCTTGGAGTCTATATCCCTGTGGCCAAGTTGGTACTGCTTTAAATCTCCATTTTCAATTATAAAAGCCAATCTGGCTGTTCTGTGTGTGTGTGTTTAAACAGGCTTTTTGTAATTGAAAATGAAGCTTTAAACACTTTGAAAGTGGCCGTGGGGACCTGCTCGCAGCAGCTATCTCGGATCCCCTCCTTTTGAGGAGTGAGTCCCTTTAGCCACATTGCAAGCTTTGTTTTCAATTACAAAAGCCTGTTTGAACATGGGCTGTCACATAGGCTGTTCAAACAGGCTTTTGTAATTGAAAAAGGGGGAAAACAAAAGATTTATAACCTGCACAACCCACAGTGGAGGGAATCTGGTCAGAAGACATACAACCAAGATGGCAGCTCAGAGTGAGGGGATAGGGGCTGGCCAAAGGAGACCATTCATATTCTCACTTCAAAAATGTTCCCTTGTACCATGATGAAACCAGCCTGAAACCGTGTTCAATTTCTGTTCTTGCCTAAGTTTTTGTTCTACCCCTTTAAAGAGCCTCCCAGTTACAACCTAAGGCAGCTGCAGTAACCAAGCAGGGCTTTTAATTAACTAACAAACAGTAGATGTAAAGTACCACAAACAATAAACATGGGAGTCTAGTTTACTTCTTTCCTTAGGAGAAGGAAAAATCTTAAAGGAGAGGTAATTAAAATACAACAACAATAATAACTTCCTATCCCTGGGAGAATATGGACTCAGAGTTTGATTTACTATGAAGTGAAAGGATATTTTAGGACATAAGGTACGTGTCTCCCATTTCTTTTTCTCAGCATTTGGAAAGGAAGACTCATAGACCTCTACTGATAGATTTAAAAATATGTTCCAGAAGCCAAGGGCAGTCATCTAGATGACTTCTTGGCCCTGAGAATCTTGTTTATAGTCAAATGAGAAGCTCTCAGTTGAGGACTGAGATAAAGGTGCCAACTGAAGATAGAGTCTTTATTTAAAGTAAAAAAAAAAAGAGATTCTAATATTTAAGAATAATTTAAAAGTTATTGTGAAAAAGTATGTATTGTATGCATTGGGGTATTTTATCATGCCTTCAAAAAAGTTCCCAGATAATTTTAGTAATTTTTTAAGAGATAGAAAAACACTAACTATAGCAGGAAAATTCCCGGAACATGGCAAACATGTCTGCAAATTTTTCACAAGGTAGAAAGTCTGAAATCAGGAGTCCAGTTGTGTATGGTACATGTTGATTTTGTCATTTTTAAAATGACATTTTAGTTTAGGCAAATGTTATCTCCCCTTAGTATAATGGCTAGCTGCATCTATGAATCCTTCAATGCACTATCTATAGATTAACCCCTTAGCCAATTATATACATACTGAGTCTCTGTTAACCTTGGTTTCTAACATCCATTTTGGCAAACATGACACTTATGGGTGGCAGACTAGGCATTTCTCAGTCAGCCCTGACCGCTAGCTGATTTAGTGACATTTCAAGCCTACAACCACACCTATTTTTTGTAATTGAAATACAACCCCCCTTGGGCTATTTCCCAGTGAATTATGGATGACACACCTTCGAAGTTGATATTAAAAATGCATGTCCCTTTAAGCACTGACCACTCCTTAACTCCTCCCTAATACCACCCTTACTCACCTAGTTAACATAATTGACATCTGAATTATTTTTGTGACTCCTTAAAAATTATACCTATGTCTTCTTTAAGTTTGCAGGTTCCCTAAGAACCCCTGCCTGCTGTAAAGAATAACAATAAACTTTTACAATCCTGACTTCAAAGTTTGCTTGGGCCTAGTGAATTCCTTCCAGACTCAAGAACTCTGGTCATTGATTAGAGCCCCTGTATAACCTACTGCCATCCCCTCATCATTTGGATCTAGAATCTTTTGATCTCCCTAATTAGAAAGCCATTATTCTCATTCTCTTACCTCTAACCCATTAATGAAAATGTTTTCACTGTCAACCATGCACCCTATTTGCTGGAACTTCCTTTTTCCACTGGTGCTCCCACAGCCAAAGATCACTGGTTTTATAAACATTTCTAGTTTCTCCCAAAATACCCTTCTCCCCACAGTCATCTTATTCCCTTCCCCTCTCTCCTCAGACTAAAGAAAGTAGGAAAGAAAAATGCTATCTTCTCATGCCACTGGACAATTTCCAGTTACATCAACATTTTCTCATCAAACTACTATTTAAATCCCCTGGGATACCAGAATTTAGTAGAACATCAATCTAGAAATATTGTTTTAGTTTATAGCTTCAATGTGTGGAAACATGAGACCTGGGTTTAAATTTTGCTTCAGGTGCATACTACCTGTGTCACCTTGGACAAATATGTTAACCTCCTTAGGCTACAATTTCGTCATCTGTAAAGACTAGATTAGATCGCTTCCATGGGCCCTTTCAGCTCCAGTTATGATCCTATCTGTGGTACTTTGTTCTTCTCAAAGTACAGTACCTGTCTAAATATAGAGTGCCTTTGATATATGTGTCTATATGTCTTGTGTACATATGTACATGTGTGTATATGTCATGTATATGTGTGTATCTAAATTGACATAAAAACTATACATATGTGTATGTATGTATGTGTATATATATATATATATATATATAGTCCAACTTTTTGTTTGTGACCCCATTTGGGGTCTTTTTGGCAAAGATACTAAAGTAATTTTGCCATTTCCTTCTCCAGCTCATTTTACAGATGAGGATCTGAGGCAAACAGGGTTACATAACTTACCCAGACTTGTAAATCTAGCAAGTGTCTAGGCCAGATTTCAGCTCAGGTCCTCCTGACTCAAGGGCTGGCATTCTACCTACTTAGTATGTATTTACATATGTGTATATATGTGTGTATATCCTTATACATATACATATGTGGATATGTATATGTATGTGTTCAGACCAACATATTAGATGGTATGATTATTTAAGGATAAAATCTGAAAAGATTTCTACTGGAACTCAAAATTATAATATTTTTGTAATGGGTTGCTTCTGACTTAAGACATTAAAGAACTCTGTTAAAATACCAAAATGGATCAAAACAACTGGAGAAATATTAATTACTCATGCATAGGCTGAACCAATATAATAAAAATAATAATTCTACCTATGTTAATTTACTTATTCAGTGCCAAAATAATCAAACTATCAAAGAATAATTTTATGCTTTTGGCTTTCAGAGCGGGATCACCAAAAGCAGCCAAAAAGGATCCAAGAAGACAGTGGTTGACCCATTTCTGAAGAAAGATTGGTATGATGTAAAAGCACCAGCTATGTTCAACATTCAAAATATTGTCAAGACACTGGTTACAAGGACTCAAGGAACAAAAATTGCCTCTGATGATCTCAAGGGTCGAAATTTTGAAGTGAGCCTTGCTGATCTGCAGAATGATGAGGCTGCTTTTTGTAAGTCCAAGTTAATTACTGAAGATGTTCAGGGTAAAAATTGTTTGAGTAATTTCCATGGAATGGACCTTACCTGGGACAAGATGTGCTCCATGGTCAAAAAGTGGCAGACCATGACTGAAACCCATGTTGCTGTCAAAACTACTGATGGGTTCTTGCTCCGCTTCTTTTGTGTTGGTTTTACCAAAAAGTGCAACAACCAGATCCGTAAGATCTCTTATGTCCAGCCAACAGTTCCATCAAAGTTGTAAGAAAATCATGGAAATGATGACCTAAGAGGTTCAGACAAATGACTTGAAAGAAGCTGTCAATAAACTGATTCCAGACAGCATTGGAAGAGACATTTATATTATAATATTTATTTATTATATTATATATAATTTATAAGGCTTGCCAGTTCATTTACCCTCTCTGTGATGTGTTTGTCCAAAAAATCAAGATGCTCAAGAAGTCCAAATTTGAATTGGGAAAGCTAATGGAGCTGCATGGTGAAGGTGGTGGCTCTGGAAAACCTTTAGGAGATGAAACAGGCACAAAAGTAGAAAGGGCTGATGGCTATGAACCACTAGTTCAAGAATCTGTCTAAAATAAGAACTTGTAAAGGTTGAAAAATAAAAATTTATCACTGTAAAAAAAAGAATAATTTTATAATGCTAAAATCCTTCTAGAAAAAGTGATAATGTATCTGAAAGAACCAAAGATCAAAAATGTCAAGAGAAACAATGGAAAAAAAATGTGAAGGAAGGTAGCCTAGTAGCTCCAGATTTCAAATTATATTACAAAGTAGTAATCATCAGAATAATGTAGTACTGGCTAAGAATCAGAGTGGTAGATCACCAGAATACTAATGTACCCAATACACAACAGTAAATGACCATAGTGATCTAGTATGTGGTAATCCCAAAGATCCAAGCTCTTGGGAGCAAGAACTCACCATTTGACAAAAATTGCTGGAAAAACTGGAAAGTTAAAACTAGACAGAGACCAACATGTCACACTGTATACTAAGATAAGGTCAAAATGGATAAATGACTTGGACACAAAGGGTTGTATCATGTAAATTAGGGGAGCATGGAAAAAATGTGCCCATCTGATCTATAAGTAGGGAAGAGTTTATGACCAAACAAGGGATGGAGATGATCATGGAAAGTAAGATGGATAATTTTGATTACATGAGATTTAAAAAGGTTTTTACACAAATAAAACTAGCATAGCCAGAATTAGGACAAAAATGGGAAAATGGGGGGACATTTTACAGCAAATTTGTTGATATAGGCCTCATTTCTCAAATATATAATTGAACTAAATTTGTAAAAAAAAAATAACAACCATTCCCCAATGGAAAATGGTCAAAGACGTGAAGAGATAGTTTTCAGATGAAGAAATCAAAATTATCAATAGTCACATAAAAATGCTCTAAATCACTACTGATTAGAGATATGCAAATTAAAACAATTCTGAGATACCATCTTACACCTTGTACAAGTAGGCTAATATGATAGAAAAGGAAAATGACAAATACTGGAATGGATATGAAAAAGAGTTAATAATGCACTGTTAGCAGAGTTGTGAATTGACCCAACCATTCTAGTGAACAATTTAGAAATATACTTAAAGGGTTATAAAGCTGAACATACCCTTTGACCCAGAAATATTACTAGGTCTGTATCCTAAAGAGACCAAAGTAAAAGGGAAAGGACCTATTTGTACAAATATATTTATAGCAGTTCTTTTTATGGTGTCAAGGAATCAGAAATTGAGAAGATGTCCATCAATTTGGGAATGGCTGAACAAGTTGTGGTATATTATTACAATGGAATACTATTATGCTGTAAGAAATAATAAGCATTAAGTTTTCAAAAATAACTTGGGAAGACATATGAACTGATGCAAAATGAAGTAAGCAGAACCAGAAAAACATTGTATGTACAGTGTAACAGCAATATTTTAAGGATGATTAACTGTGAAAGACAGCTAATCTGATCATTACAGTGATGCAAAACCATTCCAAAGGACATGATGCAAAATTCTACCTATCTCTAGAGAGAGGACTGATTAACTCTGAGTGCAGATTGAAGCATACACTTTTTTACTTTATTTTTCTTGGTGTGTGTGTGTGTGTGAACATGTTTTACAACATGGCTAATTTTGAAATATGTTTTGCATGACTTCACAAGTATAATTGAAATATTGTTTGTCTTCTCAATACAGGGGAGATATAGAATGAGGGAGAGAGTTTGGAACTAAAAAAAATGTTAAATTTTATATATACAGTGATTGGCAAAGATTAAACAAAATAAATAAAATATATACTAAAACCAACATGTTATTTGGAAAGGTTAATAGTCAAGTTACAATTGCCTGCTAAGACCTTATGTTAAATTACAGGACTAGCTCTGGTCATCTCACTTGACCTCAAAGGAATAAGGTATAGGACAGCTAAGTTTTGATTTGAAGGCAGCAGAGGTATGGAACACAAGATGCTACCTTAACTAACTGGCAGGAGAGAAGCACCATGAGGAGGACCCTTTTATAGATAGGAGGTAGTGACAGGGTACAGGCCTTGGAAACTCCCCCGGAATTCTCCTTGAACTTTCTCACACAGTCAAGTCTCTGGTATTGGCCTGAGGCATCTACCCATTCCAGTAATGCTCTCAACTGGCCTTGCATGGTTGCCTATGCCCAATCTCCCAATTCTCTGTTTTGTCCTGATCACCCCGGCTACTTTCCACCCTTGATCCTATCTAGACCTCATTCTCCCTAGGCCATGTGGTCCAGGTTGCTGGCATCGCAGCCTTTCTCTGTTACTTCTCAGTTACCCCATCTTACTGGCTACTCCCATCCAGATCTTTCCTACACCCCTTCTCCCAGTCACTCTAGTTGGGCACAAGTAGATCCCTCCCACAGTCTCTGTATATAAGATCCATCTTGCCTCCAGTAAGGCATTGAGATTCCTTAAAAATCTGGCCTGCTTGGGGCAGCTAGGTGGCACAGTGAATAAAGCACCAGCCCTGGAGTCAGGAGGACTTGAGTTTAAATCTGGCCTCAGACACTTAATGCAAAAACTAGCCTGTGAACTTGGGCCAGTCACTTAACCCCAATCGCTCTCCAAAAAGCAAAAAAAAAAAATCTGGCCTGCTTGCATTCGTGTTACAAATGCTCAGATTCCTTAAGAGTCTAATCAATGCTTAGATTCCTTAAAAGTCTGGCCAATATGGTGGATTTTTAGAAGCATGCCCACTTTCTATCAGTGTTCTAATAAACCTTGTCTTTGGCCAAAAGAAAGCTTGGGCTAAATTCATTTAGGCAGGGCCTGCATGTTGCTATTTTGGGGTTCCAGCACCCCTAAACCTCAACAGTAGCCTTGAACATCTGCAGGTTTCAGGAGAGGGGACTAAAAAGGGAGGATCAAAAAAGGGTCAAGAAAAATAATTTTTTAAAAATAACCACCAGGTTTGCTCATGTTCCTCCTTATTCATTATAAATACTTCAGTCTGTAAGTGGAAAAGGTGAAGGGAGAGTAGTCAAATCAAAACTGTCTAGGTCTACTTAATCTACTAAACATCTGCTGACACAGAAAATTGGGAAAGCACCTAGAGACAGCAGCACAGACAGGAGTGGAAATCATTTAATCCAGAGAAGAGACAACTGGTGATTTCTCTAAATCTCCGAAGGAACACTCTAGAGCAAAAGTTATTGAATTTTTATTTTCATGGATTGGCAGTCTGGTAAAACCTATGGACCCCTTCTCAGAATATTTTTTTTTAATTCACAATTGAAGGAAATGCTAAATTTCAATTTTAGATTAGTGAAGATGAAGAAGAGGAATTCCCATCCAAGTTCATGGGCCTCCTGAAATTTCTCCACGGCCATCAGATTAGAAGCCCTGTTCTAGAGAAGAGTGATCATCTATGCCTGTCTCTACTGAGGAGAAACATGGGGAAAAGAAGCTAAGGTCATAGTGGAAGAGATGCAGGCTAGATTACTTTGAGGAGGAAGAGGATCCCAGATTTCAAGGTCAACTAATTAAACTCTCTCACTTTACATAGAAGGAAACTGAGATACAAAGACTTGAAGTGATTTACCCAAGGTTCCACCAGTAGGAAGAGGGAGGCAGAGTTTCATTACTTACTTCCTCAGACTCATTTTAGGCTTCTATCCTTGCCTGGTGAGTTGGTGTGGTGAAGGGGGAGAGGGAGAAAGATGAGTTGACTAGCCCTGAAGTTATCCCATCCCCCATTTTTGTTAATTTAAAGTTTATTATTTTTCTTATTTAAATTTTAAATTTCATGTTCCATGAAAGTCTCATCTAAACTGCCCTATTACCAGTACATTAGCAACATTTTTCCCCCTCTGGTGAAAGATTTTCTGAGCACTCTCATGCATCATTAGCTGCATATAAAAATCATCAGCTGGTCTAGGCCAGCCACTGGCGAGGTTAATAGTTAAAACAACCCAGTATGCCCAAAGGGAGTCCCCTCTGAGGGAGATGATACTCGGGGGACACAGCTGGCTCTGCAGCTTCTGCTAGGCCCTTGACTCCCTTGTCAAAGCTGGGAAAGAAGGAAGGACACTGTCCCTTCACCTATGCTTTGGCTCGAATTCAGGGACCACCACAGACTATAGTTTTCTGCCTATGCCAAGCCAAATAGCTCTAATATTTCACATTTTTTAATATTAAAAAAAATCCTTCTGTAGCTGGGATAACATGCAAAATGTAACAAGATTTCTTCTGAATTCCAAATTTACTTAAAGTAATTAAACTCATTTATTTCCATCTGAATACACTGTGTGGTTGAAAGATTTTATGGAAATCTGAGTAATAAGAATGAATAGATAAATAAATTATGCTTGGGAGGAAGAACAGGAGGAAATGACCTAAGTAAGCAGATGCTTTCTCAGGAAAGTCGAGGCTCTGCCACTCTGCTCTCTGTTCCATGTCGTCATGGGGAATGAAAAATCCAGTGTTTGATTGTCATTTGTAATGATTTGCTTGTTGAGTGGGACTCAGATGGTTCTGAGCTGATCTGGGTGGAGCTATCTGGTGTGTGTCACTGCCATAGGCAAAAGTAGAAAGTAGGCAAAATTTGTCCTTGCTTCTCCCTACCCCCCTACACACTTACTTCCTCCTTAATCAATCCCAGAATAGAGGAATGGTTGAACTGGAAGGGACCTTAAAGGCCATATATCATTTTCAAGCAGTGACCATGCTTGAAAAAGAAAAGAAAAAAAAGGGAGGACCTTCCTCCCTGACTCAAGAAGCTTCAGAGGCTCCCTACTGCTTCTATGATAAAATGCAAATTCCTTTGGTGTTTAAAGGACTTAACAATCTGCCTTCAGTTTTTCTTTCCAGGTGTTTACACGTGATTCTCTCTCATAAACATTATATTCCAGGCAAATTTACCAGCTTTCTGTGAGATATACCCTTTGGGGTAGCATTCCATCTCCTACCTTTTTGCCTTTTCATAGGCTCTCTCTTCTCCAGGCTCAGGATGTTCTCTCTTATTCCTGTCTCTCTTCAAGGCTCAGCTCAAGTGAGCCAGTTCCTACATGAGGTTTTTCCTAAATCCCCAATTTCCAGTAGTCAACATTTTTTTCATTTATTTCGTATATTTTGCACTTACTAAAAGGTATATGTATTGTATATTCCCAGAAAAATTTAAATTCTTTTGAAGGACTGTTTTATTTTTATTTTTGTATCTCTAGCATCTGGCACTGAAGAAGCACTCAATGTCAAGATTGATTCCTTAATTGATTAATGTCCTGTTATCTTTTTACATTGTTTTCTTTACATTATTATGTGATTCTATAAGCAACATCAGTGCTCTAAAACATGGTGCATTTAAATAGGCACCAAAATCTAAGGTAACGAAATTTTTATGCCAGTATAGCTATGAAAGTTGGATAAAAGCACATATGATATCATCTTCCCCTGTCAGAGTGTGAGATCCTTGAAGGCAGACTTTCTTTTCTAGGATAGATGAATAGACAGACAGACAGACAGACAGATAGACAGATAGACAGACAGACAGATAGATAGATAGATAGATAGACAGACAGATAGATCTAGTGTATATATATAAGTATATATATATATATATATATATATATATATATATATATATATATGTATGTAATGTCTCCAGTACTTAGCATGGCACCTGGCATATAATAGATGTGTAATAAATGTTTATTGACTATTGACATTCAGATGATACAATATTTTTGGTGTTGTATAACTGCACCATATGGATCCACCAGTCATGTCCAGATGCTGTTACGAAGTCTGATGGAGAGGTGAACATAGTTGAATGCCACCCCAGCAGGTTGTACATATAGTACATCTCTTCTATTAAAGTATCAGTTCTTTATCTCTAAGTCTCTACCATCAAGCATGGTGTCTTTCTCATAGTAGGCATATAATAAATGCCATGTTGGATTGAATTAGACTGACAAATGATTTTCCTGAATTCACTGCTTGAACTTGGACAAGTTAATTCACTTAGTTTAGAGCTCAGTCTTCCCATCTGTGATATATAGGAAATGAGAGAAACTAGTCAGTTTCTTTCTGTTCTGTGTCCTATAGGGAATTTGAGAAAAGAAGTCTGTGAAGGGACAGCAGGATAAAGAGGGAACAGAAGTGTCTAAGGATGCAGGCATGAGAGTTTAGCTACATGGGGACAGAAGATGAGAGAGAGGGAGAACAAGGAGATGAGTAAAAATTTAGTAGCACAGGGTTACTCAGTCTTCTCTCTGCAAAAAGCAATCTATTTCCCATCCTTATCTATATCTTCAGGCTCCTCACCTTCTAGCTTCTTCTATTTCTCTCCTCAGTGTTCCTCTCTTCACTATTTCTATTAAAAGCACTTCAGTGAGAAGATTGAGATCATCTGAAATATTCCTTTATTCTCCTCCTCAAAACTTCCTAACTTTCTCCTGTTCACCCTCTTCCCCCTTCTATCTCAGAGAAAAAGCATGCATGTGCCTACTCCTAAGGCTAATCCATCTCTTGCTTCTTCTAGAACCTAGATTCAGCAAAATCTCCCTTTCTTAGAGATTTTCAATCTTCCTCTTCACTGGTTTCTTTCTATTTACTTATAAAAATACCCAGGTCTCACCAATCATTAAAAAAAATATTCTTCATGTACCCCTTTGACTCTATCCAGCTACAATCCTGCTTTATTGTACCCTTTCACTGGCCAAACTTCTTGAAAACATTTTCTAACCAGGATGTTTCCATTCCTTTACCAACTACTCCCTTCTCAAACTTTTGCACCCTAGATTCTACCCTTACACTTACTAAAAATGTTCACTCAAAGATGTCTAGGGTCCCCTAATTCAATGGTCTTTAGAAAAAGTTTTATTGATGCTTTTTAAAACATTGTGCCTCATATAAACAGAACTCTTCTTTGTAATAAATATGTACAACAAAATAAAGCACCTCATTGACTATTTCTAAAACAGAATGCCTTATTCCGCACTTATGGTTTACCTCCTCTCTTCCAAGAGGAGGAAGGCATCATTCCCTGTAAATCCTCTGATGGCAAGACTGATTGCTTCATTGATTACTGTCCTGCTATCCTTTGACATTGGTTTTTTTTTACATTATTATGTGATTCTATAAATTCTTCTTACTTCACTCTCTATAAGATCATATAATTCTTTTCTCAAATTTGTCTAAATTATTTGTATTTGTTGTTTCTTAGAACACAATGTCAAACTAGTACTTCTACTCATGGTTTGTTCAGTTATCTTGAATCAATAGGCAACCATTTTATTTGAAGTCCTTTGCTACCATAAAGAAAAAAAAAACATTCAATAGCATTTTTTAAGGTATAGCTTCTTCAAGTTTCTGTCCTCAGAGCTCTTCTCTTTATATATTCCTTTCTTTTGAGTTATCATTCACCTCCAAGGTTTAACTACTGCCTCTATGTAAATGACTCCTGTATTGGTATTCACAGGCTTAATCTATTCCCCAAACTCAAAAACCGTATCCCCAATGACCAGAGTATATCTCTCAGTGACACTCCCACCAAAATTCTACTCGACAAAAAAAAAAGAACTTACTTCCTTTCCCAAAACCTTATTTTCCTTCTAACTTCAATATTACTGTCATCTTTGCCATTATTTCTATAATCTACTATGTTCAGTATCCTAGTGCTAATTTTTTCATTTATCTCCTTCCTTCATCTCTCTTGTGCAATCATTAAGAAATGCCATGTAAATTCTACCTCAATTGTATTTCTTATCATCCATACCTATTGTCATAATGCCATTACCCCCATTGCCACCTTCCTAAGCTCTCCTTTTAATAGGTCTTTACACTTCCATTGTTAGCCCCCTTTCAACCCATTTTTCATTCTGCTATGAGATTATCTTTCTTGTGCATACATCTAGTTAGGTCATTTTTCTGCTCAAAAAAAAAACCCTTCAGGAGCTCTTCCCTGACAAACTAAATTTCAAATTCCTTTGCCCTCCACAATATGATTTCACCCCCCCCCCCCCCGCTTTCTGTCATATTACTCCTTGGTTTGTGTGTGTGTGTGTGTGTGTGTGTGTGTGTGTGTGTGTGTGTGTGTGCGCGCGCGCACGTTTTTATTCATTATGTACCTTGTGGCTGGAATGGCTTCTTCCCTTCAACCTATTCAGACACTGTTCATCTTTTAAAACACAATTCACATGTCACCTCTTTTATGAAGCCTTTATTGATTTCCCTTGTCACTATATCCAATGACTGGCTCCCTTGTCTCTTGTATCAAACCTTGTTTTGAATCCTTCTAACGTCATTACCATGTACTGTAGTGGCTCCCAGTTATCTGTGTAAGTGCTTTATCCTCCTAATAGACTATAAGCTTCATGAGGCAGGCGCTCTTGACTTCCTCTGTCACCCCGCTTATCAAGGCTGTCTGAACAAAATAAAGACTTAGTTAATGTCTGATGCACTGAATTGGATGAGGTCTGCTTAAGCTTGGGTAGTATTATTTGTATGAATTCGGATTCTGCAGGTTGGTGCTTAGTCTATAATGGGGAGGGAGAGGCACCATAGTTTAGGGGAATATCACTGCTTGACATGCAGACCTGAGACTAAAAGGAAGAAAAGGAGCCAAAATTCTCATTCTGATTTCACTAAGGAAAGTTGGGACAAGGAGAAGATAATTGACATTATCATCATCATTATCATCTTTACCATGAAGAGAAATTGGGTCATGGATAGAGGGCCAGACTCTGAATCATAAAGTCCTGGGTTTAAGCTGCTTCTGATACAATCAAAACAACTTTGCTATAGGTATTATCATCCTAATTTTTCAGCTGAGGAAACTGAGGCTGAAGTGATTTGCTTAGGATTCCACAGTGAGTCTGGATCTCTAGCAGGATTTGAACCCAGGTCATCCTGAATCCAAATCCAATCCTTTGTCCACTATACCAAGTTCTGAAAGCACAGAGCCTCTAATAGAATCCATTTCTAACCTTTCAGGACTGTCCAGATGCATCTGTTAAATCACATGCCCTTCCCCACCTCTCCTTCTTTGTATCCAAAGAAAAAAAAGTAGAAATGATTTTTCTCTGTTATACTGCCTGTCAGAAAGTACATTCATTGGTTTACATCACAAATATTAATATATTCAATTTGGTGGAAAATATATTTATGCTTTTCAGTGTTGTACATTTTCATGATGTACCTTTTTTCTCTCGATCATTTTTGAAAATTGAAATGCTTGGAGGGAGCAATTTGGAAGCCAACATCCCCATGAAGGACAACTCTTTCTTGGCCACACACAAATCCATTTATCTCAGGGAGACCTTACTTCTCAAGGACCAGGTTTTTGTCAGAACATCTATCTATTTTCCCTCACTATTGGTCTTCTTGTTATGTGAGGTGCTTTCAGTCAATTCTTGGGAAATAGGTACTTATCTACAAGCCCTGCAGAAAGCAAATAGGCCAACCCCAAGGCACTGAGAGTGGATGTGACCAGTGCTTAATTTGCAATGATTGCCTTAGTTTGAAGAACCCAAATCATTCAGCAATCTCAGCAGGTGCTTTGAAAGCTGAGATCTATGCATTTGGTTTTCACTAACTGTCAGATTGTGTCTTTACCCACAGCCTACATGTACAGATGAAAAGGTGAAAAACTTAACTAATTATCTGGACCCCTCCAAATAGCCCAGCATTTGGCTTGGACAGCACTGGGTACAAGGGAGATAAATGCATGCCTAAGCTCTTGCTTGAAGGAGAAAAGTATTCCATTTATGTTATGGTTAGGCCCAATTCAACCCTGAGGGCATTTTGTAATGAGGCAGAGTGGTGCCCAATAGAGCTGAGAGTTGAACTAAGATGGAAGATTTAGAGTTCAGATCTTGGCTCCATGACTCGGGACCTGTGTTACCTTAGACCACTTGGTTTACCTCCTTAAACCTCAGTTTCCTCTTCTCTTAGAAGAAGTGATTGGACTATATGTCCTCTAAGATTACTTTCATATCCAAATCTATGTTCTTATAGCTATAGCTATGTTTAAATCATTTTAGTTCCCTGAAAGAAAATTTTATCACCCATAAAATTTATACTATCTGCCTCACTGAGTAGTTGAGAGGGTTAAATTGGATATGGTATATAAAATGCTACATGGCAATAAGGCACCCTCCAAATGTTATTTTGATAACATTTTGATGCTTTATTAAGTTCATGATCTCTTCAGTGTTGGCATGCCCTCCATTGATACAAACTATACCCTAGCCATGGCTCTTCATATAGTAATATTATTGTTTGTATCTTTCAAAAAATCTCCTTAGAAGATATACTCAATATGTTGAAAACCTTCCTCTACTTCTTTTAATTTTTTTTCTTCCTCTACTTTGAATGTGGATACCAGGGTTAGGAAAAAAAAATGTTGTCGGTGCTGTCCCTTGATCTCATTACAAAGAATTGCAGAACATAGATTTAGAGCTAGGAAGCATTTAAGATGTCATATCATCTAACCTCATCATTTTACTTGTGAGGAAACTGAAAGATTGTGACTTGTTCAGGGTCACAAAAGTAATATATGACCGATGCAGAATTCAAATACCAGTTTCCTGGTATCCAGATGCAGTATTCTTTTCACTACACCCCATGTCCCTAATGTCTTTATTGCTATTGCTACTTCTATTATTCAGGTCATCACTGGTAAAATCATGAAGCCTATTATACTCACAATGTACCTTTGGATTGCCATCTCCTTAACACACATTCAAAACTTTGTCAGGAATTGAAGTCAAGCTCACTGATCTATAGTTTGTAGATTTCTCTTCTTCTCCCCCTCCCTTCTTCCCCCTCTCTTCTTCTCTTATCTCTCTCATTGTCTTTCTCCCTTTCTTCCTCACTCCCCCTCTCTTCATCAAAACTAAAAAATCTTGTTCTGGGAACAGTAACAAATCAATATTACCAATGCAACACAGAGAATGTTAATTGTCCTATGACCATCCCTATCATTTCCTAGACAAAGATAATATTCTCTGGCCTTCATTCTCCTTCATGGGTTGTCTTCTTCTATTAGAATGCAAGCACTTTGAAGATAAGAACTATTTTGATTTTAGTGTATATATGACTAGTTCTTAGCATAGAGCCAGTACCTAAGGCAAAAAGGAAATGAAGTTTATGAAACACTCGATTAATGAGGTAATCCATAGTTTTAAGGCAATGGAACATTGCAAGACAGAGAAGCCCCCTTATGTTTCTCTACAATTTCCTTAACTTCTTTATTCCTATGTAAACACTTTGTAAATCACATTTTTTGTGTGGGCCACCTCCTTCAACAATTTGTATGAACCCATTAGAATCTTCCCTATTTATTAGGTCATAATCAGGGACCATGCATTTTTTAGCCTCTAGTAACTAGAGGCTGGTTAGTTCTTCCAACAAATACTGAAAGTCAGAAGTGATCATGACTGGTTCCCTAGTTAAATTAAAACTTATGAGTACTATGGAGAGATGATTTGCCTTTGTGTAAAGAGGTCAAATAAATAAGGCATGACATTCATTTACTGGGATGCTTGATAAGACTTTTATAGAACCTAGCTGTGCTAAATCCAAGGGCACTCTTTCTGAAGGACCATTGTTTGTCAACTCTAAAAACAGATTTGATTTCATTGAGGAAAAAAATAGCCTCTCTTTCAGAAAGGTGTTTTCCATGCATACGTTAAAGTTGAACAAGATCATTTGAAAGATGAAACCACAGGGATAACTTTGCTAAGCAAGCCTGTGATTATTTATATCAAGCAAGATATACAACTGGGAGGCATTTGCTTGTAAAGAGAATTGACACTGTCCTGAAGGATGTGTAATATAGAGTTCAAGTAAGTGAAGAATTCCTTAAAGATTGTAAGATTCTTCAAATGTTTCTGATTTTTTGGTAATACGGTATTCATTCCATGAAGACTTGGAACAGGACACAAGCCTAGAAAGGGAGACTGGAGTGGAGTCAAAATGGTGAAGTAAAGGCAGAAGTTCATCTGAACTCTCCCAAATACCCTTCAAAAAAATCTTTAAAACAAGACCTCAAATTAAATTCTGTAATGACAAGAGTCAACAAAAGGTCAGGGTGAAACAATTTCCCAGCCCAAGACAATTTAGGATGTCAGCAGGAAGTCTGTCTCACTGGGGTGGTGGTCAGTTTTGGAATGCCATAAAAACCAGCAAGTCAGCAGTAGACACTGGAGGCAGCTGCATTAGATGCAGCAGAGATTCAAGAGCTCTCAGTCCAAAGATGCAGGACCCTATTGCAATGTCCATACACAGTTCTAGATTGCAGTCCTAGAGTAAAGGGGGGCAATAGTGCACTAGTGCTTGCAGCTTCAGGGGAGCAGGGCATGTAATCATGATTCCAGGGTGGAAAAGATTGCTTATGGTTTCTCAGAAGAGAACAGGGGCCCTGGTCACAGTTCCAGGGTGAAGAAGAATGCTTGTGGTCACCCATAGACCACAGCACAGGCCAAAAGAGAAGCAATCATACCTCTATTTATATCATACCACCTTGGAAACATGGACAACTTACAGACCCCCAGAACTATCTTTGAAAGTAGCACCACGGAAAAGAGAGGTTACCTCTTCTACCCCCAAAGTAGAATCAAATTTTAACATAAAGTTAAAAGTCCAGAAATGGGTTTTTAAATGAGCAAACAACAACAACAAAAAGAACCTGACTATAACAAGTTTTTATGGTTCCAGGAAAGATCAAGACACAAGCTCTGGAGAAGACAATAAAGTCAAAACAACTGAAGGTAAATCTTCAAAGAAAAATGTGTATTAGGCACAAGTCCAAAAAGAATTCCCAGAAGAGTGCAAAATGATTTTTAAAATAAAATGTAAGAGAAAGGGAAAAAATGGGAAAAGAAATGAGTGTTGCAAGAAGATTATGAAAAGAGAATCAATAGTTAGGTAAAAGAGGCATATAAAATATTGAAGAAAATATTGCCTTAAACAAAATAAAATTGGCTAGACGGCAAAAGAGACAAAAAAATCTGCTAAAGAAGAATTCCTTAAAAAGTAAAATTGGCCAAATGAAATAAAAATTACAAAAATTCACAGAAGAAAATAATTCCTTAAAAATTGGAATTAGGAAAGTGGAAGTTAATATTTCCATAAGACATCAAGAAACAATAAAACAAAAACAAAAAAAATGAAGAAAATAAAAGAAAATGTGAAATATTTCTTTGGAAAAACAAATGACCTGGAAAATAGATCAAAGAAAGAAAATTTAAGAATTTTTGGACTGCCTGAAAGCCATGATTTTAAAAAGAGCCTAGACATCATATTTAAAGAAATTACCCAGGAAACAGCTCTGATATCCTAGAACCAGGGGGGAAAACAGAAATTGTAAGAATCAGACTTCCTGAAAGAGATCCCAAAATGAAAACTCCCAGGAATATTATACTGAAATTCCAGAGCTTCCAAATCAAGGAGAAAATATTGCAAGAAAGAAACAATTTAAGTATTGTAGAACTACAGACAGCATAACACAAAATTTAGCAGCTTCCACATTTATGAAGTGAAGAGCTTGGAATATGATATTCTAGGAGGTAAAGGAGCTAGGAATACAACCAAGAATATACACAGAAAAACTGAGTATAATCCTTCATTGGAACAAATGCATATTTAATGAAAGAGGACTTTCCAGCATACCTCATGAAAATACCAGAGCTGAATAGAAAATTTAATTTTCAAACACAAGACTCAAAAGAAGGATAAAGAGGTAATCAGGAAAAAGAAATTATAAGGGACTCAAAAAATGTTAAACTGTTTACATTCCTACATGGGAAGATAATACTTGTACCTCCTAAGAGTTTTATCATCATTAGGCCAGTGAGAAGTATAGAGAGGTAGAGGTCATGGGTATGAGTTGACTATGATGGGATGGTTTAAAAAATTTAAAGAGAAAAAAAAGGTGGGGGGGTGCACTGGGAGAAGAGAAAGGGAGAGGAAGAAATAGGGGAAATGATCCCAAATAAAAGAGGCACAAAAGGAAGAGCTTTTCCAATGGAGGGGATGATGGTGGGGGCAGACGATGCTGGAACCTCACTCTCATTGGAACTGACTCAAAGAGAGAATAATCTACATCCTCAGTTGGGTATGGAAATCTATCTTAAACCTATATGGAAGCAGGAAGAGGAAAGGAATAAAAGAACCTGAAGCACTGTAATGGGAATGTAAATTTTAAAAATCTTCCCTGCCCCTAGGCTAAAGTGCACCTGGAGCCTGGGGTGGGAGGCTTGTTTTTCAGTAGATACTTCTTGATTGGCCAGTCAGTCAATAAGGTTGTTACATTTTCTGAGCCAGGAGAAGGCTATATAAGCCCTGATGTGTAGCTTTGTTTTGGGGCTCACTTTGAGAAGTGTTCTGTGATTTGATATGGATTCTGGGAAGCCGTTGTCCAGAGACCCCCGACTTTGAGAAACCCAGATGTTGATTTGGTGTGGATGTAATGGTTGGACAGTTTGAAAATCTGTCTACTTGATCTGTTTCTCTGACTTGATAATTCTGTCTGTGTATTTTGAAGTTCGGGGTGCTGACCTCTTTCCCCTGAACTAGGTAAATGATACATGTTTGACTGATTAAAGTAAGCTTGTTAACCCATTTTGAGTTGCTTTCCTTTATCAAAGCAGATCCAAGAACCTGTGTTGGCAGCAAACCCTGAGAACGTTTGGGGTGCTTGCTGCTACAAGCACTGATAGAAGAGAAGGTGGATTAATGCAGTTAGTGGTCTGAAGCAAAATTTATTTTTGAGGAGTGCCAAGATAAAGAAAGAAAGAAGGATAAACAAAGGAGAAATGGGATGGAGGGAAACACAAAGCAACCATAACTGTGAATGTGACATGGGATGAACTCACCCATAAAATGGAAGCAGAGAACAGAAACTAGCATCCAACAATTTGTTGTTTACAAGAAGCACACTTGAAATAGAAAGGCACACAGAGTAAAAATAAGGGGCTGAAGAAGAAACTATTATGTTTCTGCTGAATAAAAAAAAAACAGGAAAAGTAATCATTATCTCAGAAGAAGAAAAAGAAAAAAAAAAGCTCTATTTAAAAGAGATAAGCAGGGAAACTACATTATGCTAAAAGATACCATAGATGATAAAGTAATATCAATACTAAACACACACACACACACACACACACACACACACACACACACACACACACCAAATGGCATAGGATCCAATTTCTCAAAGGAAAAGTTAAAAAAATTACAGGGGGAAATAGTAAACTATAATACTAGGGGACCTCAACTTTCCCTTCTCAGAACTAGATAAATCTAACCAAAAATTAAATAACAAATAAGTTAAGGAGATGAATAGAATTTTAGAAAAGTAAGATATGATAGACCTCTGAAGAAAAGTGAATGGGAGCAAAAAGGAGCATACCATTTTTTCACTTGTAAATGGCACCTTCACAAAAATTGACTATGTATTAGCATATAAGAACCTCAGAGCCAAATACAGAAAAGCAGAAATATTAAATGAATCATTTTCAGATCATAATGCAATAAAATTACATTCAATAAAAGGCCATGGAAACATAGGTTAAAAAAATAATTGTTAACTAAATAATCTAATCCTAAAAAATGAGTGGGTCAAAGAACAAATCATGGAAATAATCAATAATTTAATTAAAGAGAATAATAACAATGAGACAACATACCAAAATTTATGGAATGCAGCCAATGAAGTACTTAATAGAAAATTTATATCTATAAATAGCTAACATCAATAAGAAAGAGAAAGCACAGAGCAATGAAGTGGGCATGCCACACACACAAAAAAATAATAGAAAAAAAAAACAAATTAAAAATCCCCAATTAAACAATAAATTAGAAATCTGGAAAATTAAAGGAGAGACTAATAAAATTGGAAGTAAAAAACCCAATAAACTAATAAATAAAGTAGGACATGGTTTTATAAAAAAACCCTATAAAATAGATAAAACATTGGTTAAATTGATTAAACAAAAGGAAAGAAAACCAAATTACCAGTATCAAAAATGAAAAGGGCGAGTTCACCACCAATGAGAGGAAATTAAAACAATTATTAGGAGTCATTTTGCTCCCAATTATAAACCAACAAATCTAAGTGGAATGGATGAATATTTATAAAAATATAAATTGCCAAGATTAACAGAAGAGGAAATAGAATATTTAAATAACTGTATCTTAGAAAAAGAAATTGAACATGCCATAAATGAGCTCCCTGAGAAAAATCTCCAGGGCCTGATGATAAATTCGACCAAACATTTAAAGAACAACTAAATGCTATATAAAGTATTTGGGAAAATAGGCATAGGAGTCCTACCAAATTCCTTTTATGACACAAATATGGTGCTGATACTTGAACCAGGGGAGAAAAGAAGAGAGAAAGAAAATGATAGGATAATTTCCCTAATAAATATTGGTGCAAAAATTTTAAGTAAAATACTAGCAAGATTACAACAATATATCACAAAGATCATACACAACAACCAGATGGGAATTATACAAGGAATGCCTGACTAATTCAATATTAGTAATACTATCAATTTAATTGACCATATCAATTAAAACAAAAGAAAAATCATGTGATTATTTTAACAGATGCAGAAAAATCACCTGACAAAATACAATACTCATTCCTAGTAAAAATGCTACAAAACAGGAATAAATGAAGCTCTCCTTAAAATGATAAGAAGTATCTAAAACCATCAGCATTGTCTATAATAGGGATAAGCTAGAAATCTTCCCATTTTCACACTATTATGCAATATTGTACTAGAAATACTAGCTATAGCAATAAAACAAGAAAAAGAAACTGAAGGAATTAGAATAGGCAATGAGGAAAAAAATATCACTCTTTGTATATGATATGATAGTATACTTAAAAAAGGGAAAGCTAGGTCTTACAGTAGATAAAATGTCAAGCCTGGAGTCAGAAAGATGCCTCTTTGTGATTTCAAATCTGGCCTTAGACAAATACCAGCTGTGTGACCCTGAGCAAGTCAGTTAATCCAGTTTACCTCAGTTTCCTCATCTATAAAATATGCTAGAGAAGGAAATAGCAAACCACTCCAGTATCTTTGCCAAGAAAATCCAAAAGTGGTCCTGGAAAGTCAAATATGTCTTAAAATGACTCAATAACAACAACAACAAATCCTTAGAAAATTCTAGAGGATGAATTAAAAACCTAGTCGAAATAATTAACAACTTCAGTAAAGTAGCAGAATACAAAATAAATTCACATAATCTGCATTTCTATATGATACCAACAAAGTCCAGCAAAAAGAGATGGAAAGAGAAATTCCATTTAAATAACTACAGACAACATAAAATTCTTGGGAGTCTACCTGCCAAGATAAACCCAGGAACTATATGAACACAATTACAAAACAATTTTCACAAAATGAAGTTAGACCTAAGTCAGAGAAATACTAATTGCTCTTGGGTAGGCCAAGTCAATATAAAAAAAAATGATAATTCTACCTAAATTAGTTTACTTATTCAGTACCTTACTAACTAGACTACCAAAAATTATTTTATAGCACTAGAAAAAAATAATACAAAATTCATCTAGAAAACCTTAAAATGTAAAGAATACCAAAGGAATCAATGAAAAAAATGTGAGGACAGTGCCAGATTTCAAACTATATTATAAATGGTAATAATCAAAACAACCTGGCACTGGAAGAGAAATAGAATCATGGATCAGTGGAGTAGATTAGGTACAGAATAAATAGTAGGATATTATAATACTAATCTAGTGTTTGATAAGTCCAAAGGTCCTAGCTCTGGCAGCAAGAACTTGCCAGCTGACAAAAATTGCTGGGAAAACTGGAAAGCAAATTGGCAGAAACTAGGCATAGACCAGTATCTCAAACAGTATACCAAGATAAGGTCAAAATGTGTTCACAATATAGACATAAAGTGTGATATAAGCAAGTTACAGGAGTGTATATAAGTGTACCTGTCAGATCTTTGGATAAGAGTAGAGTTTATGACCAAATAAGGGAAAGAGAGAGTTAGAGGATATAAAATGGAAAATTTTGAGTGCATGAAATTAAGAAAGCTTTGGCACAAACAAAAGTAATGCTGCCATGATTAGAAGGAAAGCAAGAAAATTTAAAAAAATAGAACAAGTTTCTCTGATAAAGTATTCATTTCTCAAATGTACAGAGGATTGAAGAAAATTTAGAAGTCAAATAATTTCCTAACTGATAAATGGTCAAAAGATTTTAATAAATAGTTTTCAGATGAAGAAATCAAAGCTGTCCATAGCCATATGAAAAAAAAAATGCTCTTACACCTGGCCATGTAACCTTGAGCAAGTTACTTAACCCCAATTGCTTAGGGGCAGCCAGGTGGCTCAGCGAGTAAGAGCACCAGCTCCAGTGTCGGGATGACCTGGGGATCAAATCTGGGCTCAGATACTTAGCACCACACCCAGAAATAACTGGCCGTGTAACCTTGAGCAAGTTAATTAACTCCGATTGCTTTAAAAAAAAATGCTCTAAATCACTACTAGTTAGAGAAATGCAGATTAAAACAATTCTGAGGTACCACATCGCACTTATCAAGTTGGCTAACATGACAAAACAGGAAAACAACAAATGTAGGTAGGGACGTGGTAAAATTGGGACACTAATGCACTGTTGGTTGAGTTTTGAACTGATACAACCATTCTGGAAAGCAATTTGGAACTATGCCCAAAGGGCTATCAAACTATGAAATAGCACTACTAGGTCTGTAACCCAGAGAGATTAAAGAAATGTACAAAAATATCTATAGCAGCTCTTTTTGTGGTGGCAAAGAACTGGAAATTGAATGGATGTCATCAAGTTGTGGTATATGATTTTGATGAAATACTATAAGAAATGATGAGTAGGATGGTTTCAGAAAAAGAAAAAAATACATGGGAAGACTTATGTGAACTGATGCAAAGTGAAATGAGCAGATCCAGGAGAATATTGTACATAGTAAAATCAATATTATACAATAATTCACTTCTGGAGGTGAATAGAATTTGTTGTCATAAGTCCTTTGGAATTTTCTTGAATAACTCCATCAATGTGAAGAATTCATAAGTTATATTCTTCTGGTTATGCTCTATAATGGTAAGACAGGGAATACCACATTATGTTAAGAATTAAATTTGTAGATCACATAAAGTACAAAAATCTAGTAAATTGAGAGAGGTAGTAGAATGCAACATATTAACCAATGAAAAACTTTATAAGAGAGGGGACAGTACATTAAAAAGATGTATGATTAGAAAAGGAGATGGGGCAATCATTTGCTAAAAGGAAGGGTTACTGGATAGCTTCTGTGATCCATTAGTATCAGTCATTCCATAAACATTTATTAAGCACCTAAGCACAAGGGGAACACAAGGAAAGGCCAAGGATAATCCTTCTCGTTGATTTCCTTATAATGTCAAGAAATTTAGAAAAAAATCCCTCATCATGGTGTGTGGATCCCTAAGTAGAGACTTATGGGAGGATATAGACAACTGTCCCACAGGATAAAAGGTTTTCATGGGCACCAATCTGTACTTTAGGATAAGTGCACAAATTGATGGGGTCAGATTCACCAAGAATTCTACACTATGTAATGGGGAAGAAACAAAGTTTAGAAATGAGGTATCATCTGTCCCCCTGGTGTTGAGAGTCCCAGTAGGGGGATTTGACATAAATATAAGTAAAATACAAAATAATGGATGATCAGTTCATAAGAAAAGAGAAAAAATCCTGAGTGAGGTTTTAAGTGGGACAATTCTGACTGGGGAAACAAGGAGTTTTCATGAAGGATATATATATTTCATTTGAGTTTGCTTTTACTGGATGGGGAAGATTTCAACAGGAGAAGAATGCAGAGGGCAATTCACACAAAGAGACCAGAGTGAGCAAGGTCCTAGAAGTAAGAACAAAATGCAGGGCGTTTACATGACATGCTGGATTCTTAGAACAAAGAGCTTATGGAAGAAAGAATAGAATAATATAAAGCTAGACAGAAAGGAGAGCATCAGATTTTGAAAAGGCTTGAATGTCGAGTTGAATTAGCTGGTGAAGGGACCCATTTTAGGGAGTTTGGGTGGAAGAAAATATCCAGTACCTGTCATGTAGGACTGGTTGTTGTCTTTCTTCCTCGAAGGTGACCAAAACGACATCACTATGTTGGAGCCAAGGTACACTGTGTCCTGATCAGCCCAATAAGAGCTTGCAAGGTTCTACCACAAGTCAGGCACAAATCGTCAATATCAACATTTGAATTGGGGAGATATCTCTAACTTTGTGCATCTCACGTCTCTTTTGAGCTACTGCAATTCTGCTTCACTCCTAGGGCACAGTGCCTTCTTTAATGTGGGCACAACATGCTGGGCAGTCCATTGCCAGTGTCTCCCATGTCACACAATCAGTTCCATCAGCAATATAAAGGATATTCTAGAAGTAAGAGACAATGGGAATGGGAAGAAGAAAGTTACTGTATAAGTCTTAGTAGGTGGACATAAGGCTACACCAGGGTGGTTTCTATGGAAGGCAATGAATGGGACAGGGACTTCAGAGGTAGAATTGATAGGTTTCAATAACCAAATATAAAAGGAAAAGGAGAAGGAAGAATCAGTGCTAGCAACAATGTCTTAGATGTAGGTGGGGCAACTGATAGAGTGCTAGACCCAGAGTTATTAAATTTGGTCTCAGATGCTTACTAGCTGTCTGACCTTCAAGCAGACACTTAAATCTGCCACTGGTTCCTTATCTCTAAAATGCAGATAATAATAGCACCTGCCTCTCAGGATTGTTGAGAGTAAATGACATAATATTTATAGAGCATTTTTTCAAACCTTAAAGCACTATTTAAATGCTAGCTTAAGAGTTATCATTACCATTACAACCAACACCAGCCCCACCACCACCACCACCAGCACCAGCACCACCACCACCACCACCAGCCCTACCAGCACCAGCACCACCAGCACCAGCACCACCACCAGCACCACTCACCACCACCACCAGCACCACTCCCCACTACCACCAGCACCACCACCATCACCACCACCACCACGATTCACCACCAGCACTACCACCAGCACCACCACCACCAGCACCACCACCACTACTACTACCTACTACCTACTACTACTACTACTACTACTACTACACAGTAATTCTGACAGAAACAGTGAAGTCTTAAGGAGGAGTAGGACAGGGATGAAAAATAATAAACTCAGTTTTGGATTTATTTGGTTTAAGTTACTGAAAAAATATCCAGTTAGAGAAATTTCCTAGACAGTTGGAGGTGTGGGTTTGTAGCCTGAGCAAGAGATCAGCGCTCTCTCTCTCTCTCTCTCTCTCTCTCTCTCTCTCTCTCTCTCTCTCTCTCTCTCTCTCTCTCTCATTCTTTGTCTATATGCAAGAGATTATATAATTTTATTTATAATAAGTACATAAATATAAATAAAATTATATACTGTCTTGTAGTGTACTCTAGTTGCTTCATGCAGGAGCATTTTGCTTTTCCAACCAATCTAAATAATTACAGCAATAACAACTATAATTCATATGCTGTTTTAAGGTTTACAAAGTCCTTCAAATGACCTCATTTGATCCTCACAATAGCCTTGTGAGGTTCCTTGGGAGCTATTATTATCCCCTACTTACAAATGTGGAAACTGAGCCTATAAGTGAACTTGTCCAGGGTCACACACATTAAAAGTGTGTAAGGTAGGATTTGAACTCAAGGCTCCCTAATTACAAATCCAGTGTTCTATTTACGATGTCAGTGTTGCTCTTTGAGGGCAGATACTTTGTTTTCTAGGTTTTTAGTCATCTCATACCTCCCTACCCCCTGCCACCATTCCCCAAATAATACCAATCATAATACTGAGCACAAAGTAAATGCCTTATAATTTTTTTTCCAGAATGACTTGACACCTTGGAAAATTGGGGCTATATCTTCACTTAAGAAATGAAAACTCAGGGAAGCTAGGTGGCACTGGGAATAGAGCACCAGCCTTGGAGTCAGGAGGACCTGAGTTCAAATCTAGTCTCAGACACTTAACTAGCTGTGTGAGCTTGGGCAAGTCACTTAACCCCAATTGTCTTGCCTTCCCCTCTCAAAAAAAAAAAAAAGAAATCAAACCTCCGCATTGTGGGGAATCCATTAAATTCTGCTATGGAATAGCAAAGCTTACTTTGCCATACTCATTCTTACCTCTCATCTATTCCTCTCGTCTATTCTTAGTTTCTTCCTGTGTTTTGCTCTAGGTATAACACTGGTCTAGGCTAGATCACAAATACTTGAGCTGGAACAAAGACCTTCTGAGTCCCCTACACTATTCACTCTTTGCCACACCAAGAAAATTCACTATAATGAATGGGAAGACTGCTTTATATAAACGAATTACAAAGAATAATATACTAAATAGCAACATGGCCCAGAGATACAAAGTATGTTCATTGTTACACTATAAAAATGACTTCAACAAGAGACCATTACATATTCTTTCTATTACCCAGGGATCTTTCTATTACCTGGAGGATCCTGAAAAATTCTGATTAAAGGCGGTACAATGGAGTGGAGAGAGTGCAGAGTCTGGAATGAGAAGATCAAATAGAAGTTCATATCCTGGATCTGTCATTTACTACTTGTGTGACAGTGTGAAACCTCTCTGGGTCTCAGTTTTCTCATCTGTATATAAAATTGGTCTGTCATGCTCCCTTTTTGACTCCAAATCTATGGTCCTAGGACCTAGGTTCAAATTCTAGCTCAGTCACCTGTGTAACTTTGGACAATACACTTAATCACTCAGGGCCTCAGTTTCTTCATCTGTAAAATGTGGGATCTGGATGATGACCTTTAATGTGTATTTCAATTTTATGATTTCATGATCTGTGAACCATACTTTAAAGATAATGGATTCAGTCTGATAACATAGAAAATTACTCACTAGAAGCAGGAGGTGGGGACACCCGGATGTCGTAAATAATTACTCACTAAGTCCTATGTCCAACATAGGATGCTGTATGCTGACAAAATCAATGATATACAATTATGATCCCACATATATGGGATGACTGGCACCTGAACTCTTCAATTTCTGGAAATAATAATAGGATAGCCAAGAGCTTTACAAGTGTTATCTCAGTTGATTTTATAACAACTCTGGAAGGAAAGTACTATTTTTGTCCCCATTTTATAGATGAAGCAACTGAGACTTCCTTCCTTCCTCCCTTTTGTCCTTTTTCCCCCCTCTCTTCTGTCCTTCCTTCCACTTTGATAGTTCTCTAATTTCTTCAATGTAGGGAATGCTGCAGAAACTCCTTCCATAGACACATACGAGAAACTTCTATGTATATAGGCCTTGCCATAGTCACACAGCGGGTGCGTGTCACAGGCAAGACTAGACCCAAGTCTTACTGACTTCAAGCTAAGTCCTTTATAACTACACCACAGCTGACTCTCAGTTCGTTCTCTCTCTCTCTCTCTCTCTCTCTCTCTCTCTCTCTCTTAACAAATCAAGAAATGGACAGAGACATGTTAAGTGACTTTCCCAAGGTCATTGCAAATCTGTCATAGATCTGGGACTCAAATCTGGGTCTCTACTCCTAGTCCAATGTGCTTATTATTGAAACATCAAATAGAAAGCTACTATATGGCAATGAATGTCCATTTAAGGAGGGAGGCAAGAAAGAACAGACTAAGCATGCTGGGTTATATTAACTGCTCTTTCCTCATCCAGAAGGATTTATCTCTCAATTGATAGGATTTCATTTTTACCTCCCTGGCTTGACCTATGAGCTGAGTGTTTAGGAAATCAAACCTAATAAAGAAATCTCACCAGTAAAATTCTTAGTAGGGGGTTCGCCGACAAGAATTGTCTGCTTTTCCCATGACTCCTGCCACTTGTGTGGCTTGGACAGTATGTGGAATTACCTCTTCTCAGAAATTTTTTTTTTTCATTTCTCAGAAATTAGGTCAAAGCAAATGGTTCCAGGATTCTTCAAAAGACCTTAAAGTTAATGAGAACAGGCAGGCAGAGAGGAGAGGGAAACTGAGAAACCGAAACCCACAGAGGGCAAAACAAAGGGAGAGAGAGAATGAGTGGAGGAAAAAAAAACCTGAGTTAGAAAGAGAAACACAGGCAGCTGCATGGTACTGTCAGGAAGAAAACAGGCTCTAGAGTCAAAGAGCTGCCTTCAAATTCCACCTCTGATAATTACTACCTGTATGACCTTGGGCAAGTCTCAACCTTCCTTAGCTTCAATTTTCTCATTTATAAAGTGAGGGGTTTGGACTAGATGGTCCCTGGGGTACCTTCTGCCTCTCATCCTATGGGAATTAGGAACAGAGTAGAGAGACAGGAGAAGAGAAATGAAAAAAGACACAGCAAAAGGAAGGAGAGACAGAATCAAAAATAATACACAAGAGCACACTCACTCCAGGACATGGATAATAATGACGATGAAGCTTTTCTCAGTTTTGATTATATCACCGGCACTCTCTATAACACTGACAATCTGAAGTCAATTTCTCAAATGAGCTTCCAAGCCCACAGAACTTCGTAATGAATATGGCCTCTTGGATAACAGTCTCTCAAGTACCCCCATGATAAATCTGCCCAGACGTTGCATTGTGGTTACAAAAAGAATTCATGATGACACAGAATTTGGGAAAAGTCATCCCTGGCTCTCATTTTTATTTATCCTGCACTGGACCTTAAATCAATCAGTGAAAAGATAAATCAACAAGAATTAATTGATTTCTAGGTTTTAGGTACTGTGCTAGGTGCTGGGGACAAAAATAAAATAAGCAAGACAGTCCCCATGGTCAAAAAGCTTACATTCTAATAGGAATATCGTATAGGAGAGTGGTGACCAGGGAAGGTAATGTTGTCTAAGTAGTCACAGGGTTTGTGAATGGAGCCATTCACGATAGCAATAGCTGGCCACATCCCTCCCAGGAGCAATGGTAGCACTAAGGGCTGATAGCAAGTTATCCATGTCAGGTATGTGCTACTATCTTGGTGGGTGGCAGGATGGTTATATGAAACCAGCCCTAGGGCTGGCTAGATATAATGGGTTGAATTGAATTGTCATTCACCTTCTAATCAGGACAGCTCAGCCCTGGACAGAGTCCCAATGTTTAGTAAATTAACCCTACTACTTGCTGCATGGTCTCTGGTATCAGGTGTTCAGGAGTTTGAGAGTCTGAAAATTTGTTATCTAACTTTTATACAGTGTGTAAGGTTTGCAAAGCACTTTACACTTGTTATCTCATTTGACCCTCACAGCAACCTTGTGAATTAGGTGCAATTATCCTCATTTTATGGGGGCACAAGAAACAGGCAACTGAGGCACAGATAACTATTTCAATCTGTTTTCCCTTGTAATCTTAAATATCTTATTGTAATGCATTTAAAAACATTATTCTTGATCAGAGCACTAATGCATTATTGGTGGAGTTGTGAACCAATACAACCATTTTGGAAAGCAATTTGTAAGTACATCCAAAGGACTATGAAACTGTGCAATACCTCTGACAATACCACTACTAGGTCCATATCCCAAAAAGATCATAAAAAGGGGAAAAGGACCCACATGCACAAAAATATTTATCGCAACTTTTTTGTGGTGGCAAAGAATTGAAAATTGAGGGGATGCCCATCAACTGAGGAGTGGATGAACAACTTGTGGTATATGAATGTAATGGAATACTATTATGCTCTAAGAAGTGATGAGCAGGCATATTTCAGAAAAACGTGGAAAGGCTTACATGAACTGGTGCTGAGTGAAGTGAGCAGAACCAGGAGAACATTGTGCAGACCAACTTCAACATCATTTGATGCTTACCTATGATAGACTTAGCTTTTCTCAGCAATATAATGATCCAAGAGAATTCCAAAAGATTCATGATAGAAAATGCTAACCACATTCAGAGAAAGAACTATGGAGTCTAAATGCAGATAAAAGCATAGTATTTTAACTTTTTGTTTGTTTTATCTTCCTCTTGTTTTCCCCTTTTGTTCTGATTCTTCTTTGAGAATAGGACTAATGTGGGAACATGTTTAACATCATTGTACATGTGTAACCTATATCAGATTCCTTGCTATCTTGGGGAGAGGGAAGGGAAGGGAGGGAGAGAGAGGGGTTTGGAACTCAAAATTTTACAAAAATGAATGTTGAAAATTATCTTTATCTTAACTGGGAAAAAATTAAAATACTATTAGAGAACAAAAAACATTCTGGGAAGGGGTCCATAGCCTCTAACAAGCTGACCATTAGTGGTCCATGACAAAAAAAAAATGTCAAGAACCTTTGATCTAGATTCTAATCTGGAGCATCCCTGTTCTTGTTGGGGAGAAGGCAAGCTGTAGTGGTACTCATTCTACCTTGAATTCTCTGAGGAGGGGCATTGTGGTCCAGGAACAGAGGTATTCTGTAGCCAGCTCAGACAGTCTCCATCGTCAAATTTTCAATGTGAGCATTTATACCTCAGAAATAAGAAAACAATACAAATCAGGGCTTTTGTTGATTGTCTGGATTTTAAAAAAGCGATGAAGAAAGTGTTAATAGTGATGCAGATTTTAATTTAAAAGTGTTTTCAGAGTGCATCTCCCTACACACATATACACATATCAGAGGGCTGATTGTTAAACATTTGCAAGCACATTTACACCCCTGGTGGAACTAGGGAGGCAATAGTAAATAGTCCCATACTCCCACAATGCTAGTTGGGACTGCTATAAGCACAGGAGTTATGGTGTAGACCTGGGGCAGCTGGATTAATTTTGTTACACCATTGTCTGCTGCCACAATAAATAAGAATAGGAGATAAAGGAAGGGATGGTTTGTGGCAATGATACTATTTCCAGGACAGCACTTCAGCTTCCAGGGATATAAGTACCAAACATTACCACAATCTACTGGTTTCAGGGAAAAAAAATACAATTTTTATTTTTGGGATGCTACATACAGAATGACATGGGGAAAGAGGTGTGGAAAGAAAGGGAGGAACTAAGTTAGAAGACAGATATGGCTGTTTCCTAGTTTCAACTCTCCTAACTGTCTGCTGTTCCACTCTGGAAAAGCCAACAATCTCTGCCCCTTCCTTTCCTCATCTACATGATTAGGATGATTGTATCTCCCTTACAAATCTCATAATGTTGGTTATGAGGCTAAAATGAGATAATAGATGTGAAAGTGCTTTGAAAAACATTTTAAGTACTACTTATCATGGTGATTATTATTTCTAGAGCTTCTCTTGGTGCCTCAGTATGGTTGTAGCTCCTCAGATCCCTTCATATGGTGATTATTCCACTGGATCCCTGGGAAAAGCAGAAGGAATTCCCCCAGTACCAGGCAATGCCTTTGATGTGGAGCACAGAGTAGGACTGTTCTCTTTCCTAGTCAACCTCATGTCTGGATGGCCTGCATGACCCTCCACCTGGTCATTTGGGGATAAATGACTTTTCTACTTTGCTTTTTTCTACACTTTAAAAAACATCTACCAATTATTATTTTAATTGTAAGTTCTCATCAGAGTCTTAACTAGAGCAGGACAACGAGAGCTTTCTCTCAGGGCCTGGAAATTAGAGGCTGCTGACAATACTTGTACAAGTAGAAAAATACTGAGTTTACCTCCTTAGTTACAAAAGGATAATCAGCCAAAATAAGATAACAAATGGTGAACACTCATAAACCTACTGAACTGTAGTGTACTATAGGAAAATTCTTCCCTGGACCAACCCCATCGTCTTCTCCCTCCCCAGAAGTAACTTCAAGGTGTCTTGTGGGCTCTGTACATGGAGTCTTGTGTTCAAGGCCTCTCCATCCCCCAGAACTAAATTAGTTATTTAAACATGAAGACAATTTTTGTTGTACTTGTGAAATTTTATTGTGTTTGCTCATCCCCTTCTGCAGGAGAAACTCTCAGAATGTCAGAGCTGGTATGACCTTGAAGACTGAGTCCAATCCCTGCATTTGACAGATGAGCAAACTTGGGCACCCTGAGAGGGCCCATTCAGGGTTAAAGTGGGACTAGAACCCCTGATTCCTTCTACGGTATTCCTTTTACTATACTAGGTTTCATATAATTTGGATCATTTGGGCTTTGTGGGCAGGTATGGAAATTTTATTGTTATCTGAAGAATGACTGCATTTAGGAATTGCATTATGGAAATAATCGCAGAAATCACAGCTATGTTCCCAGTCAACAAGATGCTGTCTTACTCATTGGCTCAAGCTTTCATCTATCATTGCCTACATGGTGGGGTATGGGCAGGGAAATTTCTCTAAGCCCAAATTCCCAAGTGAAATGAGTAGATGTGATATGCCTGATGATCTGTGTTCTATGGAGCCCAGTCCCAGCCCATGCCTTCATCTTGGTCTATTGAAGTAGCACGCTCCCAGTCCAGTCACCTTGTTTTCTCTGTCTCCTTTTAGACAGAGGAAAGGAAAGGAAGGAGGGACATGACAGGGCCCCACTTCCAGGAGCAGAGCTAATGTGATCTGTATCATCTTTCAAGGAAGACTTGGGAGGAAAAAAAAAAAGATTCATGCCTCTATCAGAGAGAGATTGAAACCTCAAATTTAGTTTCGTGTGTGAGCCTGGAAAGAAATTGAACTGAGGTCACAGAGTTTAAAGTCAAGCAATGCAACTACATTGACACAAAGGGAACAATTCCTCCTAGGTATTAGATTCAAACTCATTTTCTACAGCGATGTACCTGGGCCCCTCTCTTTGAGGGTTCACTCACCACTAAGCCTTGACATTTCTGCAGAGAGCAAGGAAGGAGGTCTGCCTGGATTTATGATTTCATCCATATGGGGGGGGGGTCACTCCTTCCACTAATGTAAATTAGCAACTTTTCAACAATTACACACTTTCTGCAGTATGGCTGTTAGTATGCATCAAAAGCAGGCCATGAACCCAAGTTTTCCTGCCTCCAGGGCCACCATTTCATACTGCCTCTTAAGTAAAATGTAAATTCTTTGAGAGTAGTACCAATTTGATTTTTGTCTTTTTATCTCCAGTGTCTGAATGAATGCCTAGCAGAGTGGATAGAGGGCTGGCCTTGGAGTCAGGAAGACCTAGGAAAAAGTCCCACCTCTGACACATACTGGTTGCACCACCCTGGGCAAGTCACATCTCAGTGTTGCCAGAAACTTGTTAAGACTTGAAGTGGCAGACCATGAACCAGTCTGCAGTTGTAGATGAAGTCTTTTTTTTTTCACTGCGAGTTCTCTACATCACTGAAATCACAAGTTGTATCTTAAAAAAAATCCCCAGTTCCTAGCACAGAACCTGGCACAGAATAGTGGCTTAATAAATCCTTGTTGTGTTGAGTTGGTGAAGCCTTAGCAATAGTGAGGAGAGAGTTGAGACCAAAGTAATTTACTATTCCCATGGCAAGGCAATGTACTTTCCATATGGCAATTAGTGGAAGACCAAGGTGAGAAAAGGGCCTGCTGCAAAAGTTGCCTTCAATGGGGGGCTTTTTCTCATCAAGGGAACAGGGCCAAAACTGAGACAGTCATTACTTGACAAAGCAATTGGATTGGTCTGGCTTCTCCAAAACAGGCATTATCTACCTTGATTCACAGACTGGAACAAATAAGTAAGCACATTATTCAGGCAGAACCCAGCAGAAAAATGCTAGAGTGAGGCTAACAAAAAACTGTTGATTTTTCCTCCCTTTGCCTCCCTCTTTGGTAATTATCCTGACTTTTCATAAAAACAATGCTGAGTGCCACCCACCTCCTTCTGGCCATCTTAAGGATGCCTGATGTGAGCTCCAGGCTGATTGTCACAAAGGCCTGTTACACACATTCACTCTTCAGATGTCTTGGCAACTAGGATGCTGGGCTCTGCATTTGCATCTTCTGACAAGAGCTCTATCACTACCCAGCATCCCACCCCCCACCCTTGTCCCCAGTTTAGAGTTCCTCATAAAGGAACTTATCTTGAACCAGCTGCTGTCTTCCAAGGGACAACAGGCAGGAACACGAACAAACACCAGCAGAGCTGAGATACAATTAGTGAGGATTTTTATTTAAGCCCCAAAGCTGCTCTAGCAGTCATCCAAGCCTGGCAGAAGAGTTTCGCTTGTATTTGGGACACAAAGTCACAGCGCTGAGGTTCAAGCCTAGGCCTCTAGACTAGGCCACTAGGTTCAAGACCTGACCCTCTCTATACAACATGAATCCTTGATGGAAAGGGAACTAAATTCAGTCAAAACCATAGCTATACCAAACATCTATATAATGGAGAATAAACAGAGAATGGATCCAATTTTTCCTTGTCTAGACTAAACGCTTCAGAGTAACAAGAGATAGCTATAATACCGCATGGAATGCAAAAATAACGATGGCGTGCAGTGGGTAGGAGACATTAAATTCGTTCCTCATACCGTATATCATGAAATGTTTCCAAAACTTTTCTTTGGTTATTTCTCAATTAGGACAGCAGTCCCTTCCTCCCCCCACCCCATATTGACATCTACCTCTTAACCTCTCCTGGCATATGGTACTCAAGATAAATAGCAACAAACTCAGAAGTGTCATTTATGCCATACTGCTCATTCATTCATTCAATAGAAATTCATTAAGTGACTAGTGTGGTCAATTCACTACTTATCTCTACATCCCTAAACCAGAAAGAGATAATCAATTTGACATTAGAGCTGGCCCTAGGGTAGAGCTGCTCTGATGATTGGAAGTTGAGTGAAGCAACCACACCTTACCTCCTCCTCCTCCTTACAACTGGCCAACCCCTAGTCTCAGGTCTATGTAACTTATGACCCCTGTCTTTGACCATTAAACTCTGCCAGTCTCCAGGCAGGACCAAGTACTAGTCAGGACCCCTACTACTGAATGCATATATGTATTCCCCCTTCCCTTTTTTGCTTAAGGAACAACAATCAAATCAATAGTGCTATTGTGCCTAGGAAAGTCTCCACAACCTGTAGTCCCATGGCTACACTCAGAATTCCTGAGATTCAGAGCCATGCATGGGCTGCCTAGACAAGAAGCTTCCTTCTCTAGCTATGACTGTCTACTGCACTCATACAGATCCTTCCAATCACTATCCCTCCAAGTTCCTATCTTGCTCTATGCCATTACTCCTTCCATTGTGCCTCATGGAACTCTTATTGTTAACGAGCTTCCCCTGTATTTTAACTCCTTTATCTCATACTTATTCCATCTTCCTGAAATTATAAAATCTGTATTCCCTCTGGTAGACTATGATGTCCATGACCACTCTCTCCAGTACTGGACCTTCACTCATGACACCCAATACAAGGGCTGGAAGGAGGAGTGGTCATGCTTCATATTCCTGTCACTTGCAGATTATCCCCCTAGCAGTCACTCAGCACCCTCTCTTCTTTTAATTTTATATATATATATATATATATATATATATATATATAATGTATATTTATGTATGTATGTATGTATATTACTCAAAATTTTCTAGATTCTCTTAACAACTCCTCTTTTAATGGTAACTCCATTTCATATATATCCAGACCCTGGTGGCTCTTCTCTATAATCTCTTTGGTCATTATTCCCACTATTGCAAAGAATTCAATAAGTAGATCAAAATCTCTCCACCTCAGCCCATTAAATTTATATTAATCCAATAATTATCAATCATTTATTAAGCACTCGTTATGTACCTAGCATTATGCTTAACACTGGAGTAATAAAAACAAACATGAAATAGCCCCTTCCCTTGAGCAGCTGACATTCTACTGTCCCTTCAAATACTCTCAGTTCCCAGTTCATCAACCTTTTCTAATGATTTGCACCTTCGGTATGGTCACATCATTGATTCTATTATTACCCACACCTGTTCCTCCTTCATAGACTAGTTCTGAAATTCTTCTCTCTGGGCACATCCTTCTGACCTTTCATCTCTCTGTGTGCCTCACCCATACCGTATGCTCAGTGCAATTTCCAGTCCTTATACCCCTCCCTACTTTCTCAGGCAATCTCTTCTGCTCTTTCCTCACTTCCTCCCCTTTAAAATATTAACTCTGTACTTAAAGAATTCAACTTTACCCTGTCATCAAACCTTGCTTATCTTATCATTGTCCTCTTGTTCAGTCATTGCTCATCCCTTTAAAAGGATCAACTCTGAATTACTTCCACATCTTCCTCTCTACTTCTACACCTGTGGTGCTGAATGCTGACAAAAGCCTTCACCACTGCTCTCCAATCTTCTTTCTCTTCCCTGATTGACTGTCTATCCTGTTCCTTGTTTGTCTGTTCCAAATCTTCTCTTCTCTACCAAACTGACTCCACCACCTCACAGGAGAATATCTTGCTGAAGATTTCCATTCTCTGCTGAAAAAAAAAATGAGGTCATCACTTGTGAAGAACCCTTTCTCCCAAATTACATTATCATGTTACTTGAATATCATTCCCTCATCTTTAATCTGCTGCTCCAGTTTCTAATGAAGAGGTGGCTCTGCTCACTGATGTTGCTAAACCCTCTACTTGTGCTCTTGAGCCCAAGCTCTCCTGTCTCCTCCAATCACCACCTTTCTATACCCAATATCTCTTTGAATTCTATCTATTTTTGCTTTTGTTTTGTCTGAAATCATGATTCTTACCCTTCCTTTTTTTTAACTTTAATGAAGCATAATAAATTCTATTCCAAAACCTTATTTTAATTCTAGTATTTTTTTCTGTTTCAAATCTGTTTCTTCTAAACCACATACTGCTGGATTTTGATTTCTAAGCCATTCTGCTGTATTCTTCCATTTTAGGGTGCATTCATCCCATTCACCTTCATGATTATGACTGCTAACTCTACTTCCCTTGATGTTATTCTTTTATATTTTTTTTCTCTTTTTTCCCCCTGCCCCATCTTTAAGATTCTGTTTTACTTCTGACCACTACATCCATTAATTTATCTTCCCTCCTATGTCCATTTTCACTTAACCCATTTCCTTCCTACTTTCCTACTGGGTAAGAAGAATTTCTTTGAACATTTGCATTCTTCCCTCCTTCAGCCTCTTCAGATGAGAGAGAAGTTCAAGTGCCATTTGTTCCCTTCACTGCCACCTCAATTAGATAAACCCTTCCTTGACTCCTCATTTTATGAGATAAGTTTTCTCATTTTTCCTCTTCCTCTCACCCACCTTTTCATTCTTCTTTTAACATCATTTAAAGACAATAGAATAGAACAGAAGGTGCCCTCTGTCAGATTATATATACTTTAGTTCTGAAGGGTTATAGGTATAATCTCCCCATATAAGAACATAAAGAGTCTAATTTTGTTTAGTATCTTATGATTTCTCACTCATATTTAGCTTTTTATGCTTCTCATGACTCCAATGTTTGAATGTCAAATTTCCTATTAACTTTGTTCTTTTCATTAGGAATGCCAGAAATTCCCCTAATTAAAGATCAATTTCCCCCTTTCAGGTGATATTCAACTTTTCTAGACAGCTTATTCTTGGTTTTAATACTAGATTCTTTGCCTTCTAGAATATCTTATCCTAAGCTCTAGGTTTCTTAATAGTAATGACTAAGTCTTGTGTTATCCTGACTGTGCTTCTGCAGTATTTGATTTTGATGTTTTTTACATTGTGGCTGCACAAAGTGTTTTCACCTCTGTCTGGAAACTCTAGATTTTGTCTCTAATATTCCTAAGAATTTTCATTTGTGGGTTTCTTTCATTTATACTTTGCCCTCTAGTTTTACGATATCTGGACAGTTTCTCTTTATGATTTCTTGAAATATAATGTATAAACTCTTTCTTTCTTCATAGATTTCACATAGACCAATGCTTTAAAAATTCTCTCTCTTTGATCTGTTTTCTAGGTTAGTTGTTTTTCCCATGAGATAATTCACATTTTATTCTATTTTTTCAGTCTTTTGACTTTTTTTATTTCTTGATATCTCATGGAGTCATTAGCTTCCACTTGGACAATTTTAACTTTCCAGGGATTTTTTTCTTCAGCAATATTTTATACCTCTTTATATCAAGCTGATTGTTCTCTTTTCATATATTTCTTCCACAATTCTCATTTCTTTTCCCATTTTTCCTATAATTTGTTGTGGGGGTTTTTTTGTTCCTTTTAGAAAACTCTTTAACTCTTCTAGGAAATCTTGTTGGACTTGTGTCCAATCTTTATTTTGTTACCTTTGAGGCTTTGCTTGTAGATATTTTTCAATTTGTTCTCTTTTTCTTCCTTTCTGCCCTGGACCTTTGATATTGGAACTAGGTAACAGGTTATAGACCTGCCAGATGGTACCTACCTGTACCCAATGCTAGTTCACGGTTCATATGGTATCTCTTTCAGCCTCATTGCTCCTTTTCCTAATATTCTCTCTCAGCTCCCTTTCTGTCCCTGGTTGCAGGAATGCTCCCCATCCATAGCCACTATGTACATTTCTGAACAGCCTCCATGGCCAATGTCCAGGGACCTCACCTAAGATGCTCTGGGTTGGTAAAAAAAAATACTCAGTTTGAATTTTTGTTGACTTTTCTGATAAGAATTTTGTCTGGTATAATTTCTAAGTCACTGTGGAGGAGGTGGGTGAGTTAGGCAAAAATACTTTTTCTCACTTGACTGAATTCCCCCTTTCCCTAATATCAATATCACCTTATTCCATGGATCTTTTCCTACTGTTTATCTTCTCAGATCTTCCCCATCCTTAAAAAAACCCCTTCACTTAATGTTAACAATGTCTCAAGCTGTCAGTCAATATTAATACTATATGCCAGGCACCACACTAAGATCCGGAGATATAAATTAAAAGAAAATACAGTGCTTTATTTCATGGGGCTTATATTTAATGGGGAAGATATGATAATAACTAGTAACATATATAATACAAACCATGAAAGTGACAGGTTTGTTTTTTTTTTTTAAAGGAAGGCATTAGAATTGGTGGGGGGAGGACCAGTGAAGACCTAACACAGAAGGTAGAATTTGAGCTGAGTCTTTAAGGAAACCAGGGAAGTTAGGAGCTGGATGTGAGGATAGAGACCACTTTAGGTTTGGGGGACAATCAGTACAAATATACAAAGTGGGGAAATTGTGTGTCATTTGTGAACAATAAGAAATAGACCAATGTTGATGAATCTTTGAGTACATGGAGGGGAATAAAGTGTCAGAGGACAAGAAATGTAGAAAAGGCCAAGGTTTGGAAGGACTTTGATCACTAAATGAATGATTTTATATTTAATCTTGGAGGTAAGGTGTAGCCAAGATGGCAGAGTAGAAGCACAAACTTGGCATGGACTCACAATTCAATCACTTCTAGTACATGTAAAAAAATGATTGTAAACAAATTTTAGAGCTACAGAACCCACAAAGTGACAGAGAGAACAAATCTCCCACTGAATGCAGCCTGGAAGGCTGACAGGAAGGGTCCAACACACCAAGCTGGGAGCCGAGTACAGACCCCTGGTGAGCTGCATGGTTCTAGCCCCAGGGTGGCCTGGACCAGTGGTGGCCTGAGCAAACTTCAGTAGTGAATCACAAGCAGCTCTGGCAGTTTCCAGACTTCTCAACACATAAATGCCAAATACAAAGTAAAAAATCAGTGTGGAGCTCTGTTGGAACAAGAGGAATGAAGAGTCTTGCCCTCAGGGTGAGAGGTGGCAGAGGCACTGCAGCCACTGTACCTGCTGCTGCTTAGCTGCTTCTGGAGCTCCTGACCTGCAGATTTTAAGGTGACCAAGCAACCATTCAGAGGGTAATTGCTCTTACTTTTACTGCTTGGATCTGTATCACAGCCTTGGGTAGTGATCCTGGGGTGTGTGGCCAGTGTGCCAGGGGTTGTGGGGGCTGTAGACAGGGTGCCCTCCTAATAGCTCCAGTGGATTTGGGACAAAACACTCTCCATTCTGGAAGCAGAGTTCTACTGTGGCAAATAGCTCAAAAGCCAAGTAATTGACTGGCAATATGAGTAAGCAAAGGAAGCACAAACAGACCACAGGATCCTTTTTTGGGGACAAAAAGGATCAAAGCATGGAATGGGAAGAAGACAATGAAGTCAAAACTCCTGCATTAAAAGCTTCCAAAAAATATTAATCAAGTAAGAGAAGTGGAAGATAAATTGGGAAGAGAAATGAGAATTATGCAAGAAAATCATGAAAAGTGAATCAACAGCCTGCTAAAGGAGACCCAAAAAATACTGAAGAAAATAACACCTTAAAAATGGACTAATTCATATGGCAAAAGAGGCCCAAAAAGCCAATGTGGAGAAGAATGCCTTAAAAAGCCAAATTTGCCAGATGGAAAAGGAATTTCAAAATCTCACTGAGGAGAATAATTCCTTCAAAATTAGATTGGAGCAATTGGAAGCTAATGACTTTACGAGAAATCAAGTTACTATAAAACAGATCCAAACAAATGAAAAAAATAGAAGTCAATGTGAAATATCTAATTGGAAAAACCACTGACCTGGAAGATAGATCCTGGAGAGATAATTTAAAAATTATTGGTCTACATAAAAGCCATAATCCAAAAAAGAGCCTAGACATTATCTTTCAAGAAATTATCAAGCAAAATTGTCCTGATTTTCTAGAACTAGAGGGCAAAATAGAAATTGAAAGAATTCACCAATCACCTCTTGAAAAAGATCCCAAAAAGAAAACACCTAGGAATATTATAGCCAAATTCCAGAGTTCCCAGGTCAAGGAGAAAATATTGCAAACAGTCAGGAAAAAACAATTTGAGTATTGTGGAAACACAATCGGTATAACACAACACAAAGGAGCTTCTACATTAAGGAATCGAAGGGCTTGAAATATGATATTCCAAAGGTCAAAGGAGCTAGGACTAAAACCAAGAATCACCTACCCAACAAAACTGAGTATAATGTTTCAGGGGGAAAATATGGTCATTCAATGAAATAGTGGATTTTCAAACATTCTCGATGAAAAAAACCAGAACTGAACAGAAAATTTGACTTTCAATTACAAGAAGCAAGAGAAGCATGAGAAGGTAAACAGGAAAAAGAAATCATAAGGAACTTATTAAAGTTGAACTATTTACGTTCCTACATGGAAAAAATGATAATTGTAACTCATAAGACTTTTCTCAGTATGAGGATAGTTGAAGGGAATATATATGTGTATATATATACACATATGTGTGTACATACATATACATATATAGGAGGGTGTATGTATATATAAATATATATATATGTGAGTGAGGGAATACATATGTACATGTATACATAGAGGGCACAGGATGAGTTGAATATGAAGGGATGATACCTTAAAAAAATAAAATTAAGAGGTGAGAGAGGAATTTATTGGGAGAAGGAGAAAGGGAAAGAGAGATCAAGGTAAATTATATTGTAATGGTGGAGGTAATAGGAAGCAACCGGAGTTTAATGGATCAAGGGGTGACATATCTCTTATCTATTTGACATCCAAAGTCTTAGAAAATGTGTTCTACATCTTAATTGACTACCTTGCCTCACCTTTCACCCACTTCTCAGTTTCTGATGATCTGACTCCTGACTTCATCACTAAATGGGAACTATTATCTCCAAAGGTACCAATGTTATCTGACTTTCCAGATTGGATGTTTTGCTTTGTTTCTTCCAGTGACCTCTTGTCACTCCAGTTTCTTCTTGACCTCGAAGAAGTATCTGACATTATTAACCCATCTTCCCTCCTTGATACTCTTCCCTCCTTAGGTACACATGCTAAAGCTCTCTCTTTTTCTACCTATCTAACCATTCTTCCTCAGTCTTCTTTGATGAGTCATGCTCTGCTTCCTATATCTTGGTATCTACCAGGGTCCTCTCCTGCTTCCTCCTTTCTTCTTTTAATACTTTCTTGGTGATCTCATCAGTTTGCATCATTGTCATCTTAATGTAGAAACTCTCAGACTTATTTATGAAACCTCTCTCCTGACTTCCAATGCTGTATCACCAATTCCCTATTGGGTATTTTGAACTGGATGTCCCATAGGTATCTCAAATTCAGTACGTTATGGAAAATATTTTATTATAATTTATTGATATTGTTTGAATCTAGTTTTATATGACTAGAAAAATTGTCTAACTTAAAAGCTTACGGTAGAGGTCAGGCTGACCTCAGAGATGCTCCAGAGAAGCCAGTTTGCTGTAAGCAATGCTTAGATAACACCCAGTGCTCATTTTGATTCTATTCAGGTCTTGTTTTGGGTCAACCCAAAACTTTTGAGGTTCAACCCAAAACTTGCACTTTGAGTTCCCCAAACTAGATTGAGTTATCTGCTGATATGTCTCTAACAACCCTTCCCTGTAGAGTCCCTACTGCAAAGACTTGGGAGGAGAGCCACACCTTCTTATGACTCTCTCCTCTGCCAAATGACCAAATAAATTTCTTTCCAAAACTTATTTCATGTTTTGAGGATCATTCTTCTGATTAACAATGTCCAAAACAAAATTCATTCTCATTTTCTCCAAACCCTCCTCATTTTTTTTAAGGATACTTCTCTCCTTCCTGTAATCCAGATTCATAGACTCACTCCTCATGTTCGATCAGTTGTCAAATCTTATCTATTCTTTTTCCACAATATGTTCCAAGTCCATCCCATTCTCTCCACTCTCATAGCCATCTCCTTTTTTTCCAGCTCTAATCTCCTCTCATTCAGATTACTGTAGTAATCTCCTAATTGATCTGCATCCAGTATCTCCCCTCTCGAATCCACTCTCCATACAGGTGCCAACATTTCCAAAGCACAATTATGACCAGCTCACTTTCTTACTCAAGAAATTTTGGGAACTCCATCTTGATTCTAGGATAAGATGCAAATTTCTCTACTTGTGATTTAAAGCCCTTAGCAATTTGGCTCTAGTATCTTTTTCCAAGCTTATTGCATTCTCTTCTTCATGAAATCCATGAAATCCAATCTAGCAAAATTGACCTCCTTGCTGTTCCCTATATACAACATTTCATCTCCTGAATTATCTATACTTAGTTTGCATAAATTCTCTCCTTTTTTATAGGTGTTGTTTTCCTCAATAAAATATCAGTAAATGGTTCTCTTAGGATTTTGTCACATGACCCAGAACTATTCTTAGTGCCTGGTCCTTCTTACCCCAGAAGATCTTTCTGTCATACCAGCTCCCTTCTCTCATTGATGAGACTTTGATGATTGTCTTGATTTTTTGATGATTGTCTTGATTTGATGATTGTCTTTGATGATTGTTTGATGAGAATTTGATGATTGATGAAGTCCTTTCAGGACTTCCATTTTTGGGACAGACCCAGGCTGTCCACATTTCATTCTTCTCCTGGCTTTAATTCTGACTTTAAGGATTTTACTCCAGTACACACTCCAACCTGGTACTCAAACTCTCCCCTTTTCATTTCCCCTTGATGTGCTATCTTCTTCCATTAAAATATAAGCTTCTTAAGGTCAGGGACTACCTTTCTTTTTGGTTATAGTATATCCCTAACTGCTTAGCACAATTCACAATCCACAGTGAACTCTTAATAAATTCTTGTTTCCTAGCTGCCAACCTTATTTTTATTTTTTTATCTTTAATGCTGTGCATGTAATTGGGAGTTAATAAATATTTGTTGAATGAAAGAATGGAAAAGATATAAAGTTGGTTGCTCTGTAAGGTGCCCAGCTGGCAAATTTGTTAACGCTAATAAAAAGCACATTTCCTAAGGCTGACCTCTGCCAACCCAGCCCATCCTTCTCTATTTCTATTGCCACTCTTTAGGATGTCACCTGACTTTTGAACTGGAAGGCAGATTTGTCTTTTTGTGCCTTTCCTGGAGACCATGAGTTACATTTCCAGGCCAGCTTTGTCAATCTGGTGTCAACAAATTTGCCAGCTGGGCACCTTACAGAGCACCCAACTCAGTTGGTGGATCAGGTTGTCAGCTCAGATTCAATGCCAAAGACACAATATAGGGAGATTTCACTGAAGTTCCCACTAGGTTGCAAGCTCTTTGATGGCTGGGACCAAATCTTTATATGTGTTGTGCATTTTCAGAGAGACAGTTAATAAACATTTACCAGCAGAGCACAGCACAGCCCTGCCCTTAACC
>NW_027185616.1:1014649-1015515 GCF_028583685.1 Petaurus breviceps papuanus | reverse complement strand
AAATTAATTTCTAATTATAGAATACCAGGTGTCACTGAAGAAACAGATAGTAAGTAATCAAAGATGATGCTTAGGTTGCAAATCTAGGTGACTATGAGTATGGTAGTTCACCAGAAGTATCAGGAAAGTTAGGAAGAGGAGAGAATTTGAGGGGGAAATTAATGAGTTCATTTTTGAATGTGTTGAGTTTAAAATGTCTATTGGACATTTATTTCAAGATGCCAGATAGGTGGAGACTGAGACTGAAGTTATTAGAGAGGTTAGGGCTGGACAAGTAGATCTATTAATCAGCACCATAGAGATGATAATTGAATCTAAGGGAGCTGATGAGATCAGCAAGAGAAAGAATATATATATAGGTATTAGAAACGAGGGGCCAGTAGAAAAGAGGATCCCTGAGGGACATGCACAGTGAGATGGCATAACCTAGAGGAAGATCCAGCAAAGGAAACTCAGAAGATGAATTAGACAGATATGAAGAAAAATAAGAGAAAGTAGTGTCATGGAAACCTAGAGAGAATAGAATATAAAAGAGAAAAAGGCCAATGACACTGCCAAAGGCTTCAAAGGAGGTCAAGAAGGATGAGGACTGAGAAGAGGTCATGAGATTGGGTAATCAAATATATTTACTCAAAACAGCAAAGAGCAAAATGAGCAGAACCAAGACAACACTGTATACAGAAATAGCAATATTGTTTTAAGAATGACCTTGAGACTAAGCCATTTTGACTATTATAAATAGAACTTATCAAGGAAGATGCTATCTGCATCCAGAGAAAGAAGTGAATAAATGAATAGAAGTATATGTAGAATGATTTTACACACACACACACACACACACACACACACACACACACACACACACA
>NW_027185616.1:989282-1014639 GCF_028583685.1 Petaurus breviceps papuanus | reverse complement strand
ACACACACACACACACACACACACACACACACACACACACACACACACGCATATTTGTGTCTAATGGTAGCTTTCTCTAGGGTGGAGGGGAGAAAAAAAGAAAAGAAAAAGAAAGTTGCACCATCACTTTATTATATATATAAAAGGAATAGCAAGTTGTACATAATAGATTTGTAGTTTCATGTACAATCTCTTTTTACTTTTACTAAGTTATAGAAATGCTTGCCTTATTTCTTAAGTTCAGAATAAAATAAATTAAATTTAAAAAAAAGATTTGGTGACAGAGATCATTGCAAATTTTGGAAAGAAGAGTTTCATCTGAATCACTGAGATGGAAGTCACATTTAAGAAAGCTCTGAAAAGAATGAAAGGAAAGTGTAGGCACCAGCTGTAGATGACCTACTGAAGATGTTTAGCTACAAAAGGGAGGAGATATCCAGGATAACTTTTAGTGGAGACAGCTGGATTAAGGAAGAGTTTTTTTTTGTTGTTTTGTTTTGTTGTGAGGATGCGGAAGACATGGGCATGTTTCTGAGCAACTGGGAAATAATCAGTACATACAGTAAGATTAAAGATTAGTAAGAATGGAGGGATAATAGGGTATTCAATATGTTAGAGAAGATGGGATGGAATGGTATCACGGGTTCATATAGAGAGATTATCTTTGGCAAAAAGGGCCACTCTTCAGGTGAGATGAGTAAAACAGGCAATAGTTGCAGAAGGTATCTGAGCAATGGGAGATGAGGAGGAGAGGAGAAAAGGCAACTCTCAGTGAATGTTTTTTGGTTTGTTTTGTTTTGTAAAGTGAGATGTGAGGCAAGGTTCTCAACTGAGAGGGTGGGAGTGGGGAAACATGGGAATTCTGAAGAGAGATGAAAAGGTTCTGTGGTGGATGAGATAGCAAATCAATTAGGGAGGTATAAAAAGATAACCTTGCCACAGTGAGGGCAACCTTGAGATTATATAACACAAATTTGTAGTGGATTCACTCAACGTGATTTCATGATTTTCTCCAGCTTTTTTCAGCTGCATCTGAGTAGGAATGAAGGCAGTAAAATGTGGGAGGGACTAGTCCAAGGCGAAAGTTTTCCTTCAATAATATAAGTGGGAAAGAAACTGAAGGGAAGAGGATAGTGTAGATTTGAACTGGTTTATCAAGAAATCAATAAGAGAAAGGTGGTCATCTAGTCCCGTTCTCTAATTTTACAGATAAGGAAACCAAAGCTTAGAAAGATTAAGAGACTTGTTCATACGGGTTGTAAACGACAGAGCTAGAATTTGAACTTAAGTCTTTTTGTTTTAAATCCAACCTTTTTCCCACTGTCACATGCTGCTTCTCACAGGCAAAAGAAAATGCTAACTGGTTAGCAAAAATGGTTCCTTCAAGGAAGGCAATTAACAAGGAGAGTTGAGATTTCCCAAGTAGGGCTCAAAACAAAGTGAAGTCTCTGGGAATTCTGCCATAACAGGAATTGGTGTTAGGTGAAGGGAGGTAAGAAAATAATTTTTCTCCTAGTTTCTATAATTTGAAAAATCTTAATCCAGAAAAGTGAAGGATTCTGGGGCCCTGAGGACAGTGGAAGGGACTGAGCCCTGGTGTTAGAATAAGGAAAATCTGATTTGACTATTGACTCAAACACTTAGTAGTCTAAACAAGACTACTAAGACCTTAGTAGACCTTAGTAGATCTGAGTGAGTCATAACCTATGTGGGCCTCAGTTTCCTCACCTATATAAAATGAGGGCCTTTAAGGACCCAGCTCTAAAACTACGATCCTATTTTCTCTACAGGGAGGCAATGTTTACTCCTACTGAAGAGTCAACTGGGGACTTTACATGCAGTAGACAACTTTGTTACGTGATTTCAGGTGTACAGGAAGAGCTGTCTGCCCTCAAAGTCAGTCTCTCTCTCTCTCTCTCTCTCTCTCTCTCCCTCTCTCCCTCCTTCCCTCTCCCCCCTCTCCTTGCTCACAGATGCTTGAAACTCTCTGGTAAGAGCTTCTTTCCCTCAGCTTAAGGCTTTGATCCCTGTTTAAATGGGAATGCTCTTGGGAGAGAGAACACGTTAAGCTGCTACCAGGGGTTATACTTTCGCATGAATGAGTTTCAGATCCTTTCCTGAGGGGTTTTAGATGGGAAGGGGTGGGGTGAAAATGTTGCTGAGGGGGCAAAAGGCACAGAATTGGGGTGGAGGAACTCCAGGAGCATTCAGGAGTATTCATGTCAAGGATTTGCTATATGCCCGAGCTGAAGGAAAAAAAAAAAGCATCCAAGTAAGAGAAAGGAAAGCAGGTATTTTTACCTGGCTTCCTTAGAAACATTTACCCAAAAGTAGGCAGGATAAGAAGGCCAGGATAGGCTGTGATCTGCACCCATGGAGAGAATGCCCAGGTGGATGAGATCACAGATCTGTGATGAAGTATATCAGGGTTGAAGTGAAAAATGCCCTTAGGTGTCTCTTTAGATTTGCTTAGAGACCTGGCCTCTGGTACCACCCAAAGAGCCCCCAGATCCTGAGGGCAGAAAAGCAGTGTTCTGTCTTTTAGCCTCTTAGCTCAAGGGAATGATTGTATTTTCAAAAGAGAGGGTCTGAACCTGTAGCCAGCACTCAGGGGGCCAGGAGAGCAGCTAAGTAGAGTCAGCCTGGACAGAGCCCCAGGGAAGCTCTGCTTATCAAAATCTGCTAGAGGTCTTTGAAGATATTACTGCAGCACATGATAAGGGGAAAGGGATCTCTAGTGTGCTTCAGATCTTCAACAAGTATCTGGTGAAATTCCCCTGAAGAGATAAGCCCAGGGTTGGAACAGAAAGGAAGAAAGGGGTGCTGGGGAGAAAACAGGCTGCAGTATGTGAGACAACAGTAACAGTCTTTCGGCTCTGGGGTCTGAAAAGACTCCTGAGTGCTTTTCAGTGATTAGCAATGAAAGACAAAATGGAAGGGGCTGGAGGCGAAGGGGTGAGGAGGGGAGGGGACTGAGGAGCGGGGAAGGAACTTGTTTTGCTCACTTGCAGAAACACATACCAATTTTTGCAGTGTAGTTCTCAGTCTTTACAAAATCAACAAGTCAGGATAGATGCAAAGCCAGAGGTTGACTGCGGGGGAGATATTAGAAAAGGAGTCACATAGGCACACATGACTATGCCAACTCTTCCTTGAGGCCACCTCCTCCAGGAAGTGCAAATCAGCACCCGGATCTGTTTATATCATCCCAGCTCAAATCCTACCTTTCTTCTGGTCATTCTCTTGGATTGACTATACAAAGAACATTTATATACTTTCATGTTTGCAAAGTGCTTTACATATATCTTCCCATTTCATCCTCACAAGCACCCCTGGGAGGTAGGCTCTATTATTATCCTCATTTTCCCCCCTGAATGAGTTTCCTCTTCTGAGTATAAATTTCTTAAAGACAGAGACCATTGGATTAGATGGTTGAGAGCTAGAAAAGGGTTCTTTGAAACCTTTGGCAAAGTCTAGAGATTCTGCCCAAAGTATAGACTCTCAGAATAATGTTTTAAATGCATAAAATAAAGTGGTTGCTTGATTATTGTCCTTCGTTCTCCAAGAGGACCAAAATGACATCACGATGCTAAAGTCAAGTTTCAATGTGTCCTACTATGGCTGATCAGAGTAACATGAGCTTGGAATGCTCTACCACAGGTCAGGTACAAATAGTCCGTGTGAACATTTGGGGTCGATTCTCCAAATTGGCCCATCCTGTGTTTCCTTTGAGCTGTTTCAATTCTCCTTTGCTCATGGAGCACAACGCCTTCTCTGATGTGGGCATGCCATGCTGAGTGGTCCTGTGCCAGTGTCCCCCATGTCACACAATCAATTCCAAAGTTCTTCAGAGAGACCTTGAGAATGATCCTGTACCGTTTCTTCTAACCACCATGTGCTTGCTAGCCCTGTGTGAGTTCTCCATAAAATAGTCTTTTTTGCCAGTATATTGTCATTGGTACCAATTACAATGAAATAAAGATGTAATTCTCCCCCCACCCCACCCCCATTCACAGATATCCAGAAATCTATCCATCTACCCTGGGGGGGGGGGAGTCCTTGGACCTGGGGTTAAAACCCTTTGATCTAGCTCGAAGCCTTTATTTTATGAAAGAGGAAACTAAGGCCCCAAGGTCAGAGGTCAATTGCTAAATCTAGGTATTCTAATTCAGGAGGGACAGAGTCAGGTGGTTTCTTATCACAACTATTATTTAGTATGGACTCCAAATACTTAGAACTAAGAAATGCACCTTCTTGGTACTAATTAAAAATACTAAATTAACTACTGACAGCAAATTCTTGATTCTAGAGGTGGTAAAAATCTCTTTCCTTGGCAATCTTTCCACCTGCCCAAACTAAAGAGGATATATATGCATTGACCTTCAGTGGGCCCTTGAGGCTGAGGATTTGGAGACAATAAGAAAATATCCTGAGGTTCCAAGTTTTAAGCTCATTATCTTCCCCATAACCCTCAGTCTGCTCTTCCGTGGGTAGGGAGAAAGGGCTGGGGTGTATATGCTGTGCTGTGTGCCAGGGAGCTGGCAGAGATAGTCCGAACACCTGCCAGGTGCTAATTTAGGATTCTGTGTGGACAGCACATGGAGACCGGCTGCAGGCATGGGGAGATCCAGGCTGAACAGTGGCTCTCTTGACCCTGCTTCACATATGCATTTTGAACCAAGGTGCTCATTAGCCACAGTTCAATTTGCATCCATCCTCTCAGCAGAGAAGTCAGCAAAGGAGGCAGCTTCCCAGTTCTGTGGCCTGGCTGAACCCCCCCAGGACAGGAGGAGGGCAGAAGTGGGGGTTTAGGCCAGAATATTTGCTAAAGTGTTCCCAGCTTTGGTGGCTCCTCCACAGGGGATGACCTCCCAGGAGCTCTGTGTTCCAATACCAAAGCAGTATCCCCAAGGGTCCTGTGGCTTTAGGATTTGGTGAATTCCATTGATTCACCGGCATCCATCAGAGACTGGATATCTAGGAATGGAATGGGCAAGATGTGGAAACTTGGAAGTTTCTTAGCTCCTCTGTTTCTAGAAGCTTGGGAGCATTTTAAAGACAGTCCCAATGTGTCCCTTCTGTCCTTTCCCTTGCTGTGACACAGTTTGTAACAACAGTGGAATTTAAACTCCAAGGCCCCTTCAGAAACCTTTTCATTCCTAGAGTGTCCATTGATTGCACCACTAGCAACAACTTGATGGGGGGGGAGGCAGGGGGAGCAGCAGTGGGAAGGAAGAGAGAGGGGGAAAAAAACAAAACTCCAGGCACTCCTCCCATGCCCCTCCCCCCAGTGAAATAAAAGCCTCACCAAGTGCATACATCAAAGTCGAGGGGAATCTTTGTATTCTGCTAGCTATGCTTACAAGGTAAAGTGGCATGCAGATTTCTTATTTAATAAATTCCCACAGAAAATTAGTTTTTCACAGTGGGAAGAATTTCAAGGCTTGCTGAGATGAACGGGCAGGATCTAATCACTGTTCAGGCTTTGTACATACACCAGGGCTTGGAGATATTTGAATGATCCAATTACTCTGGTGGGGCACAATCGCCTTACCTGCATACTAATCAAGCTATGGGGGAACATCGAAACAAGCTGGGCTTTTCGGGAAGCCCTAGACACACATGGCTCCCTGGCTGACCTTCTGCCAATTACATTAATTTCAATTCTATTAGCTCATCTTTTGCCCGAAGGTGACATATGCCTAGATCTATAGGGAAAATATGCGCCTCTATCAGCTTCCCACTACAAGGAATGCAGGACATCTGCTCGGTGACTTGAATGAGGCTGAGAGCATAAAGGTTTTACTTCTAAGAGCCCAGACAACAAGCCTCCTGGATTTATGTGCTAAAGGTGATGAATTGTTCCTGGATTCCAGGCTGACTTCTGAGCTCAGATTGGAGCCAGTAGGTTATGCTTAAGGGGCAAGCTGCTGGGAGGGACACTGTCCTTCAACCTGACTGCTTTGCAAACTTGCTGCAAACTTCCTTCTCTTCATTCACTGACTATGGTTCCCCATCTCTCCATTAGCACAAGAGGGGAGGCGGGGCGGGGGGAGGGGAGGGTGGGAAGGAATGAGTACTGATTGAACTAGGGGCATGGGCCACTCTACATTTAAATCACCATCTACTTCTTACAACCTGCATAAAGGTGGGCAAGTCACTTAAGTATTACGGGTTTTAATTTCCTCATTTGTAAAATGAGAGCAGCAGACTTGATTCTCTTTAACATGCCTTCTAGCTTGAAAGATACTATCCATTTCAGTTTTTAACCAATTGATCAAAATGGTGGAGACTGTTGGGCAGTTAGTCAACAGGCATTTACTAAGTGCTTGTTATATGCTGGGGGGGGAGGAGGGAGGGGTTGGCAAGGAAGTCGGAAGAAAGGCAAAAACAGTCCCTTCTCTCTAAAAGCTCACAGTCTAATGGTGAGACAGTATGTAAATGACTAGGCAGCACAATATGTAGTTTAGAAGAGACAGAAAGCAATATCAGAGGAAAGCCTCTAGTAGGTAGGGGGACTGGGCAAGGCTTCCTCCAGAAAAGAAGGAAGTTGAGGTGAGTCTTGAAGAGACCTGGGGAAGACAAGAGGCAAAGGAAAGGGGAATAGGATGCTAAGCCAGTCTAGAGGCACTGAGTAGGGTGATGTAGTGTTGTGTGTGATGAACACTTGCAAGCTGGAGAGCGTAGGTAGAGAAGTAAAGTATAAGACGACAAAAAAAAGGTAGGAAGGAGGCAGGTTTGGCAGCTCTGGAAATTCAGAATTTATATTTGTTCCTGGAGAAAATGGAGAGTCACCAGAGCTCATCTCACTGCTAAAACTATGATTTATGGAATACCTACCATGCTCTAAGCATCATGCTGTGTGCCATAGAAGAAAGTTTAAACTTGGTCCTTGACCTCAAAAATTTCAACCCTCTCAGGCTCTGCTAGTAGATCCTTCACCTTATCTTGCCAGGAACCAAGCCTCTTCACCACTTCTTAGGGGTCTCCACATCATACCCTTCAACTTCTTTTTATGTTGTCTTCTCCTAATAAAATGTAGGCATCTTTAGAACAGGGACTGTCTTTCTTGGTTGGTTGTATTTGTAACCACAGTGCCTAACACCACACAGTATGTGCTTAATCTCTCTCTCTCTCTCTCTCTCTCTCTCTCTCTCTCTCTCTCTCTCTTTCTCCTCTGTCTCTCTCTGCTTTCTCTGTCTCTGTCTCTCTCTGTCTCTGTCTCTGTTTCTCCCTCTGTCTCTCCCTCTGTCTCTCTCTTTGTCTCTGTCTCTGTCTCTGTCTCTCTCTCTCCATGACATATAAGAACATTTGTCACTAAATGATTTGGAGCATTCCACTCAGGGACATTTTCAGAGAAGATAGCATCCATGTCTTAAGTTGGGTCTCAAAGAATGGGGGTAGGAAGTATACCAGGCATACAGAACAGTGAAGTGAAAATCATGGAGGTACAAATGATCATGTTATCCTTTTAGTAAGGATAAAAGCCCATACCTTACCAGATGTTCCCAGCATTTCCTGGCCCAACAAGTACTGTAAAAAAGCAAAGTGCTCTAGTCGAAATAGAACCACATTTATATATTACTTTAACGTTGGCAAAGTCCTTTCACATACGTTATGCCATTCAAGTCTCAACTGTGCTGTGAGTTGTTTGTACAGAAATCATTTTCTCCCTTTTTCAGATAAGAAAACCGAGACTCAGAGTGGTTAGGTAACCTTCCCATGGTCACACAACTGGGAAGTGTCATAGCTGACAGAGGAACTCAAGTCTTCCTAACTTCCAAGTTCAATATGCCATCCATTATGAAATACTGACTACTACTCCTTAGCCCAATGCTCTTAGGGAGAGTTTCTTGACCTTTCTGAGCCCAGTGTCCTCATCTGTAAAACAATATATGATAATAAGCCCTGGCTCTCCTACTTCAGATTTGTCATAAGAATCAAATAACATAATTGTGTGTGTGTGTGAAGTACTTTATCACTGGGTCATTTTTTGCTTTAATTGCAGAGTGAAAGTACTTTTGAAATTGTAACATGATACGTAAGCATAAGGAATTGTTATTATTAGAGAGGTGAACAGATTCCTCTGATGCCAGTTCCAGGTAAGCTTCTGAGGATTTGGGAGGAATATCTTCAGATATGATTTCCAGGGACTGGTAACATCCTCCTCTTCCTCCTCTAGCATCTGTGTGTCATTTTAAGATTTTCATAGTGCTTTATAAATATTATCTCATAAGATCCTGGGAAATAGATACTATTATTATCCCCATTTTATTGGTAAGGTAAAACAGAGCAGATGAGTTGCCCAAGTACACACAGCTGGTCAGTATTTGAGGCAGAATGTAAACTGAGGTCTTCCTGACTCCAAGTTCAAAGCTCTATCCACTTTGACTATAGCTTCCACTACTTTCTTCCTACCCCTAGACCTTCTCATTGATACCCTGCACACATAAAAAAAAAATGTGGAAAAAAAGTCTTAGGTTCATGACCAAAAGTGGGGTCAAACCTGAGTGGTCCCTGTGGCCCATAGCATTTTAACTTAAAAACCATAAATTAACATTATCTGTGTTTCATTGTATTTTTATTTTTGTTAAACATTTCCTAATCACATTTGAATCTGGTTTAGGACACTGAGGAATTTTGTGGGGTCCCTGTGATACCTTTTCTCTAGGTTGGATGTCCCTAGCTCCTTCCAATGCAGGATAACGATCATGATGCAAAACATGAACTCTCAGGTGAGAAAGACTGATCAGTCTCTAGGGTCCCTCATCAGGACTCTGATGGAGCTGTCCCTCCAGTTGTAATGCTGATGCTGCTCTCAAAGGCAAGGTGGAGGTGGGGGAGGGTGACGAGTAAGTAGCCCTACACCTTTCTTCCAAGATACAAAGAAATATTGGGTGGGAAGTGAAGGGGTACAGCATTGGAATTTGTGTGGATAATCATAGAATGTTAGAATGTAAGGGACTTGAAGTAACATTCTCACACTGGGATTTGAAACTTTTCCTCTTATAAACAAACAACCATGACACTCATTTGGTCCCTCAAGATGTTCCAGAAAGTTGTAGCGATATGTTCCATGATGATATTCGGGATTTTCCCATCAGCATTCATTATCAGTGAGCTCACTTGTTTAGAGGTGCGTAGATGGGGTTTGTTCTTGGTTTGCTTCTTATATGAATCCAGAATGAAAGATTACACCTTAGCTTTGGGTTACCATCATAGAAATGCCCTGTATCGCAAAAGGGGGAAGGACAAACCGCCTTGGCAAAAAAGAATGATCACAAATGGACGAGGATAGTAAAAGAATTCTAGACTTGGAGTCAAATCACCTGGGTTGAAATCCCACTTCTACTATTTATTAGCCATGAGATCTTGGGCAAGATATTATTTCTCTTGGTCTCAGCTTCCTCGTCTGTAAAATGAGGTCCATTTTAACACTAAACACACAATTCTATGATCTTAACCAGACTCACTGAGGGTTTATCAGTAGCATTCTTTTTGTAGATGAAGGACTATTAAAGATAGTAACCAACAAAGGAAGACAGTGAAAAAGACATGGACCATAGTGTTTCAAACATCATTTAATCTTGAGGTAGCATGGGCAGAAACCTAGAAATTAGGATTAGGACTCTTAGGTTCTATCCCCACATCTGACACCAGCTTCCTGCTATGACTGATTTAATCAATATTAAGTATCAGTTTTCCACGATACTTACCATAAGTGTTGAGTTTTGTGGAAATGGGATAGTCTAATGCTGCTGGGAGAGATCAATATGGCACTATGTAAAAGGAATCATTCAGTTAGTTGGGTAGTATAGACATTCACTTCTATATCACAAAGGTGAAATGCCTTTTTTATTATTTGAATATTTTAGGGGGAATATTTCAGCCTATTGTTTTTACATTGTTCCTCTCATTGGAATTGTACAAACCTAGCCTATTACTCCTTTTTATAACGAGAACCAGGGTATTTGTATGATCTTGTGGCCACTAAGATGTCTCTGGAACAATTTCCTGCCTCTGCAGCTGGATGCAGACTTGTTTGGTATTCTTTGCATTTCTCCTTCCCTCAAATCCTCTTCTTCCAACTCTAACAAACAGTAACCTCCTACAGAAGCGTGTGTGAAAGTCTGGAGAGTAATGATTTGTTTCTGTCCTATTAGCCTCTTAGGAGGACAGGAACAGATCGCCAGGCTAGAGGGGTGGCCTGCCCAGAATATCTATGAGAGGGAGCCAGTTCAGTCAGAGAAATGACGGAGCAAATAAACTGTTCCAGTCGGGCCTAGGCCGACACTTGGACTCTGGTGATTTCCAGATGGACTTCTTTTGGGGGTGAGAAATTCAGAAGAATGAGTGACATTTCTGTTTTCTGACTTATAGTCCTTGACACACACTTCTTTTCAGGGCTGGGGAAACATGCACTTATCTACACTTATCTACACCAACACAAACACACACACACACACACACACAAACACATACACAGGGCTATTTCCAGAATTGGGTCTTACAAAGATGGACATGACAAGCAGAGCTTTTCTATGAGCCCTCTTTTCTAAGATGGAACTGAGACCTGGGTAGAGTGGTTACTCTCACTTTCACAGGGTTCTTTCCATCTGGAAAGGCATAAGAAGGTAGCCTCTCCCTCCTCTCAACTACTGTTTGGTAGATTGGGATGTCCTGGCTGTTGCTCATTTTCTGTCTCTCTGCCTGCCTGCCTGCTTCTCTCTGCTGCTTTCTTTTTTTTTTTTTAATAGATTTTTATTGGTAGTTTTTGTTTTCTTCTGTAGTTCATCCTTTTCCCTTCCTATGTCACTCCTACCCCTTTGAGAGAGCTCTCTCTTAAAATAAGGGATTTATTAAAAGAAATAAAAAAGAGGTATATGTGAATCAATCAATACATTGAAAAATCTGATGTCATATGCAATGTTCCACACTTGAGTACCCCATATCTCTCCGAAGGAGCAAGAGGAGATGTCCTCATATCTTTTCTTAGGGGACAATTTTTTTTAAATACACATTTTTTGGTTGTGATCTTTATATTTACATTAATAAATCATTGTGCATATTTTTTCCTGGCTCTTCTTATTTCATTTTGCATCAGTTTATGTGACTCTTCCCATGCTTCTCTATATTCATTATATTTATCTTATCTTATAGCACAGAAGATTTCCATTTCATTCATGTACCACATGTATCAATTTAATTAGCCATTTTCCAATAATGGAGATCTATCTTGTTTGCTTTATGTTTGTCTGACCTCATGTAGCACCAACGCAATATTCACAGCTTCAACAGTGACTGTGAATATGACGGCATAGTGCTCAATTGCAAAATATTACCGACTCTTCATTTAGAAAACAGAAGCAAAACATTTATTCATACACTAGAAAACCAAATCCCAATACCAGAAAGTCAAATCCATCAGAGTGGCATAGAAGTTAATAAGCCATAACACAACATGAAGCCATACCATCCTTTATCCTTCCCACAAACAAATATCACAAGCCTAGCTGTCTGCCTGGATGTGTCCTCTCCTCCCTCAGTCTCTAATTGCTGTGACTTCCAGTTTCCTGGGGGCTCTGCTCCACCCTTCAGCAAACTGCTCCCACCACAAGCTTCATGTGATTACATTCAACCTAATGAGGGGGCAGGGAAGATACTCAAATCAGGGAAGGTTTTCAAATTCTCTTAGGCTCATTAAGGGGCAGGGAAGATCTTCAAATTACCATTACCATTACACCTTACCAGGGCATTTACTTTTCAGCTACTTATTTATATTCTCTCTCTCCCTTCTTCTCCTCTTCCCTTTTTTTCCCTACTTTCTGCTTTCCCTTTTCCTCATCTCTACCTTACTCTCCCTTCCTTTTCAGTGTTCTCTACCTCTTTTGCCTCCCAGGAATACAGTTCTGCTAATATTAGGAGAAAACCCCATTTTGTTTTAAGAATAATGGCCTTTCTTTTTTTTCCCCCTGTATTTTTCATTATATCTTTCAAGTAACATTTTTATCACTTTCCTCCCCACTACTCCAATTAAGCAATAAAAAAATAAATCCCTCTATATATCTACATATTCCAGGAAAATAAATTCCTGCATCAACCATGTCCAAAAATGTATGTCTCTTTCTGCACTTTAAATTCACTTTGTATTTTCTTTCCTTCCATCTGGAGGTGAGGGGCATATTTCATCTTCATTCTTTTAGACTTGTGGTTTATCATTGTGTTAATCAGAATTCCAAATTCTTTCAAAGTTGTTTTTCCCTTTAAAGCTATTATTTTAGAAATTGTTCTTGTTCTGTCCCCTTTGCTCTGCATCAGTTCATAAAGTTCTTCCCAGCTTCCTTTGAAATTGGACATTTCATCATTTCTTAAGGCACAATAATTTTCCATTATTTTGATCTGCCACAATTTGTTCCCTTATTCCCCAAGAGAGGGACACCCCCAGTTTCCAATTTTTGTTCCCATGAAAAGAATTGTTATAAATAGTTTGTACATATAGGTCCTTTTCCTCTTTCCTTGATTTCTTTGGTAGATGCTCAGAAGTGGTATAGTTGGCTCAAAGAGTGCACAGATTAATGACATTCTGATCAGAAATCTAAATTGTTTTCTAGAATGACTGGATCAAGTCACAGTTCCACCAACAAAACACAAATGTACCTATATTCCCTCCAACGTTTGTTATTTTCCTCTTTTGTCATCTTTGCCAATTTGAGAGGTGTAAGGTAGAACCTCAAATTTGCTTAATTTATATTTTTCTAATTATCAGTGATGTAGAGTATTTTTACATAATTGTTAATACTTTGAATTTCTTCCTTTGAAAACTATCTATAAACTCAGACCTAAATAACTGAAGTAATATTTATTGTTCATGGGTAGGTAAAGCCAATATAATTTTTTAAATGACAAATTTATCTAACTAATCTATTCAATGTTATCCCAATTAAATTACTAAAAATATTTTACAGACAGAAAAAATAATAACAAAGTTGATTCAGAAGATCAAAGGGTCAGTAACTTCAAAGAAACCAGGGGGTAAAAGATGAAAAAAAAAGGTGTATTACACTACATTGCATTATATTTTATGTTATATCTGTATTATGAGGTGAGAGCATTGTTGAAGTGTAGAAAGGAAAATTTCAATTATTTTCAATTAAAATTTTCTATATAAATAAAACCTATGTAGCCAAGATTAAAAGGAATGCAGAAAATTGGGGGAAAAACTTTCATCCCTGAGATAAGATGTGATTGGGTTGGAATACTGCTGTGCTGTAGGAAATGATGAGCTGGTTAATTTAGAAGAACATGGGAAGACTTAGACTTAAAAAAGAAGATTCTATTCACTTCCAGAAAAACAGGTGATAGGAGGAAATAAGCATAATATGGTATGTATATATATATATGTAAGAGTGTTTATGTTTACATATGTGTATATTTATAGATATTTATGTATACATATGTATATCCATACTTAATCTTAACTTTCTTTAGAGTGACGAGTTCTCTGTACAGCAGAGAACAAAAGAAAACATAAGGAAGCAGAGAAAAGCTGGGTAGCTTTGAAAAAAATGTGTATTATTTATTATATAGCTTTTCTTGAAATGGAAATTTATTGTTTATATTGAATGCTCTCTTATATTCTGCTGTATGCATGGCAATGATTTTTTTCTTTCTTTTCTCATTTTGTATTTAAGTTTAAAATAAAAAAATTACAAAAAAAGAGAAAACTGTTCATATATTTTGACCATTTGCCTAGTGAAGAATGGCTCACAGTCATAAATTTAATCAGTTCCTCACATATCTTTGAAATGAGGCTTTATCAGAAAAAAAAAAAAAACTTCTTTCAAAGATTCAGTTCCCAGTTACCTGTTTTCCTTCTGGCTTTTATTTCATTAGATTTGTTTGTACAGAACATTTTTATTTTACATAACCAAATTGTCCATTTTATCTTGTCTAATTCTCTTTATCACTTGTCGTGAGCTCATCCCCAATCCATAGATCCAAAATGTAATTTCTTCCTTGTCCCTTTCATTTATGATATGACTTTTTTATATCTAAGTCATGTATCCATTTGGTGTTTATCAATAATGACCCTTCTACAGTCTAAGTAGGAGAGAAAATACATGCACTAACTTCAATGAGTATATATATAATATTTTCTGTGTACACACACATCATGTGTGCACATATGTGTATGTACATACACATATATGTATGTATATACATATATATGTATGTATATACACATATATATGCTGCCTATTGTGGAGACATTATTAGAATTAAATAAACTGATGAATGCAAAAGTTCTTCAAAAATGAAGTACTGGCTAAATGAAAAATAGTATTATGCTTGAGATGCAGTGGATAAAGACCTGGCCTTGAGTTCAACTCCCTACTCTCACCTATACACACAAATAGTTGCCATCTGACTGTGGGCAACCTCTCATTGTCTAGTCAACTCCCAGGGACTCTAAGTTGCAAAACTTGATGAATTGGCAGTTTCTACACCTTGGACTGCCCATTTTCAATGAAACCATAGATCCAGGCTCCTAACTTACTATGATAATTAATAAGAGCAACATAATTCTAAAAATCTCTTGATTGTAGTGTCTTCCCTCTCAAGTACTTCCTACATGCCCTGAATATAGCTTGTTTGTACATATTTGTCTGCTTGTTATCTCCCCTATTTGATTGTAAGCTTTTTGAGGGCAGAGACTTTCTTTTCCCTCTTTTTGTATCCCTAGTACATAATACATAGTAAAGTCCTTTAAAATATTTATTTTTTTAAAAAAGTTCATTTAATTGACTTACATTCACAAAGCCATTGATTTGGAGCTAGAATGGACTAGGGAGTGAATTGAGCCAAACCACCACCACACCCATTTTCTTTGAGGGGGGAAGGCAGGACACTTGGGGTTAAGTGACTTGCCCAAGGTCACAGGGTTAGTGTTAAGTGTCTAAGGCCGCATTTGAACTCAGGTCCTCCTGATTCTAGGACTGGTGCTCTATTCACTTCACCACCTAGCTGCCCCAATCACCCCTATTTTAATGAAGATGAAATGGAGGCTGAGTGATTGGAAAGTTAAGTGAATTGCCCAGAGTCACACAGCTAGAAAATATTTAAGATGTGACTTGAATCATCTGAAGCTTCCTGAATGAATAGTGCCCTCTATCCTGCCTCACACTACCAAGCAACAGAATGGGGAAAGAATGAAGATACCATAATCATGGAAAGGAAAAATTAAATATCCAAGTCTGAGACATCTTAACTTGGATATATGATGAGTCATCTGGCACAGTATCTCAGTCAGCTGTGGGGCCTTCCCTCCCCCAGCTCCTTCTTCCTTAAGCACAATCTATTGTCTCTGAAAGCCCTTTCAATTAGCAGGTTCCACTAAGTATTGAGGTGGTAGACAGAAGAAGGGTAATGCCTTGAAATTCTCCATTTCCAAAGATCTGTTGATAACTTTTGATAACTGAAGCCAGCAGAACAGTACCCCACTTCTGTATTCTGTGACTTTAGCTGAAATCAAGTAGTGGTATGATTCTTAGTCATTGTTATTCATGCATATTTTGCCTCCACTAAAACCCTATTCTTTATCTGTTTATTTCTCACTTTCTCTATCCCCTTCCAACTTCTAGAAATAAAGCTCTTCTAATTTAAGGGCAAAATCCCAATTTACCTTCTCCTGCTGGTGATCTTGTGTTTGGGAAGATAACACCAATGGGTCATAAGTTCTAGCAAACTCTACTTAATTAGAAAAGCTGTGAGTAAGGGACCTGGTGATGTCTTTCATCTGAGAATAGCCTGACAAAATTCTGAAAGATTCAGAATCAGGTTGACAGCTCTGTGATGAATATGCGGGCGGGGGGGGGGGGTGCAGTAACACTCAGATTATCACCTACCATGTCATAGAAAGTTTTCATTTTTGTTGGTGGAAGGAATAGTCATGTAGGTGAGATCACAGATCCTTGATATAGTTCAGTAAATATGCTCTAAGCAATGCCCAGAGAAGGCAATTTCCACTTCCTCCCTATTCTCAGGTTCACACATTCCTTGCTAAGATACCTCAAGGCCTAAGACTTCTCTTCTTGAAAGTTTTCTTTCAAGATATAGCCATGGTGCCATAGAGATCTGGTTTTCCCAAGGGAGTGAATGCTGAGATTCTGACCACAAAGACATTTAGAATGGGGCCATCCAGGGACAAGGATCTAGGTACTCTTTTTGGTTGGGCAATGTCTGCTTCACTGCAGGATACTTGCTACAAATGAATTGTTAGAGAATACCCCACCTCCCAGAGGCCTATCATAGGTTCCAAAGGTCTCCCACTTCAGAGTCAACTTCCAGTTAGGCTGAACTAAGAGGTAGGGGAGAAACCTAACAATCTGAAGCTAAAAGACAGGTTCTGGGTATACATAACAAAATTTGCACTTCAAAGATAACTTTTTGATTAGGTGGGATTGGAATGTGCAATTCATAGATTCTTTTTAATAAGGCACTTTTGGGAAAAAAAACCTTTTTAAATAATTCATTGCTCAAAAGTTTTAAAAGTAGGTCATTGCACAGTTCAAGGTTCTTGAAAGTTCCTTTTCTTTTCTTCTTTTTTTTCACATTCTCTCATGTAAGGAAGATTATTTTTTAAATTATCCTAAATGATACCCAAGCTGGCCAGTGATGGGAGCCAAGGGAAATTTAGAAAGTGAAAGCCTAAGAAAGAAATCCCTAGCTGAGAGAGGATACAGAGGATGGGCCACACCAGACAGTGACTGAAACAAGCTGGTGGTCACTGTAAAAAGTTCCAACTGGAGATAGACCACAATAATTCAGTTAGCAATACATCACCAAGCACTTATTAAGCTCTTATTTTGTGCAGTCACTATTTATACCCTTCTCCATGGGGGGCCAAAATGAACTCAGTTGAGTTTGTCTGTATTTCATAGAGTATTTTTGCCTAATGTCTGAAAATAGCGATAATAATAATAATAACATATAGTTATGTAATTCCTTAAGGTATACAAAGTGAGTTTACAATAATCTTATGTAGGTACTCTTATTATCTCCATTTTACAAATGGGGAAACTGGGACTCATAGAGGTTAAGCAACTTGGCCAGAGTCACACTGTTAGTAAGTGTTGTAAACAGGACTCAAATGCAAGGCTTCTGATGCTAAGGCTACAACTCTTACTGCTACGCTCTATTTTTTCTATTAAGATAGTGAGATCAGGGCAGAACCAAGATGGTTCAGGGAATTGCCTGAGCTCTCCCCGGTTTCCCTCAGAAACAAGTTAAATCAAATCTCTAAACAGGTTCTGGAGCAATAAAACCTATAAAAAGAAAGAGTGAAACAATTTTACAGCTTAAGGTAACTTGGAGGGACTTCATGAAAGATCTGTGTCACTTGGGTAGAAGGGGAGTACAACCCAGGGCAGATGGTGTCCAGCCTCCAGTGGGAGGCTCATAGCCACAGTACAGATCAGGACCAAGGTCCTCTGGTTCTGGCTTAGCGTGCCAGTGACAAAACAAGCCAGCTGTGAGGCCTCTAGCCCTAGAACAGAAGGCAAACTGTCAGTCACAGAATCCAGGGCAGAATAGGCCCAACTAGGCAAGGCCACCCTAGACAGTGCGCAAGCTGCCAGCACCTGAGGCCATGGTGAAGAAGGCCAGTGACCAGGTCCTTGACCCCCAGAACAAGAAGACACATACAATGCCCCCTGTGCCCCAGGAGCACAGCTCAACTTTAAAAGCCGTTAAATAGGCTTTAAAATGAGGAAGAAACAGAATAGAGCCCTGAAAGCTAGGATGATGACAAGGAAGATAAAAATACAAACTCAGGAGAGGACAACAATGTCGAAATGCCTACATGCAAAAACTCAAAGGGGAATATGAATTGGTTTCAAGCCCAGAAAAACCTTTTGGAAGAGCTCAAAAAAGATTTAAAAAATGAAATAATAGAGGTAGAAGGAAAATTGGAAAAGGAAATGAGAGGTATACATACAAAAAAGAGTCAACAGCTTGGAAAAGGAAGGACAAAAATTGACTAAAGAAAACAATTCTCTAAAAAATAAAATTGCCCAAATTGGAAAAAAAAATCTACTGAAGAAAATAACTCCTTAAAAATATAATTGGCCAAATGAAAAAGGATGTGCAAAAGCTAACCTAAGGAAATAATTCCTTAAAAATTTGAACAGGAGGAGGGGTGTGGAGGTGGCTCAATGAGTAGAGCACTGGCCCTGGAGTAAGGAGGACCTAAGTTCAAATTCAGCCTCAGACACTTAATACTTACTAGTGATGTGACCTTGGGCAAGTCACTTAACCCCAATTGCCCCACTTTCCCTCTTCCAAAAAGCGGAAAAAAAAAATAGAATGGGGCAAGTGGAAGCTAATCACTCTATGAGACATCAAGAATCAGTTCAACAAAATAAAAAGGATGAAAAAGTTGACTTTGATATGATGATATAAAAAATAAGGAGCGAAAAAAGGTTTTTATTGAGAGAAGAGGAAAGGGAGAGGGAGGATAGGGTAAATTACATTACATGAAGAAGCACAAAAAGCCTATTTTGAACTTTACTCTCATTGGATTTGGCTCAAAGAAGGAATAACATACACTCAGTTGGATGTAGAAATTTATCTTATCCTATAAGGAAGTAGGAGGGGAAAGGGGAAAGAATAGGAAGGGGAGCTGATAGAGAGGTGATGGTCAGAAGGAAAACACTGGTGAGGGGGGACATGGAAAAAAGGAGAGAGAAAAGTATAAGCAGGGAGAAAAATAAGATGGAGGGAAATACACAGTTAGTACCCATAACTGTGAAAGGGAATTGGAATACTCTCCCATAAAATAGGAGCAGATAACAGAGTGGATGATAAACCAGAATTCTACAATATGTTGTTTACAAGAAATGCATTTGGAGCAGAGAGATACAGAAAGATTAAAGGTAAAAGGTTGGAGCCAAATATATTATGTTTCAGCTAAAGTAAAAAAAAAATAAATAAATTTAAAAAGGGATGCCAATCCTGATCTCAGACAAAGCAAAAGCAAAAATAGATCTAAGAGATATGGAGAGAAACTACATCTTTATAAAAGGTGCCATAGACAATGAAGTAATATCAATACTAAACATATATGCACCTAGTAGTAGAGCATCCAGATTCTTAGAGAAGTTAAGTGAGCTGCAGGAAGAAATAGACAGCAAAACTATACTAGTGGGGAACTTCAATCTTGCCCTCTCAGAACTAGATAAATCTAACCACAAAATAAATAAGAAAGAAATTAAGGACCAAAAATAGAATTTTAGAAAAGTCAGATGTGTTAGACTTCTGGAGAAAATTGAAAGGAGGTAGAAAAGAAAATAGTTTTTTGCTCAGTGGTACATGGTACCTACACAAAATTGACCACATGTCAGGTCAAAAAACCTCCCAATCAAATGCAGAAAGGCATAAATATTAAATTCATCCTTTTCAGACCATGATGTAATAACATTTATGCGTAATAAAAAGCCATGGAAAGAAAGATTAAAATTAATTGGAAATTAAATAGTCTAATCCTAAAGAATGAGGGGTTAAAGCAAGAAATTATAGAAACAATCAGTAATGTCATCCAAGAGAATGACAATAATGAGACAACATCAATAAAATCAATAAAAAGGAAATCAATGGATTGGGCATGCAACTAAAAAAGAAGCTAGCAAAACAACAAATTTAAAGTCCCCAATTAAATACCAAATTTAGAAATTCTGAAAATCAAAGGAGAAATTAATAAAGTTGAAAGAAAAATATTGGATTAATAAACAAAACTATGAGCTGGCTTTATGGGAAAAACAATAAAATAAATAAACCTTTGGTTAATTTGATTTAAAAAAAAAAAGACAAAAATTAAATTACCAGTATCAAGGATTAAAAAGGTAGATTTACCACCACTTAAAATAATTGTAGAAAATATAAAATATCTGGGACTCTACCTGTTGAGACAAACCCAGGAACTATATGAACACAATTACAAAACCTTTTTCATGCAAATAAAGTCAGACCTAAACAATTAGAAAAAATATCAATTGCTCATGGGTAGGTCAAGCTAATATAATAAAAATGACAATTCTATTTATGTTAATTTACTTATTCAGTGCTACGCCAAACTACCACCAAATTATTTTGTAAAGCTAGCAAAAATAACAGAATTCATCTGGGAGAACAAAGGTCAAGAATATCAAGGGAATTAAAGGAAAAAAATGCAAAGGAAGGTAACCTAGCAATACCAGATCTTAAGCTATATTATTAAGTGGCAATCATCAAAACTATCTCATACTGGCTGAGAAATAGAGTGGTGGATCAATGGAATGGCTAGGTATATAAGACAAAGCAATAAATGACTATAATAACCTACTGTTTGATAAACCCAAAGACTCCAGCATCTGGGATAATAACTCACTATTAGACAAAAACTGCTCAGAAAACTAGAAAGCAATATGGCAAAAACTTGGGATAGACCACCATTTCACAGTGTATACCCAGAAAAGGTCAAAATGTGCACATGATTTAGATAGAAAGGTTCATACCATAATCAAAATAGGAGAGCAAGGAATAGTTTACCTGTAAGATCTGTGGAGAAGAGAAGAATTTATGATCAAACAAAAAATAGAGAACATTATGAAATTCAAAATGGATAATTTTGATTATATTAAATTAAAAAGGGTTTGCCCAAACAAAGCCAATGCAACCATGATTAAAAGGAAAGCAGAAAGCTGGGGAATAATTTTTACAGTCAATGTTTCTGATAAAGACCTCATTTCTAAAGCATATAGAGAACTAAGTCAAATTTATAAGAAAACAATAATAATAATATGTAATAATAAATTCCCCAATTGATAAATGGTCAAAAGATATGAAGAAGTAGTTTTTAGATGAAGAAATTAAATCTATATTAAAAAAACTATCTATGGGCATAAGAAGAAGTGCTCTAAGTCACTTTGATTAAAGAATTACAAATTAAAACAACCTTGAGGTACCACCTCAAACTTATCAGATTGCCAAATATGATAGAAAAGGAATGTTGGAGATGTGGGAAAATTGGGAAACTAATGCATTGTTGGTGGAGTTGTAAATTGATCCAATCATTCTAGAGAGAAATTTGGAACTGTATCAAAAGGGCTATAAAATGATGCATGCCTTTTGATCCAGCAATACCACTACTAGGCCTATATCCCAAAGAAAAAGAGGAAAGTACCTATATGTATAAAAATATTTATAGCAACATTTTTGTGGTAGCAATGAATTGGAAATTGAGGGGATGTCCATCCATTTGGAAATGGATGAACAATTTGTGATAATGGAGTGTAATGGAATACTATTGTGCTATAAGAGATGATGAGCAGGCAGATTTTAGAAAAACCTGGAAAGACTTAATGAAGTGATCCTGAGTAAAGTAAGCAGAACTAGAAGACCACTGTACACAGCATCAGTAACATTGTGTAATGGTTAACTATGATAGACGTAGCTCTTCTCAGTAATACAACAATACAAGACAATCCCAAAAGACTCATGATGGAAAATGCTATCCACATCCAGAGAAAGAACGATAGAATCTGAAGGCAGAGAAAAGCATACCATCTTCACCTTTTTTGTTTTTTTCTTTCTCATGGTTTTTCCCTTTTGTTCTGATTCTTCTTTTAGAACATGACTAATGTGGAAATATATTTAATATGATTGTACATGTAAAACCTATATTAGATTACTTGCTGTCTTTGGGAAAGAGACAAAGTGGAAGGGAGGGAGAACAATTTGGAAATCAAAATCTTATAAAAGTGAATGTTGAAAACTATCTTTACATGTAACTGGAAAAACTAAAATGCTATTAAGGGTGGGGTGAGATAGTGAGATCTATTTTTATAATAACTATCAAAGGTGCTGAAGGATATTTTGGACAGAACTTCCTTCATTTTCTTTAGGTTCTTTCCCAAGGATTCTTCATTTGGAATCTCTGATCTTTATTTTCTTAATACTTTATATCTGTATTTCAATATAATGTATTTCCTTTATTTTTCTATGTATTTTATTTTATGCATTTGAAAACATTCTGAGAAGGGGTCCATAGGCATCACCTGACTGCCAAAGGGATGCAAGATATAAAAATTAAATGTTAAGAATTCTTACTCTAGATGGACCCTCCATCCTTCTGGGGGAAGGTCTAGGCCTCTACTTACAACTTGAAGGGATGACCCTGTACTGAGGAATAAGTCATTTTACTTTGCATTTTATCTGTCAAAAGAAAATGCTAATGATCCAAATTGCATTAAAAAAAAGGTTAGAAAAGATGTTTTCATGTTCTCCAATTCCCACCCCCTCCTCCCCCCAAAAAACAATAATCCCAGCATCCATTGTTGCCAAAGGCAAGGTTTAGATGTATTTGTAGGTAATAGTTTCATGTGGAGGTTAAGTATAAGGGAGAGAGGTTATATAAAAATATGGCTTGCCTAGCCTGGGTGATGGTAGTAAACTATGGTATACCTAACTAGGGGTGGGTAACCTGTAGCCTCGAGGTCACATGTGGCCCTCTAGGTCATCAAGTGTGGCCCTTTGAGAAGTTTCAGTCAAATGACCATACTTGAGGACCTAGAAGGCCACATGTGGCCTCGAGGCTTCAGGTTCCCCACCCCTAAACTATCCATTGGTAGCAAACCTGTGTAATTAAGCTCACACTGCTCTAGTGATCAGAGGACCAGCAACTATCATATTAGCCAATCTGGTAAGTGTGAGAATATACGTCAGCATATCTCTTCACCTTGTCTAGGCCTTTGCTTCCACATCTGCAAAATAATAGGATCAACCATTTGGTGCTAGAACAGGACAATTATAAGCCTTCTGATCTAACAGCTCCTTGTACAGATGAGGAAGTAGGGCCCTGTCACAGTTAACTGACTTGCCAAGAATCACACACACAGAGGGCAAATGTGAATCTGTATCTTCCAATGACTCCAAATCTAGTACCGATTCCATTGTATCACAATGCCTCTCTGAGGGGGCTGGAGCCAGGTATATATAATTCCTTTCAGTATTAACATTTTATTAGGTTATCAAGGGTATATCCTTAGACAAGCAAAATTAAAATCATGTAATGAAAGAACACAGGGCTTGGAATCAGGAAACTTGGTCTGTCTGAATCCTGATTGTCATGTAATTGGTGTGACCTTGGGAAAGTAATTTCCTCTCTTGGGGGTCTCATTCATAAAATGAGCAGCTTGGCTTAGATCTCTAAGGCCCCTTCCAGCTGTAAATTTTATGATCCTAAAAAAATGACTATGCCCTCCCATAAACTGTTTTGTGGCGCCCTTGTCCGAGAAAGAATTCTGGGCTAGAGGGACATGGGGATCCAGTCTGGCATCCCTGATGTTCTTACATAATGGCTCATCATAGTTAATGGGTCATTCAAGACTGATCAAGAAGGAACACCCATGACTCAGAACACAAACACTCTCCATCATGTATCATACTGACTCTCTCTCCAGATGAGAGATAAGGGCAGATGGCCTTGTAACCAGGGGAATGCTAGAGTTGGGGCCAGAAGACTGAATGACTGACCAGAGGAAGGATGTGAAAATAGCTGTGATTATGTAACTGCTCTATGTGAACTGCTTTTGGCTTGAGCAAATCCCCGCACATCTGTTCCAGCGCCTCTGCTGGACAGAATGTCTCTAGGCTGGTCACTCTTTCCCAAGGCTTCTCAGTCTTCCCAGGGGCCATCCATGTCCTCCCTCCCACTCAGGTCTCTCTTCATTAACTCAGAAGCAATCCTGGCTTGGGGAAGCATCATCTTGGTGGCCTCTGTGAGACTTCGGGTAACAACTCCTTGACGTTTTTCTCCTGGGGCTTGGGGGTGGGCGGGTTGCTCTACCATTTTGCTGCCTCACACATCCAATTAGGCGGCATCTCTGAGGGAAGGAAAAAGCTGTTTGTTTCCTTGACAGCAAATACCCAAACTGACTAGAACAATTAGTTTGTCTATTTTAAAACTGAATTTCTATGCTTCCATGGCAACTGAAGTTATTAAAAGATGTAAATTAAAGTATTGTGCAGAGAAGACTATACGGCATTGTAGGAACCTGATTTGGGGGAAAGAACATTAAGAGTTTTAGACCAAGGATATCCCCCATCCCCTCCCCAATCATTTCTAGCCTTGAGCTAAAGCCACCTGTGGGAAAACCTGTCCCACTACTCACACAGTCTGTTTCACAGTTATTAGATAGGGAACAATTACTCTTGCTTCCTTATCTCTTTAAGTCCCTTAAAACTTTCCCTTCATGTGGCACTTAATAGTTTTGCAAAGGTCTCTCACATTGGGGCAGCTAGGTGGTTCAGTGAATATAGCACACGCCATGGAGTCAAGAGAATCTGAGTTCAAATCTGGCCTCAGACACTTGACACTTACTAGCTGTGTGACCTTGGGTAAGTCATTTAATCCCAACTGCCTTACCTTCCCCCCTCCAAAAATGTCTCTCATATGGCTTCATTTGATCCTCACAAATAGTCCCAAGTGGCATTCCAGGTGGGTATTATTGCCTCCGTTTTATTCATGAGGGTACTGACCCCCCCTCCTTCCCCCTCAGAGGTAATATGACCTACTCGTGGTCGCATAGTTTATGTTAGAAGTGGGTCTGAAACACAAATCCATGCTTCTTGATTTCTGAACCATGTATCCTTTCTAAGGCACTGGGATCTTTGATCAACTCCTATATCATAATTTCTTATCCTGGTGTCCTACTTGGCTTCCCAATCATTCTGGATTGACCTGTTCTTAATGAATTTCTAGGTGTTCTGCAATGTTAATCTAGAATGATCATCTGAGAATTTGCTCAGGAATCAATGCCAAATTCACTGCACTAGATTTGGGAGATTTCTCTTCCATTATCTTCTCTTCATTTTTGAAAATTGGGCCAATTTGCCATTTTCCACTCTTTTGATATTTCTGTTTTCTATAATCTTGTGAATATCACTGACAGAGGTTCAGCAACATCAGCTGCCAGTTCTTTCAGGGCTTGAGAATACAGTTATACATATATGTCCCAGAAGTAGAATCCGAATCTGGAACTGGGGATTGTTCTCCAAATTTTGCCAAATATCTACTCACCAAAGTCAACCTCGGCCCTGCTTCAGTAGTCCAAACCCTTCCAAGTTACCCCACACAATTTTGTTCTCCTTATGTAGCTCAAGTCTTTCTTCTCTTACTCTTTCTTGTACCATCTTCTCCCTCAGATGCTGGATATAGAATGTTCATATGGCAATGCATGTGCACATATATCAATTGCAGAGGGAGAGAGAGGGATAGAGAGAGAGAGAGAGAGAGAGAGAGAGAGAGAGAGAGAGAGAGAGA
>NW_027185616.1:984579-989272 GCF_028583685.1 Petaurus breviceps papuanus | reverse complement strand
GAGAGAGAGAGAGAGAGAGAGAGAGAGAGAGAGAGAGAGAGAGAGAGGAGACGATATGTGTGTTCAAAATAATCCAATACCCAAATGGACCTATAACCTTATGAAGTTGCAAGTTCTTTTGAAGGGTGCAAATTGTAACCCATCCATGCCTGTCCATCTTCTGGATATCCATACTCTCCCATATATTCACCACAAGGGTCCACCCAAAGTGTTGGATGTTGTCCTTGGTTTTGTCTGACATTTCAAAGATACTAGTGGTACACTCTGGTCTTTCTCCCATTTATCTCTTCATCTTCATCAGATATATAAGACATCTTCTCTTCCTATGATATATTTCTCTTATGATACCTTTAATTTTGTTTTTCATTGGTTATACACTATATCCTGCTCACATTCGTATGTGTATGTGTATAGATGTAAACATTACCTAAAGCAGTGTACCTCCAGCCATTTAGTTCAGCTGGTTAATACTACTACTACTACTACTACTACTACTGCCACTGCTGCTGCTGCTGCTACAGGACATTTAAGTAGCAATGTTAAGTTTGTAAAGTACTTTACATTATTACCTCATTTTATCTTCACAGCCTGGGGAAGTAGATGCTACTACCATCCGTATTTTACATATTAGAAAACCGAGACTAAGAGGGGTAAAATGACTTGTCCAGCATCATAATGCCATTAAATATTTAAAGCCAACCAAAATTCAGACTCAAATCTTTTAAACTACAAATTCTTTACTCTATACACTATGCCACATAGTTGAATAGAATATGTAATCCATTTGTCCCATGAGTTAGTGGGTTCATTTCTTCCATATGTGACAAGTTTGCAGCCAAGTGTTTAACATTAATCAGTTATTTTCAGCTTCATGTAATTCATCATAAAGAAGGAACAAGAAAGAGAGTTGGGATGGTTTAAGGTAACCCATTCATACTTAAAACACAACACAAAGTCCATATCCTTTTGATATGTTAGTAGCGTCATGTCCATATGTGAAGGATAACACATTTTGCTACATTATAGTAGATTTGCCCCATGGGCAAAAACTATGATGTATCTAATTAGATACTTAGAGTTTATATCATTAAATAATTTTGGAACCCAAAAAGAAGAAGCAATGTATCGCAATGGAAAAAGTCTTGTATGGGATGATAGAAAATGTGTATTTGAATCTCTCATTTTCTATCCAGGTATGCTTAAAGCAAGTCACTTAATAAATCGGTCAACATTTGTTAAGTATTTACTATATGCAAGGATACAAAGACCAAGATAAAACAATAAGCAGTTCTTACCAACAAGGAGTAATCTTCCTGGACCTAAGTAACGTGGTATACTTAGAGTAAAGAAGACATGGGTTTAAATCCTACCTCTGATAAATACTACCTATGTGATCATAGGCAACTAATTTGATCTCTAGGTGTTCCAAGAATGTTCTCTGGACTATAAATTACAGACAAGTTGCCAGTCTCCCTCAATGAAAGAGAGTTTCAAACTCAGTTTTTTCACATTGAATATGCTCTGTAACAACCAATTGTCGTGTATTTGGGAGTAATTGATATTATCACTACACTTATGTAAAAAGCAACCTCAGCTATAAAATCATAGATATTTTCTAATATGCCTTTGGCAGGGGACCTCAAATACAAGAGATAGATGCTAGTTATTATTTGAAAAGTAATAATGAGCTATGAGACAAATGATTTTCAAGGGTCAGTAAATATTTCAGGCTCCTTGAATCCTAGGAAGCATCCTAAACTCAGCCACCCTATAGTTACACATCTGCTATATTTCCCTAAGAGTCTTTCCCTGTGCATTTATGAGCAATAAAACCAAATTACATGACAAGAAAGCAGAAAATTCTAAGCTCCTAAAGAGCAAGCTTTGAGTCATGCAGCCACATCCTGTGGAATGATCCCCAATCCTACTAAGTCAGTCAGGGAGCAGTCATTGGATTCCTACTTGGTCCATGATGAAGTAAACTTCAGGGATTTCCTGAAAAGGAAGTACTCCCTACAAGTGTAAAAATACAATTTAGAGCTAGGAAAGGATTTGACAATCATCTAATCCTCATTTTACAGATGGGGAAACTGAAGCCTAAAGATATATTGTAACTAGTCAGTGGCACACCAGGGACAAAAAGCCAAAGCACCTAATTTTCAGACCCTTATACTCTCTATTGAGTTTTTTAATAATTAAATTTTTAAAAAAATAACAAGAACCAAATTTTTCTCCTTCCCATTACTCTCCATTGGGGGAGAAGGAGAAAAACAAGACTCTTGTAGCAAATATGTAGTCATGAGTAAAACAAATCCCTTTACCATCCATGTCCAAAAGATATGTCCCATTCTACACCTTTGAGATCATCTCCTCTCTGTCCAAAGTCCACTTGGTTTTTCCAAGGTGTTTACCCACACATAGCCAAGGATATCTCTTTGTGCTTTTACAGAAACCGGGCAATTGGAATTAAATACAATTTGTTTCATTATTTTGGCTCAAAGAAAATATGTCGCCTAGGGAAACATCAGGATCATATGACCATAGAATTATAAAATGTCAAAGCTGAAAAAAATTTAGGGGAAATTGTAGTCAGAGGACTCTATTATCACATATTTAGTACTACAAGGGATCTTGGGAGTCACCTTCTCCAACCTTCTTATTTGAAAGATGAGGAAATGAGGACCAGAGAATTTTAGTGATTTACCCAAGGTCATAGAGCCAGTAGTCAGAGTAAAACTGCACATATGAAAGGAATTAACACATCAATATAACAGTATTTATAAAGCCTTTACCATGTATGAGGCATAATGAGATATGAAAGGTAAGCCACTGTGCTAGGCATTATGGGATATGGAGGGTGAAGCCAAGAGTTGTCTATATTTGCATATATATATGAGTATATAATGCTAATAACAAAAATACACATTGCAAATGTTCACATTTCTAGCCAACAACTTTTTTTTCCCCTTAACTTTGATATTTGATATTTTACCAGCATTTCCCTTTTTGGGGATAAGATGGCAGATGGGGTTATTTAAAAAAAATCTTTTACTGATGTACTTGAATTTTTTTTCCCCAAGCCTTTGGGATTCTGGTATGACATTCTGAGTAAGGACATATCATTATGTTGTTAGCACATGACATCTCTTTCAATGATATAAGAAGTCTATTCTTGTTAGTATATCACATAAATATACACCCAGCCGGAAGCCCCAACTAACCTTTTAAATAATGCCCACTGTCTCTGCCTAATATGGAATAAGACAAGTTGAAATACCTAGTTCCTCACCTCTCTCTCATAAGGAAAAATAAATGTGGTTTTCTTCAGAAGGTCCCAAAAGCAGGAGATCAAGACAGAGGAAACCCACTTGACCTCTTTCTTCTTTCCAAAGTGAGATAGAGGAGAAAAGAAATAGAACAGGAGAAAGGAAGACAAGACAAAGTGAAAAGGAGAACACAGGGAGGAAAAAAGAAGAACATAGAAAGGAAAAGGAAAGAGAAGAAATGCTAATGGAAGCAAGAGATAAAGAATGAAAGAGACTAAGAACAGAAAAGAAAGAGAAAATAGGAAACATTTTTTTTGGAAGAAGATGGAGAAATCATGAATGGTGTGAGGAGAGAAGGAAGAAAAGAGAAAGAGAGTGAGAAGGTTAATGGGATACACATACTGATCACTTCGGGTATATCAGTATACTGATAAGCGTGTAAGTATTGGGCCACAGTCCTCTATGGTTAATAAGCCCTTGTTGAGCACTGAGGATATTCTCTACTTTACTAAATACTACTGTATTCAAGGATACCTTCCAGAGAAAGGGTGGTGAAGTGCTGATCCAATGAGCTCAGTGAGTCCCCAGGAGCCTCAAGAGCTGAAGACCCCTTCCAACATGAAAACTCCAACCCCAAATCTCACCCTACTTACCAATGGGAAGCTGTGAAATGACCAAACACTGATCGGCCCACCGCTACCCCAAAGGATAGAGGAGAGAACATCTGGCTGTCCATCTGGGAAAGATGCCCTTGTCAGTCCAAATACAATGAGCTGGCACCCATTGTTGGATTTCCTTCTATTGGTTCCAGGTTAAGTACAAAAGCAAACAGTAAGATTTCAGAAGGACTTTAATTTCAATTTCATCGGTGCAATGGACACAGCTAAGCACTGAATCAAAAGGCAAATATTTAAATTTAAGACAGGAGCGTGTGCTGTATAAATCCAATTTTTAAAATCCTCTGTAAAATGTCTGTAGCTATGGTACACAATCTGTGTTTGACCATTAGCTGTGTTAAATCTAGTCCTTCTAGGAACCAGTTTTTAACAGTGTTGGAAGCTTGAAGCAAGGGACAATAAACTCAAAAAAGATGTCCTTTCAGACATGCTTAGTCAGAAAAATGGGGAGTTTGCTGGTGCTGAATAAGAAAAAGAAGAACTTATACAGACCAGGTATGCAGAACATTAAAAAAAACGGGATGGATGGGTTAAGATTCACCAAAATGAGGCCAGTTTGGGTAGAGAAGAGTGCCAGTAGCATTTTTCTCAATTAGCTGAGAATGAAAGAATGGAGGGAGGAAGGAAAGGAGGGAGGGAGAGAGAGAAGGAGGGAGGGAAGGAAGGAAGGATGGAAGGAAGGAAAGGAGGAAGGAAGGAAAGGAGGAAGGAAGGAAGGAAGGAAGGAAGGAAGGAAGGAAGGAAGGAAGG
>NW_027185616.1:984206-984569 GCF_028583685.1 Petaurus breviceps papuanus | reverse complement strand
GAAGGAAGGAAGGAAGGAAGGAAGGAAGGAAGGAAGGAAGGAAGGAATTTTGAGTTTGGTTTCAATCCTCTATCTTCCTTTCCCTTTCTTTCACTTTCCTCCCTCATTGCTTTTTCACAGTTTTGTTTTAATGGCAAGAAAAGCATGCAAATCACAGAATCAAAAAAATATGAGACCTGGAAGTATCTTTAAAGATCACTTTATTCAATCCTCTCATTGTATAGATGAAACAATGAAGGCCACTCATTCAATTCAATTTAATTCAATATGCATTTAAGCTCCTACTGTGTGCCAAGTACTATGCTAGGCACTGGATATACAAGGACAAAACATTCCCTGCCCTTAAGGAGCTTATATTCTACT
>NW_027185616.1:825910-984196 GCF_028583685.1 Petaurus breviceps papuanus | reverse complement strand
GGTGGTGGTGGTGGTGGGGGCGATCACGTGTATAAAACAAGGAAAAGTCGGCTGAAAGCAGAAGGGTAAGGACTTTAAATGCCAAAGAGGGGTTTTTATTTATTTAACCCACAGGCACTGAACTCCTTGAGAGCAGGGCTGACTTTTACTTTTCTTTGTATCTTAAGAAATTAACAAAGTGCTCAGCACATACTGTGTTTCCCCGATAATAAGACACTGTCTTATTAATTTTTTTTGGAAAGAAAAACACCAGAGGGCTTATTTTCAGGGGAGGGCTTATGTTGTCCTGCCTCAGCTCTCCTCTGCGGCACTGCTCTCCATGGCGCCAGCAAGCAAATCACTGGGGAAGAACAGGATGACTCGCTCACTGCTGCAGCTCTGATTGGATGCAGCTCAGAGCGCGGTGTGCGTTTCACCCAGTGGGGGGGGGCCAGTGCATACAGAGGGTACCGTAATGTAGCGTGTAGCGCAGGGGATCACCTTCACTACAGTAGCAATCTCAATAGGGCTTATTTTCGGGGGAGGGCTTATTTTAGAGGAATCTTACACAGTAAGGGGAGGGCTTATTTTTGGGATAGGTCTTATTATCGGGGAAACACAGTAGTAGCCACTTAATAAATATTTACTGACTGAATAATTAGAGAGTCACTGAGATTTCTTGAACCAGGTAAGTGACAGGGTCGTTGTATAGAGAATGAATTTGAGATAAGAAACTCCTGAGGCACAGAAATCAGGCAGAAGGCTTTTGCATAGTTCAGGGAAAGGTGATGAGGGCAGAAGTGCAGAAGTAAAGTCAATGTCTAAGGTCATACAAGTAAGTGACTAAGGTGAGATTCCAACTGAGGCTTTCTGATGCTCAGGTCAGAGCTCTTTCCACTATGTAATGTTATACCTCCTAAAGTCACATTAACTGACTGTGGCCTCTCTGTCCCTTTCCTATTCCCTCTCTGCCTTTGCCAGCACTATTATTCCATAATTCTATCGCATAGCCTAAGAATATGCATGTGTAGTTCCCCCCGGAGGAAAATACCAGTGTTTCTTTTTTCAAATCACATTATTTAAGCCACAATATTAGTTCACTTTGAAAGAAAACATTTTCATAAAACATTTAAGCCATGAAATATGAAAGAAAAGAAACAAATCCAAAAGAAAATCACTAATCAGAGTGACTTTCTTATTCAAATATAATATGTCACTAGAGTTCAAATCCAACCACCAAGAACAATGAAAACAACCCTACAAAGGAAAGTCTGTTACTAGAGCAAAAAAGAAAGGGAAAATATCTGGGCTAGTAAGTGATCTCTGAAATAAGGAGATCCCAAGAATTCAACTTCTCACACTTAAAAGTGATCATAAACTCATATGTTGATTTTGAATGTGATTAATTATGTTAATTGTTTTCCTAATATTGCACCATCCTTGCACTGATCGTAGTACAAATCCATCTTGATCATAGAAACCCATGTGTTGGAATATGTATTAGACTTCAGCAAAGAATATGTCCAAGTTTCCCATGCTGTTCTTGTTTGTAGGATGCAGAGATGAAGATGAAGAGGTAGCACAGGTAGGTGGTTCCAGAAATGATACATACAGTGACCAGATCCAAAGAACAGTCATTAATCATTTGACATTGACTTGTAGAGTAAGGATCTGTCCTTTGCCCTGCACTATTAAACATTTTTATTGATGAATTTGAGGAAGGCAGAAATGACTTGCTTGTCAACTTTCCAGACCACATGAAACTAGGAGAGATAGCAGAGTCAGATCCCTGAAAAATCTCAATAGACCAGAAAAAATGTGTCAAAATGTAATGTTTCTTTTTATTCGTGTCCAACTCTTCATGACCCCATTTGGGGTTTTCTTGACACAAATATTAGAATGGTTTATAATTTCCTTTTCTTGGTCAATTTACAGATAAGGAAACTGAGGCAGAGTTGAGTGACTTGCCCAGAGTCACACAGCTAACAAGTGTCTGAGGCCATATTTGAACTCATGAAGATGAGACTTCCTGACTTCAGACCCAGAACTCCAGACACTATGCCACCCAGCTGCCAATGCCAAATGTATTTAGATTAAACTTAACGGTGGTCAATGCAAAGTCATACTTTGGGGTCCAAAAATGCACCTCACCAGGACAATTTAGGGGAGGAATAGCTAGACTGTTGTTCCTGTGGAAAAGAACTTGGAGGTTTGACAAATTTCAAGATTATTATAAACTGAAAGTGCAACATGATAGCCAAAAAACCTAATGTAATACTAGGTTGCATTAGAAGGGGTATAATGTCCAGATGAGATGAGGTGACTGGACTATTCTACTCTCCTTTGGTCAGACAACATCTAGAGACTGGTGTTCAGTGTGGGATTCCATATTTTAAGAAGGATATTGGGAAGCTAGAGAGAGGCCAGAAAAGGGTCCCCAACATGATCAAAGAACTAACAACCGTGCCATAGAAATGATCCTGAAGGAAGAATGGTATAGTGGATAGAGAGCTGGTCTTGGGGTCAGAAAGACTTGGGTTGGAATCTTTCCTCAATACTTACTAGTTATGTGTCACAAGAGAAGCCATTCAGTCTCTCTGGGTGTAAGTTTCCTCACTGGTAAAACTGTGTTGGAATTCATGACTTCTAATGTCACTTTTAGTTCTAAATCTATGTTCTTATGAATTAGAAGTATTTAGCCTAGAAATGAGTAGGTTCAGTTTGGGAAGGCAGGGCAGAGGCCATGACAGCTGTCGTGGACTTAAAGGGCTGTCATGTAGAAGAGATATTAGATTTATTCTTCTTGACCCCAGAGGACATAACTAGGAACAACTCATGGAAGTTGAAGATAGGGTATATTTAGACTCACTGTAATGCATAACTTCCTAACAATTAGAGCTGGAGAAATAATAGCTTCCCCTTTTGTAGAGCCTTGTCAGTGTCATACAATGAGAATGTAGAGAGAGAGAGACAGAGAGACAGAGAGAGAGAGAGAGAGAGAGAGAGAGAGAGAGATTAGATACATGTATAGATGTATGGGTACAGATGTGTGTAGATGTATATATATATATATATATGAAAATTCTTATTTAAATATGGGCTAGATTAAGTGGTCTTTGAAGTCCCTTCCAACTCTGAGATACTACAATTCTAATTTGAATATGAGACCTGGATTCATATGCTTGCTCTGACACTTCTCTGCTCTGAGACTATGAGAAGTTTCTTCATCTCTTCTAAGTCCCTACTTCTTCATTTACGAAATGAAGGTAATAAAATTTGTACTATTTATCCCACAGTGTCCTTATGAGGAAGGTGCTTTGCAAACTTTAAAACCATATGTCCATCTAAGTTGATTAACATTATAATTAAAATTTGTTTTGTCTTCCATGCTTTTACAGTCTGATGGCTCACATCCAAAATGCATCTGGTCTTTCTGCCCTGAATTTCTGATCATCAATTCAGCTCTCCACTCTGCTTGCCCTCCATCCATGAAGCTCAGGTAAGTTGGGAAGCAGACTTAAGAGTTCTTACTCCCTGAGAACAGAGACTGGTGCTTTCCTTTCATCCCAATAATCTCTGAGACCCAGCTCATGGGCTCTTCTACATGTTTCAGATTCCACAAACAGACTTCACTTGGACTGGCTTTTCCTATGCCTTTGGTAACTGCCTGTTTCTACTAGAGAGCCTTCTTTCTTCAAAGCTTTCTGTAGCTTTCCCTGAAGGGCAGTTCTCCCCTTCTCCAAACACCTTGCTTCATGGAGATACAAAAGGGGCAAGAACAGAACAACTTCTAAAGTTGGGGAATGAGGAGTGAGCTGCCGCAAATGGATTGAAAAGTGTTTTTACAGCTTGCTTCTGGCAAGATCAGTCAGTACTCTAATATTTTGCTTGGAGGAAAAATGTCCTCAAACAGAAATACTGTACTCCTGAGAGTAATGACATCGGGGAGAAGGGGGGTAGGTGGGTAGAAAACCTGAGTGGAAGTCCTAATTAAAATGATTGAGGATTGTTTTACAGGATAAAGAACTTTGGAGAATGGTATGAGGTAATCACTGGAATTTTGAGCTGCAATCATAAATCCTGCAGCTCCGATTAGAGAAACAACATTCTAGGGTATCCTTATTCAAGTGTGTTAACAGTTCTGGAAGGAATCACAAGTGCCATCAATTTGTATAACACCAGAGCTCTAAAGAAGAGAATTAGATCCTGTACAAAATTAACATTGTGGTGGGGGATGGGAAGACCAAAGACCTGCCAAGGGTAGTGATTGCTACTGTTACCGCTTATTCTCCTGATTGTCCCATATAGTATGTATGAGTCCCCATGCCAAATCTATGAGCAGTTTGTCTTAAGTGGGTGGCATTTGCATTAGCACAGTGCTAGGGGAAGATGTGACCACTGGCAGAAGGTCATGACAGTGATGGAACTCTGAGTTGTGTGTAGAAGGGTGACCCAGCTGGTGAAGGGGGATATTTACTTCCTTTGGGATCCCAACACTCAGTTCAGGAACTCTTAACTTTTCTATGTCAAGGACCCCTCTGGCAGTCTGCTAAAGCCTATGGACCCCCTTCTAAGAATATTTTAAATTAATTAAACAAAATATTTTTAAAAATTACAAAGGAAATCAATTATATTAAAATAAATATTTTTTCATTCCATTTCCAAGACTCTAGAATATACCTTTGGACCCATTGGGGGTTTGTGAAACTTAGGTTAAGAACCCCTCATTTGGAGGGACATCATTACAACAGAGAAATATGCTACAACTATTCTTCCCCTCCATTATCAATATCAGGGCCACTCTAGTGCCTCCATATTACATCAAGTAAAACACAGAGCAGAATTCCATCTCTGCTATATAATTAATATTATTTTTTTTGTCAGATGTTAATACCATTTCCCATATTCTTATCACAAAGTCAAAGGTTACATAGTTACTTTTTGAAGGTAAGGATCAAAGAATGATAGAGTCCTAAATTTAGAGCTGTAAGAGACCTTAGAGATTGTTTTAACTGTTTCATTTTATAGGGGAGGAAACTGAAACTCAGAGATGATAAGTGATTTAAGTAAGTAGCAGAGCTGAATTTGAACCTAGTTCTTCTAACTCCTGTTCTAACAAGAACCTGTTCCACTGTACTGTATAATTGCCTTTTAGTCAGGATCCATGAGGGTAGAGAAGAGTAATTAAAATCAACCTAAGAAAGGATCTTTGCCAGGCTTATTAAAAAGAACATAGATTTAAGGCTATTAAGTAGGGAAGATTACTGTTGTATGGTCTGGTTTTTATCTGTGATCCCTAACCTCTCCAGAAAACTGTGAGTTTTCCATTATTTCTTTATAAAAAATAATTTAAAATTTTTTTTTCCCAATTACATGTCAAGCCAATTTTTAGCATTAATTTTTGTAAGATATTGAGTTCTAAATTTTTCTCCCCCCTTCCTAAAATGGTAGGAAATTTTATACAGGTTATACATGTGGTATCATGTAAAACCTATTTCCATATTAGTCACAACTGTGAAAAAAGAAACAGATCAAAAGAAAAATACAAAGTATGCTTTGATTTGCATTCAGAGTCCATCAGCTCTTTATCCAGATATGGATAGCATTTTCCTTTTTGAGTCCTTTGTACTTGTCATGGATCATTGTATTGCTGAGAAGAGCTGAGTAATTCATAGTTGATCATTGCACAATGTTGCTTATACTGGGTATGTTTTTCTGGTTCTTCTCATTTCACTTTGCTTCAGTATGTACAAGTCTTTTCAGGCTTCTTTGGAAATCTTCCAGTTTATCATTTCTTATTGTACAATAATAGTATTCTATTACATTTGTGTGCCACAATCATTCACCAATTTATTGGTATCCCCTCAATTTCCAATATTTTGTCACCACAAAAAGGGCTGCTATGAAAATTTTTGAACATGTAGGTCCTTTTTCCCTTCTTGTGATCTCTTGGGATACAGACCTAGTGGTAGATTAATGGACCAAATGGTATGCACAGTTTTATAGCCCTTTGGGCATAGTTCCAAATTGCTCACCAGAATGGGTGAATTAGTTCACAACTCCACCAATATCCTTCTTGCATCAGTGTCCTAATTTTTTACATACTTTCCAACATTTATCATTTTCCTTTTTTTGTGACAATCTGTTAAGTGTGAGGTTATACCTCAGAGTTGTTTTAATTTGCATTTCTCTAATCAAAAGTGACTTTTTTTTGCTTTTTGGAGGGCAATTGGGGTTAAGTGACTTGCCCAACGTCACACAGCTAGTTTTTGTGTTAAGAGTCTGAGCTTAGATTTGAACTCAGGTTCTCCTGACTCCAGGGCCGGTGCTCTGTTCACTGCGCCACCTAGCCACCCCTATCAAAAGTGATTTAGAGCATAAATAACTTTGATTTTTTAAATCTGAAAACAACCTGTTAAAATCCTATAAAAATTTATCAATTTGGAGAATGGCTTATATTCTTATAAATGTGACTGAGTTCTCTATAAATTTGAGAGATGAGTCCTTTATCAGAGACAATTTCTATAAAGATTGTTCCATAGCTTTCTGCTTTCTTTCTAATCTTGGTTGCATTGGTTTTGTTTGTGCAAAAGCTTTTTAAATTTAATATAATCAAAATTATCTATTTTGTAATGTTTTCTAATCTCTTATTTGGTCATGAACCTGGAACTCACTTAATATCTCCTTTAAGAATTTGGATGCTATGCCACTTGGTGTACATATGGTTAGTATTTCTATTACTTCGTTGTCTATTGTGCCTTTTTGCAAGATGTAGTTTGCTTCTTTATCTCTTTTAATTAGGTCTATTTTTGCTTTCACTTTGTTTGAGATCAGGATTGCTACCCCTGTTTTTTTTTTTTTACTTCAGCTGAAACATAATAGATTCTACTCCAATTCCTTACTCTGTGTATGTGTGTATCTCTGCTTCAAGTATGTTTCTTGTAAACAACATATTGTAAGATTTTGGTTTTTGATCCACTCTGCTATCTGCTTCCATTTTAGGAGAGAGTTCATCCCATTCACATTCACAGTTATGATTCCTAGCTATGTATTTCCCTCTATTCAATTTTTCCTCCTGTTTGTCCTCTCTCTCCTTTCACTCTTTCCCTTCTAGACATTGTTTCGTTTCTGTCTAACACCTCCCCCAATCTGTCTTCCCTTCTGTCAGTCCCTCCACACACATCCTTTACTTAATCTCCTTCCCTCCTATTTTCTTGTCCAGTAAGAAAGAATTCTATATTCAACTGACTGTGTATAGTATTCCTTCTTTGAGCCAATACTGATGACAGCAAGTTTCAAGTAATGCCTGCCACCCACCCTCCCATATTACCCTTCACTAAAATAGGTTTTTCTTGCCTCTTCATATAAACTAATTTACCCCATTCTACCTCTCACTTCCTTCTGCATCCAGTGTACTACTCTTTCTTGTCCTTTAATTATTTTTCATGTCATTCTCTCAAATTTACTTTATGCTCATACCCTCTGTCTATGTGTAATCCTTCTAACTGTACTATAAAGTACAATTTTTAAGAATTACAAGTATCATCTTTTAGGGATATAAGCAGTTGTAATACCAAGCACAAGCAGCTTTCCAGAGGACTGCTTCTGTGGACAGCTTCAAGGTTCTGATTACACAGTATAGTGAACTCTGTTTATTCAGTAACGAACTAAGACAAAACATTCACAGAAATCAAAGTACAGCATTCACAATGTTATGACATAACAACTTATCACTAAAACAGCCACATAGTTTTCACCAAAGTGGTCACATAGTTTAAAATGAAGTACAATCATTTAGTAACTCAGTCATTTAGTAATTCCTTAATTCAATCATCCTTAAGAAAGCTTGTCTCCTTAATGGACACAAAGTACTAAGGTCAAAGTTCTCCACCCCTAGGTCACAGTAAACCATAATCTTCTCAGTCAGCATCAGGTACCCAAGAAGAGATCTTTTCATCTTAACTTGAGGCCGGCTTTCAGCTTCCATGATTCCTCTTTCATGGTCCCAGCTCCTGCCTGAATCTACACACCTGTCACCTGGGTTCAAAGGCAGACAGCTCCCAGTTCCTTTTCCAGTTCTTCATCTAGTTCCTTGCCTAGTTCCCATTCCATATTGAAGCTCACAGTGTCTAATCCACCTCAAATCCTTCACAGTTCCTGTTTCTGGGAAGACAAAGCTTAACAGAGCCAAAACAACATTCATTCACATTGCTGACAGCATCATCAATTCACTATCTGCCTGTGAAATCAACTCAGACCCACAAACAAGGTCTGAGAACTCAACACACATCATCAGTATAGAAATCAACACAGACCCAAAAACAATGTCCAAGAGGTCAACACAAATAATCAACATAAAAATAAACAAAGACCCACAAACAAGGTCCAAGAAGTCAACACAAATCATCAGTAAAATTCTAGGGCCTCCAAAACCATCCTCTAGGACTTCTGTAAACAGACAACCAGAAAATCCTCTTTCAGGGCTTCCAGTAAGGTCCCAAGGCTTCTGTAGAAAGGATCACAAACAAGCATCAATACAGACAGAATAGACAAACAGAGTGCCAGAATACCAGAAGTTTTCTCCTTTTCTACCACAACAGCTCCCTTCTCAGTTCTCCTCTTTCCAGCCTGGGCTTCTCCTTATATATGGTCATTAGTTCCTCCCCTTTCTGTTGCTGATGCAACAGTAGTTCACAGGTTCTAGGCTTTACAACTTGTGGGGTTAACAAGTTCTGCTTCTCAATCATGGACAAGGGTCAGAAGAAACTTGAACCTAAACAAGGTGCCAACTAAATAGCTGAAACAAGGTGTTAACTACTTTGATTGCCATTATAGCAGTTCAGCCCCAATTGAATCCCTTATGTTTTCTTTTCCCCCTTTAGGCTTCTCTTGGGTCTTGATACTGGAGATTAAATTTTTTGTGTTCAATTCTGGTTTTCTTCTTATGAAAGCTTGAAATCCTTCTATTTCATTGAATTTCCTTGAAGTATTATGCTTAATTTCACTGGGTAAGTGATTTCTTGGATGTAGTCCTACCTCTTTTGCCTTATGGATACCATGTTCCATAACTTCTGATGCTTCAATGTTGCAGCTGCTAAGTCCTATGTAATCCTGATTGTGGCTTCCCAATATCTGAATTCTTTCTGGATACTAGCAATTTTTTTTTTCCTGGACCAGATAGTTCTGAAATCTGGCTATAATATTCCTTGGAGTTTTTATTTGGGGATCTCTTTCCTAAGGTGATTGGTGAATTCTTTCAATGCCTATTTTACTCTCTAGTTCCAGGATATCAGGGCTGTATTCCTTGATAATTTCTTGAAAGATGTTGTTTAGGTCTTCCTTTCGATTATGGCTTGCGGGTAGTCCAAAAGTTCTGACATTTTCTCTCCTGGATCTATTTTCCAGGTCAGTTGTTTTTCTCATAAGGTATTTTACATTTTTATTTTTTTCTATTCTTTCAAATTTGTTTGATTCTTGATGTCTTAAAGAGTCTTTAGATTCCATTTGCTCAATTCCAACTTCTAAGGAGTTATTTTCCTCAGTTAGCTTTTGTATTTCCCTTTCCATTTAGCTAACTTTATTTTTAAGGAGTTTTCTTCAATGGATTTGTGTATCTTCTTTTCCATTTCATCAATTCTTCTTAAGTAGTTTTTTTTTCTAAGCTGTTGACTCTTTTCTCACAATTCTCTTGGTCCCTCTCATTTCTTTTCCCAATTTTTCTTCTACCTCTCTTATATTATTTTAAGCTCCTTTAAAAAAAAAAAACTCTTCCATGAGTTCATTCTGAACTTGAGATCACTTCCCATTTTATTTTGGGGTGTTTTGACATTGTTATCTTCTTCTGAGTTTGTGACTTGATTTTCCCTGTCACCATAATAACTTTCCATGCTCAGAATCTTTTTTGTTGTTTTTTGCTCCTTTTTTGACCTTTTTCTTTCTTTTAAATTTGAACTCTGCTCCCGGGTTGGAAGGGCACTCTCTCAGGCTTCTTGTGCCAAGGGCTGCAGGCTCTGGTTATTTACCTGGTGTTGCACTGATTTTGCCCTGAAGCCTATGGGGAACCCTCATGTCTAGTACTACAGTGAGTGGGTGGCTGGCACTGCTGGAAGCCATAGGGGTCTGGAAGTTTAACTGGTGCTGAACCAAGGTCCTAGTGTTGGTGTCTGGTTCATGCTGAGACCAATAGGGTGTTTATGTATTTCCCAAGGTTACACTGAAGCACATGGCAGTTCTAGGAGTTGGAATCTGCCCATTCCCCTGGCTCCATTGAGTTACATGGAGGGGTAAGGGGGTCTGGTATTGCGTTTTGCCTGCTCCACAACACTGGAGCTCAGGATATCCCCCTGGTTTGTTAAGGTGGGGCTTGCTGGGACGTTCCCTGTCTTGGACTTACCTCCCCTTTTACCTGAGTGAGAGAGACCATTTTTGCTGATCTTCCAGGTTTCTTGGGCTAAAAGATTGTTTCATGCCATCTTTTTGCTGGTACAGCAGTTCCAGGATTTGTTTTGGGAGTACCATTTTATGGCTGTCTGGAGCTGAATATGGGAGAGTTAAGGTGATTTACTGCTTAGTTGACCATTTTGACTTCCAGAAGTCCCTCTCCTTATTTCTTAAAGGGGCATATCTACCCTAGATTGTTAGGGTTAGAGTGGTTTACCTATTCCTATGCTGACTAAATGGTTTTTCCAAGGGAAGACTCAGCAGGTGTGATTGGCTGGGTATTCAGCTTCAACAATGACATCTGACAATTCCCTCAGCCTGTTTTCACTTCTCATTTTTACCTTCTCTCCCTCTTCAGGTCTTCCCAATTCTAACACCTGAAATTCAGGAGAATTTAAGAGAACTCTGGTCTCTTACTGATTTTTAAAAATCTATATATCTATTCTCCTTGCAAAAAAATGCTAATTTTTGGTATTCATTTGAATTTATAGTAACAGACTAATAAGACACTTTAATCTACTTTCCATTTGACATATTTCATCTTAAGACTATATGCATATTTAATAAAAAATAAATCTAATACTCAAATCCTCAGGGGCTGTGATTTTTCATGTTCTCTCCCTTATGATCATTTATTTGGTGGTAAACTCCATCCACAATCCATCAAAAGGAATGAGGACATTCTATCCTGCAGGTCTCTGAGGTTATGCCCCTACAGGGAGGTTGCAGATGAACTAGAGTGCAGGAAATGTTTATTATTAGGCATAACTTCTAAAGAGCTTTGCTAAGTGCTGACTACATTTTCATTTTCTCTTCTGCTTTGTATAGCTATAAGTAGAACTGCCTCTGGAAATCTTCCAGCTCTCACTTTTGGCCATTCTGCCTTCAGACAGGCTACTGTTAAAGGTCATATAGTGTTTCTACATGATATTCTTAGAGGCAGAGGGCAACCTCTGATGGTCTACAGATATGATATGATTTCAGGGGTACTGAATGGTATCCTCCATGGCCTAGCCTACCTTAATGCTATCATCATTGATTAGAACTTTATCCTTTAATTCCCTAAAAATATTTTTCAGACTCTTCATGATCCCATTTGGAGTTTTCTTGGGGGAGATACTAGAGTGGTTTGTCATTTCTTTCTCCAGCTCATTTTACAGATGAGGAAACTGAGGCAAATGGGTTGAAGTCACACAGTTAATAAGTGTCTGAGGCCAGATTTGAACTCAGAAAGATGAGTTTTCCTGATTTCAAGCCTAGTACTCTATCAAGTGTATAGGTGGAGAACTGGATAAAGTGCTGGGCTTGCAGTCTCATCTTCCTGAGTTCAAATCTGTCCTCAGACACTTATTAGCTGGACAATAGAACATGGAAAAGTAATTTCACCCTGTTTGCTTCAGTTTCCTCATCTGTTAAATGAGTTGAGAAGGAAATGACAAACCACCCTAGTATCTCTCTCAAGAAAACCCTAAATGGAGTCACGAAGAGTTAGACAAGACTGAACAACAACAAAATAACAACACTTTAAACTATTATCAGACCATTATATCTCAGTGTGAATGAATAAGTCATTCAACAAGCTTCTATCATGACCCAGGGTCTGTGTTCTATACCAGAGATACTAAGACAGAAAACAAAAAAGAAGTCCCTGTCTACATGGAGATTACATATTGTAGTTTATATATAATATTAATGACTAATTTAAATGAAACTTGATCTACTGAATGGATACTTCAGCAGTGAGTGTTTAAAATCCTTCACTAAATTTTGCTTAGAAAAGGGGAAAATGTTAGTTTTAACACAGTTAAATTAGCTCTTTTATGAGGGAAAAGATGTTTTCCTTCCCTGATAATTGTCATTGGGGGCAATAGATACCAACAGATTATCAGTGATTGACTGATGATAATCGACTATAGTCAATATCCAGATTTCAGAAAGGCTCAGTCTGGTGGAGAGGTTCCTGGTAAAACAGAATTCATTTCAGTATATAAGAAGTATTTCTTAAATGTTTATTATATGCCAGGAACTGTGCTGATCACTGGGGATACAAGACATAAAAAATAGTCCCATGTCCTCAATGATCTTCTACTGAAGTCAGCCCTGCCAGAAGACATAGAACCAAAGACATTTCTTAACCTCATTCCGATTTCTCAAATGCTTCATATCACTGCATTTGGATCCCATCTGTGGAGGTTTTACAAGCTTCTTAAGAGGGAGGAGCATTTTTTTTACTTTGTATCTATTCCAATCCAATAACCATTTATTAAGTGTCTACTAGATGCCAGACTCTGCACAAAGTATTGGGGATGCAATTAACAAAAAGAAATCCAGTTCCTGACCTCAAGGAATTTACAGTCTCATCAGCAGAGACAATATACAAAAGAAGGTAGGAAAGTGGGGTGGGGGGACATCATGGGATATCTTATTCTATGGAATTTAAATCCATGGAACAAAGAGTTGTATCCCTCAGAGCCTAGCTCAATTCCTGGCATATAATAGGCACTTAATAAATACTTGTTGAATTGGACTGAAAATCCTACTAGTATGTGTATAGAAACATCATTTATCCAAATAAATAAATATGAACTCTAAGGACAATAAATACAAAAGTTACAGAATACTAGCAACTGGGCAGGTTTTTGATAGGTGTGGAGGGAATGCCGCAGTGAGTGGAGGGAATGCCGCTGAGAGGAGAAAGGGGAGAAGATCTAGAAGACTGGAGCACAGATGACAAATTTTGCCAACTTTTCAATATTGCCAGTGACTGGCCCTGGGCTAGAGATATATCACCTTGATTCACAGACAACACAATGAAGAGATACACCTCAATAAAATGGTACTAAGTCTTTAATTCAAGGCTGAGTCACACACAAACATGAGATAGCAATATGTAAGGGAGGCAGTGTGATATAGAGAAGATTACTGGATTTAGAAACAGAAAACTTAGGTTTAATCTTAGCTCTTACAACTTCCATCTAGGTGACCTTGAGTAAATAATTTCAGCACTTTGGGTCTCAGTTTTCTTATCTGTGGAAGAAGCTTATCCCCCTCAATCCTGCTTAATGTAACTAATAAGATGCTCTATATTTAATGCTTTTGTCAGATACCTCTTTGATTGACTTGGTACAAATTAAATTATGCCAAACAGGAAATATCTTGTGATTGGTTGAAGAGAAGTAGTCATTTTCTGTCAGTCTTACATAAAAGAGCAAGTCAGATCAGACTTTAGCATTCTAATAGCAAGCCAGACTAGTGACATAGAAGATCCACCTCAGACTTTCAGAAGGAACTGATTGGGGGAAGGAATGACTCTTTGTCTCCGCACTCTCAACCCCAAACAGAACATAGCCTTGTGAACTTGAAAAGGGAAGATTTATAGTTCTAATTGACTTGGTGGTAGCAGCAAAACAGCTACAGATGTTGGTAGGGCTTATATCCAGAGTCAAAGACAAACAGGATGCATTGTGGAAAGATATCTTTAAGACTCTGCAAGGTCACAGACAGCTCATCAGAGAACTCTACTTCAGTAACACCACATGAGGATTCTGTGAAGGGAGCAAAGGACTTGTATCCAACCTTTTGCCACATGTGATCTCTAAGCTTGAAAACATTTTCCCCAGGACTTTGAATATACTTTTGGGAGAGTGTGTCCTAGACTTTTTGATGGTTATTTTTGCACCAATTCTTTTTTACTATATCACATAAGTAAATACCCTTTCTCAAAGGTTGCTAAGTCTGACTGGCAAATAATCCATGAGGAGTACACAAGATGGGGGCTCATGAATACAGCATTAGAATATCACCACCATCACTCCAACCCCTCAGGGTCATCCCCTATTACCCAGAATGGAAGATATAGTTAACTCTGGGAACCAATCCTCCAATGCAAGAGGAAGTTGATATATGAACCGAGAGAGTGCTTCATTTGTAGAACAGGGGGACGGGGTGGTATTCAGTACTCTCTAAGAAATTTTCAGTTCTAAATCCTATGAACCTTTCTGCTCTCTTTGCTTTGGTAATTGGAAAACCTAACTCGGCCAGGTTCTGCTACTGACTAATCATATGACAGTGAGCAACCTTTGTTTCTGCAAAGTTTTATGCTGTGTACTAAATGCTACACAAGATTCTTATGAAGATCATGTAATATGATAGATGGGAAAAGTTTGCAGGTCCCTCCTAACGGGGAGCAAAATGATCCAATGGTCATTCAGGTTTGGGTATACGCTCTCTGTCATCAGGGCTTCTTTTTGTAGATGTTCATTAATTATTCCTTTAATAGCACCTTTTAGAATTTTATCCGGAATTAAAGCCAAGATAACTAGATTATAGTAGGCTAACAATATTGAACAATAACCTCTCTAGACATTATTTTCCTTTTACATTCTGACATTGATCAAAGTTTTAAGTACACACACACAGACAGACACACACACATACCTATATACATATACACACATAGTGATTCCATAATCAAGTCTACTAGTTCTATAGTCTGCCCAAAGAGAGTCAATGAGGGATTAGTGATGAACATATCACTCCCCCCTTGGATAGAGACAGCTAAATGACCCAGTGGGAAGAGTACTGGACCTCAAAGTCCCGCCTCATTTACTAGCTGTGTGGCCCTAGGCAAGTCACTTAACCTCCTTCTGTCTCAGTTTCCTCATCTGTAAGAAGGGGACAATAATGACATTTACCTCCAAAGGTTGCTATGAAAATGAAATGAAATAATATTTATAAAATACTTGGTTAACCTTAAGGCACTATGTAAATGTTAACTAACATGCTAGAAAACAAAAGAAAAATAAAAGTGTAGCAGTCCTTCCTCTGTCATAGATTATGATCCTCTCATCAACCCCAAGCAGTATTCTCATCCTTTTTTGATCCTGTCCTTCTTTTTCCCAAAAGAACTAAAAAACAAACAAAAAACCTCACATGGTCTTGTGCTGTCCTTAGCTTTCTTCACCATCTCCAACTCATTCCTGACTTTATTTTTACAGGACTGTGCCATGTTTTTGCATCCATACTCAGTTACCCATCCTTGATTCTATCTACACTGGTCTCTTTAGACGTGTCTCCCCTTTCTAACATTATTTTTCTCTTAATGTCTTCATCATTTCATTCTTGAAAGAGTCACATGCCTCTTCAACTGACCCCTCTCTAAAATGTTAGATACTATCTGTCTTTTCTCTGAACCCTTGAAATTGGTTCTCCAAAAATCTAGTATTCACACCAGACTATGATGAACTCCCCCTCTTTTTTTTTCTATTGCAAATTTTAATATTGAGTGGTCACCATGACCAACTTGATGAGAATTTATTTCCCTTGTTGATTTTACCACTTTTTGAAGGATAAAATCACTAAGGTAAGTGGAAGAGAGACGGAGAAGGAGAGGTTGAGGAAAATAGAAGCTAGAGAGAGAGAAACAGACACAGACAAAGAGAGAAGGGAGAGAAAGACAGAGAGAGACAGAGACAGAGAGACAGAGAGAGAGGGACAGAGTCAGAGAGACAATGAGACAGAGAATCTCATATGCCAGGATTGTGATTTGTTTCCCAAGTTCCTCATCTAGTTCTTTCATTCAAGTAGTATGATATAGATATATAGATATATATGTACATACACAATACACATATATGTACACACATGTATATATACATAGATATGTGTGTACATGTGCACGCACACATATATGTATATACACACATAGTCTCTCTGATAACAGACAATATCCTTTTATCTCTCCCTTCACTGATCCTCACACAAATGCTCTCTATTATCTTTCTTTTGGGGGGTTCCTGAATTTCTTCCCATGCATATGTCTTAACAAACAATTCAATCCCCTGTCCTGTGATATGCCAGTCTCAGATCTCACCAAGAGGTCAGATTCACATACTTACATTAGGATATCTAGTTCAAAGCATGATACCCATACTACATTTATGCATAGACATCAGATGCCATGGCTCCTTTCTTGAATCTAGAATCTCTACTGTTATTCTTCCTACATTGTTGCTGCTATCTATAATATGTGTCTTGGTGGACATACTTAGATAGTATTCTGTCTTCTCTTGCCTTTTTCTTTTAAAGCCCCTTTGTCTAGATTTGCAAGAATCCAGGCAAATGCATTATCATCCTTTGTTAAGTACATTCTATGTCTGTCCAGGAGCATGTCATTTCTATGTAGCTCAACAGTCTGAATTGTGTTCTCAGATACTGTCTTCTCCACCAGTGGTTCATTTCCCAAATCTGCCTTTTCTCTTCAGAAGGTCTTGCCAACAGTAGTGATGTAAACACTACCTACACCCCTATGGTTTTTACTTTATCTCCCAAGACTTTGTAATCTTAGCAATGCTTTCTAGATCCATTCTGGCAGTAGTATTTGTGCCAAGTAAATCACCAGAAGTGGGTGGCATTCATTTGTTTTTACAAGTCTAAAAGAACTCTCTGTCATCTTCTAGATACATGATCCTGAAAGATAGTAGACCTTTATATTAAGAAAAATGGAATGTCAAGTCAACAAATAATTGCCTTAGTTTCCCTCAGAAGTCACTATTCATCACTACTCTTTCCTATGCTACCTATTGGATTGGGCCTCTGGTAGCACCTATGGAAATACATTATCATTCCTTGGAGGGAAGGCAATCATTTCTTCCTCAGAGAGTTCAGCTCCTTTCTTTGGGGAAAAAGCCTGGTAGCTATTGCTTAATTCTAAGTCTTTAAGAGTCATTCCCTTTTTGTCCTTCATCACATTCTTTTACCCTCCAACCACTGGACACAGGTTAGGATTCCACTCTACCTCCTCACATCATTTTTCATCTTTGTTTTCAAGTCAAAGTCTCCTTTCGGGTTCTTAAAGGATCATTTGATTCTTCTGAATTGCTAGAAATGAAAAGAGACTTTGATGGGGGGGGGGCAGATGATGCAGTGACTAGAGCACTGGCCCTGGAGTCAACAGGACCTGAGTTCAAATCCAGCCTCAGACACTTAACACTTACTAGCCGTGTGATCTTGGGCAAGTCACTTAACCCCAATTCCCTGCCCTCCCCCCTCCAAAAAGTGAAAGAAAGGAAGAAAGAAAGAAGGAAGGAAGGAAGGAAGGAAGGAAGGAAGGAAGGAAGGAAGGAAGAAAAGAAAAGAGACAAGACTTTGATGCATAGTTAGCTGGGTCTGGAATTCTTTCTTTGGCATTAGAATGTTGGCTTTTTGAGGGCAGGAACTGTTTTTGCCTTTCTTTGTATCTCTGGTGCTTAAAGGGGGTATCTGGTACATGATAAATGTTTAACAAATGCTTGTTTATTGAAAGAACAAACCTGTGAGCCATGCTAACCCAGATTTTATATATATATATATATATATCTATATATACACATATACATATATATATACATATATATGAGAGAGAGAGAAAGGGAGAGAGAGAGAGAGAGAGAGAGAGAGAGAGAGAAGTCTTATAGGGAGCAGAGAACAAACAACTTGTGTCCTAGTATCTGGGATCACTTTGGGTCTCTTTCTAAGTCCTGCTAACTAGGACTGTTGAACTTCCATGTAAGCTCTGTCAAACTTAGCTAAGTCTTTTGACTTTTCCAATCCCCTCTCTGACCCTTCATACCTGCCAGAATCATTCTACTTGGCTAAGTTCCTGGAAAAGTCTTCTCTACACCGGCATGACAAATACAAAGTTCCACTAACTCAGCAGAAGATGTTTCCCATGTGTTTAGGCTGCTATGTGTCACAGTAGATGGAATATGGGAGTTGGAAACTTGTTCAAATCCTGTGTTACCTTGGGCAAGTCACTTAATCTTTGTATGCCTCAGTTTCCTTGTCTGAAAAAAAGGGATAACATACTTAAAAGGGCTGTTGTGAGCATCCAATGTGTTAACTCTATAAACCCTAAAGTGCTGTATAATTGCCTGTTATTATTACTATTTTATGAGACAGGAAGGTATCAGGAACATTACCTTTATAAACAAAATCTATTTCAGCTAATTCAAGTCTTTGAATTAATCAACAACTATGTGTCTGATACCGCACAATGACAAAGAATGAAGCAATCCCTGTTGTCAAAGAACTTAGATTCTAACTAATAAATTCTAGGAGGGTGGAATTATTGGAAAAAAAAGTTACTTGTGATTGCTGATGGTTAGCTACTTTTATGACACAACTATGTAGAAAAAATGCAAAAATCCCCTCCTGGCCTTCTCTCTCCAAGGGCATAAAGGCAACTAAACAAGGCCTTTCAGGCTAAAAATCCTTTCATTTGGCAACTCACAAAGGATAAGGGGGCTCTGACTACTTATGTATTTATTGACTTTTCCTTGGGGGCTCAGGACTTCCAACCACGACAGTGCGGAGGAGCACTAGGGTAAACTGAAAAATGTAATCAACACATTTCAAATCAACATGTAAAAAGCGTCAGATGTTTAAGTATTAATTAATATTTTTGCAAACTAATTACATTAAAATGACAACACAGGGGAAGACACTGAAATAGTTTCTTAATTCCGCTCCGCTGTTCTTATTTAAACGACTGTATATATTACTGCTTTATTCAATTTTTATTTTTTTAATTTAGCAGAAAAGATCTAAACAGCATACTATTTCACAGCGATCATCATTTATTCATAGCTCAATAGAGGAAGCCAGAATAGCAATAACTCTTTTTCTCTAATTGTCATTCTGGAGAGATAAGTGGAATATCAGCCCGGAGTCAAGCTACATTAACGCTGATATCCTGCCACAGCAGCTCTGCTTTTCCACATTTTTTTCTCATCACTTATTGGGAGGGTTTTGAGGCTGAGCTCTCTCTGGCAAACTCTGCTTTTAGCTGTACAGAGAGCTATAGGATCTTGACACACAAGAATGCCCCTATCCAGCCCCTCTCTCATCTGTTGGAGGCCTGAGTTTCAGAATTGAATGAGGCAGACCACATGTTCTAAAAACTATGATATATGATACAGTTCACCTGGACCTCTAGGATCTTCCATAGTGGGGCAGTGAAGGAGATGATTTGGCTATGTCAAAGGAAATGAACCAAACTTATTAGACTTGTATTCGAGGTTCTCCACAATCGGACCCAAAACTACCAACCTTCATGGCCTAATCGTAGACAGAGTTGGAAGAGGTCTTAGAAAGCATCAAGTCAAACCCCCTCATTTTATAGATGAGAAAACAGAGGCACAGAGTAGTTAAGTGACTTGACCAGGGTCACGCAGCAAGTAAATGTCTGAGTCAGGATCTGATCTTATGTCTTCCCGATTCTAAGTCATATCCATTATGTCACATTGCTTCTTCCATGACTATTCTCAGTATACTTTATATTTTAGATAACTTTCATTTTATCAACTCCTTAGATTTGTTCAAACAATCTCAACCACCTAGAATATCTAGAATTTTAAAGAATTTTTAAAGATACTTGAAATAAAGTATGATGAGACAAGGGGTGCTATTAGTAAGACAGGCATACACTTAGCCATGACCCAAACAGTTCCTTGGGGACCATGAAGGAAAGGGCCTTCTGGGGAGGACAAAGAGAGAGATCATTCTAGGGGACAATGGGCCAGTAAGGAGAGGTAGGCACATTACATGTATGAGTGGGTCTGGGTACAAGTGTCTGGGTATGGGGAGCGATTTTAAAACAGAATTCTCTGCAAAATTTGACTTTTGATGCCTTGAATGTTAAATATCCATTTGATGAATATGTATATATAGGGCAAGCACCTAGCACAATCCCTCATACACAGGAAGTACTTAATAAATGTTTATTGACTTGAATTGGATTGAAGTAGACTGAGTTTTGTGTCATTCACCATTCTCAAAGGAAACCAAGAGATTCAGGTTATGAAGACAAAGGACAAAACACTTGCAGTATCTGCACACAGACCACAAATACTGAACATAAGGAAGTTAGAAGAGTATCTCTGGTTATATAACCCACTGCAGCTGCAGACAAAACCCCAAATGGAGGGAAAATGGAATGATCAATGCCAAGCCATGCCAAAGATGGGAACTGTAGCATTATAACACTGTGACAGTGCATTGTATTTTTTGCATTCACTCTTTCAGCAAACACTTATGGAGTGCATCTAGTTCAAAGCCTATTCCAACAGCACTCTCTGTTTTACAAAGAGATATCCAAACCCTGGCCAATGGCCTGCTTATTTCAAGCAATAGACAATGAAACCAAATTCTAGGGTGGAGGTTGCCAACCCCCACCAAATGGCATGTGGGATGGTTTGCTTTGGCACGTCAGCCAATTGCCACCATCTGTGAAGGACATAAGAGTAGACAGCAGGTACCCATGGGGGACTTAGCAGCTGGCACATGCTCCCCCCTAGTGTGGAAAGGCTGTGGCAGACCCTTGTCCAATGCCACCAATCAATCAATCAATAAACAAGCATTTATTAAGCAACTTCTGTGTGCTAGGCACTGTGCTAAGTGCTGAAGATATTAATAAAAGAATGAAAGAAGTTTTTCTTCCCCCATCAGAATATAAGTTCTATAAGGGCAGGGACTGCCTTTCTTTTTGTTTGTATTTGGATTCCCAGTGCTTACCACAGTGCTTGGCAAATAATAAATGCTTAATAAATGTCCTCTCTCTTTCTCTCTTCCTCTCCTTCTCTCGCTCTCTTCCTCCCCCACCTATCTGTCTCTCTCTCCCTCTGTCTCTCTGTCTCTCTCTGTCTCTGTGTCTCTCTCTCTCTGTTTGTCTTTCTCTCTCTGTTTGTCTCTCTCTCTGTCTGTCTGTCTCTCTGTCTCTCTCCTATCTTCTCCCTCTTCCCCATCACCTCTACTCTAAATAAGCTTCCCTTAACATGCTCAAAAGCACTGCTCTTAGAGTCAGAAAGACCTGGGTTTAAAACCTGCTTCAGACACTTACCAATTGTATGACCTTTGTGAAATCATGTAACTGGTCCTCAATCACCTTACCTGTAAAATGAGGAGTTTGGATAGATGGTCCTGTCCAAGGTCCTGTCTAGCTCTATGATTCTATGATGTCTCAAAATATTAGTGCTCTAGGGCAATTAACAACTGGGGAGCTCCTTGGAGTTTTCCAACAAAGGACTTTTCTGGGATCTTTCCCTATTGCCTCTACACCAGTTTCTTTCTTTGTCCTTTTTTTTTTCGAATTTAATGCCAGGAATGGGCATTCATCAGGGGACCAGGGGGTGGGAGAGAAGGACTGATGGGTGAGAAATGAGGTCAGGAAGAGTGCAAACAAGGAAGTGGGATTGAGGGAATGGAAGGGTAGTAAAAAATTAATTCTTTTCTAAGTCTTTCCACATCTTTTATCTTATTTGAACTTCACACTAACTCTGTGAAATAGATCAGGCAGTTGTTGGTTGTACTTTTTTTTTAATCCTAACTTCATCGATGAGGAAACTGAGGCCCTGAGAAAGGTAAGGTGATTTGCCTCTCCCCAAACAGCTGTGGGAAGGATGAGGGGAAGAATGACATGGAATAGAATGGGGAAATGATATGAGAATAAGAATAGCTCACATTTATATAGCACTTTGAGAGTTGCAAAGTAACTTAAACCCACAAACCAGGGAAGCAGGCAGAGTATGTGTTATTATTACCACTCCAAGGTCCTATAATAATAGCTAGCGGTTATATGGCACCTTAAAGTTTGCAAAGTGCTTTACGCTGGTTATCTGATTTGATCCTCTTTCATTTATTTATTTATTTATTTATTTTTTGGAGAGCAATTCGAGTTAAGTGACTTGCCCAAGGTCACACAGATAGTTGTGTGTGTGTGTGTGTGTGTGTGTGTGTGTGTGTGTGTTTGTTATTAAGTACTAAGGCCAGATCTGAACTCAGGTCCTCCTGACCCCAGGGCTGGCACTCTATTCACTGCACCACCTAGCTGCCCAGTCATTTGATCCTTTTAACCTCTCTTAGGAAGTAGGTGATATTATCATCTCTATTTTGGAAATAAAGAAACTGAGGTAAACAGAAGTCAAGTGACTTGACCAGAGTCACATGGCCAGCAAGTATATGAACTCAGGTCTTTCTAACTCAAATCCAGTTTTCTATCCACTGTGCTACCTAGTAGTAAATAGCCGTGAATATAGGTTCTCTGATTCCAAATCCTTTGCCCTGCATAGCGTAGCCTACTAACTCTCACCAAGCTGGAATAGGGGAGAGATACGAAAATGGTAAAAGAGGGTGAGTTTCAATGAAATCAGGGGGGAAGTTGGAGCAACAAGGTCCATAACTATTATGCTTAATCTTGGTTCAAATCTACTTCCATCCTTATCCCCTTGTTCCCTCACCCCTACATTCCTGTTCTCCTCTGCCCATAATCCCTCACCTCCTCAATTCCTTTTTCCCCCAACTCTTTAGTCTTTGCATGATTCTGCTTCCCTATTTCTATTTTCCCCAAATTGTTGAACGATCGATACACGTGGGAGGAAGGAAAAGCATGAGACTTGGAGTCCAAAGTCTTGAGTTCAAGTGTCAGTTCCTCAGCTGTATGATCTTAGACAAGTCATTTGAACTATATAATCTATATTTTCCTCATCTGTAAAATGGGGTTGACGTCTCAAAGTTGTGATAATCATAGAACAGCATCATGTCATAGAATGCTAGGACTGGAAGAGAACCTAGAGATCAAGGCTAACCCCCTCATTTTGTAGGTGAGGAAACTCAGGCCCAAGCTTCCACAGCTAGTGTGTTATTGAGCCAGGCTCAGAACTCAAGTCTTCTATCTCTACCTCAGTCCTTAACACTGTTTGTTCTTTTTAAGAAAACTTCCAAATAAGAAAAGTTCTTTGTAATACAAAGTGCTATAAGAAAATATAGACTATTATCACAATTATTATAAGTTAAAGATTTAAATTAGAAATAATATTCAGAAGGAATCCTTGTAAAATATACTGGCATAATACCAAGACTGGTATTACAAAATTGGAGGATCTGGGTTCAAATCTTGCCTCTGACACTTCCAATATAACCTTAGGTTTAAATCATGTAATCACCCTGAGCCTTACTTCCCTCAACTATAAATGAAGGGGTTCAACTAGATAGCTTTTGAGGTCCCTTCTAGCTCTGAATCTAAGATGCTATGATCAATAGATTAGCAAATATTTAGCTGATGTTTGGGATTATAAGAAAAATCCCACAGATTCCTACTTCATTCTTGCTGAAATAGCATTTCTGTTTCCCTATGCTCCTGATCAGCATTGTTTCCAGTTGCATCTTGTTGTGCTCCTGGGATATCTTATTTTGGATTGAAAATGGACATCCAGTCCTTCTGGGGGATTTAATCCCCTCTTTGACTCCAGTGTCAGCCTTGTTTCCTCTCTAGTGGCTCAGTACTGTCCAACATCTCCTGGAAGCCTTGGAGTTCTGCCCCATTAGAGACAATGCCAGGCTGGGACTGCTACCGCTCAGTCTAATTTGGTTCATAAAGTCTGAGCACTGGAGTGAAATATGAGCCTGGGAGCAAATCTTTTGATCTTAAATAGTCAGAAGGTTGGAATGTATAATGCTATGGAAATAAATGATGTCAAAACTGTAGGAAATAATTTATGGTGTGGGAACTGGTTTCATGATCGAAGGAGAACATGAATAAAAACTTAAAACACAGAGAGGGAAAGATATGAACATAGATGCAGCAAAGACCATTATCGTCTTTCCCCTCTTCAGTGGAAAGGAGAGGAGAGGGGAGGTACAGGACAGTGTTCGCTGGGGATGCTCTCCAATGCTTCACAGACACAGACTTAGGTTGAGGTCCAAATGGCATCATCACATAAAATCCAGCCTCTGTTTCAGAGAGAATGTGTCCCTTCCTGGAATGAGTCATTACCTCCATGACATACTATTAGTTATGTCAGTTTCCACTTTGGCCTACTAACAGCACGGCCTGCAACATATTGCTATGTCAGTGTGTGCCAAGATAGTGGAATCTTTTAAAACAATCTGAAATCTTACAGGTATGGAAAAGCTTCTCTTTTCACTCTAGTACTGAGAAAGAATGGGTAGGGGGGAAGGAGGGAGGGAGGAAAGAAACAAGGATAGAGGGAAGGAGGGAGGAACAGAGGAAGGAAGGAAGGAAGGAAGGAAGGAAGGAAGGAAGGAAGGAAGGAAGGAAGGAAGGAAGGAAGGAAAGGAGGGAGGGAGGGAGGAAGGAAGGAAGGAAGGAAGGAAGGAAGGAAGGAAGGAAGGAAAACTCAACTTTTTCCAATGACAATTAATTTTCTTGAAGCAAAATGCTGCCAAAACACTCTGCTCCTGAAGTAATGGGGATGGAATGGAAAGTGCATTTGTGTTAAGAATCTTGGGACCTGGGTTTTAGCTTTTCCTCCCACTATTTACTATCTGTGTGGCCTTAGGTAAGTCTAAGCCTCAGTTGCTTCATTTGTAAAATGAGTAGTATGCTCCTGGCTTCCCATATGACACCGATAAAGCCTGTTCACCTCACAGGCCTCAGCCATATCATCTATAAAATAGGTATAATGAAGCTACTTGCTTCCTAAACAAATCTCTTCAGCTCTCAAGGACTTAGTCACCTCTTCTGTTGAATGAGGAGTCTGGACTAGATGACCCTACAATTCTGTGATCTTGGGCTTCTTCCCTGAAGGTGGAACATTGATTCAGATGAGCGCTTGACTTTTCCAGCAGTACAACCTATGATCCCAAGACTTGGGTGAATCTTAGCCCCATTTTCAAGATCACCATATATCACCAGGTAGTAAAGCATAAAGACTCTTCCTTGGTTCTAGCAGGGGTCTCGATTCCCTAAGACCCCATTCTTTCACTCTCTAATGCATGCTCCTAAACTGCTAGTTCACTAGGCAATACAAACAAGGCTAAGGCCTGAATTAAATGTTTACCAAACTCAACTTCTATGAGCCTGTGGCTCCAAAGGAAGGACTCCGAGGTCCTTCCTTAAGTTCATGTAACTTTCTTTAGGAACTCCTCAGGTGAGGCAGCCCCAGGGAGAAAGAAGACTGATCCTTAAGTAAATATGTAAGAAAAGAAAATCGAAAACAAACCAAATGAAAAAACAGGCATTTGAAGCTTTGATGGTCTGTCGCAGAAATTTAACCCTGTAAGCTACCTTCAAATAGCCAAATGAACCCAACCTAAAGGTGACAAGTAGTTACTAGCTCTGACTTAACAGGAAACATGGGGAATTCCTGGTATAGGATAATCAGTATTTGGCTTTGTAGATAGACTCTGGAAGCTTTCTAAGGCACAGAGAGGTTGAGATTTATGTATGGTCACCGAGGTAATCAGTGTCAAAAGTGTCATTTGAGCCTAGGTCTTCCAGACTCTAAAACAAAGATCTAACTTCTCAGGTTCATCACAGAGCAACAAATATCCTATTCGAATTTTCTGATGGATTCACATTTCTCTCTATCCTGATGTCATTATGGGAAGTTCCCAACCTGGGTTCCATGGAGAGCTCAGGGAGAATTTCATTCATTAGATTGCAAGACTGCAGGACCAAAAAGTGAATAGTCGATTGAAAGGAGAAAATTTTATTTATCCACTAAGGAAGATTTTTCTGGGGAATTGTTGCCCCAAGATCATCCATTTCCTCCACACCACTTAGTCTAAGGGAGAAGTAAGTTGATATCAGCCCTGGTGCCTTTTTGCAAAATGTGTTGACTCTTCCATTTGGTTTTGAATGGTCTTAAATAGTACTCTAGACAAAGAGAATATTCCTTGGATTTCAAGCAAGTAGCAATAGTTACACAGTCCTAGGTAGACCATAGTATCTACAGTGGGAACCCGAGCATCAGGCTTGACTCATTTGGAGTTAAACTTATCTTTGCCTAGTTATTCCTTCTTGAGGACAATAGGGTGTGGCAGAGCAAGACCTGGCTTTCGTCTTCTTGCCCAGTTTTACATTTGTGTCCCAAAGGCCTTTGGGTTTTGCTGCCTGTGTCTCTGATGTTACAATTGTAAGAGATTGTAGAGATGTAATATTAATCAATCTCAGCTCAGTTATTTGGCCGTGAATTACAAGTGCACCAATTTGTCAAAATTGTGGCCCTCCACCAGGTTTCTATTTTCCATTAAACTATCAACAGGAAATCATTAAGGTGAGGTGAGAAGTTGAATGCTAACAAAAGAAATTGCTCCTTCAAAGCTCCCTAGCTGCAACCTCTTTGTTTTGTTGTCATTTCAGCATCCTTGGGACTCTTCCTCAGATCTTCATGTTAATGCGATAGGGGGAGGGAGGACCCAAAGGGGGTAGGAGGAAGAACCAAGTGTACGAATTTTCAATCCAACCAGAGCGCCCAGGTAACTCTGTTCTCTCTCAGCAGGGCAAGCTGTGAGAAGATAAATAGGAAAAAATGTGCATGCGTTTGTGTGATAAAACAGGCTTAATGATTCTGAAGGGGAAATAGTCTACAGGACATACAGTAGCGACTTCACAGAACAGAATAGAATCATGCAGTGCCAATTAATGTGCAAATATGTGTGTGCTGAACTTGCATTCCATTCATCATGTGGACATGGAAATTGGGCCATTTATCTGTTATATTATATATGTGACATCTTAGTTTGGTTCTTGCAGGCAGCTAGGGGAAAAAAGACCATGTGGTTTGCTGCTAGCAGAGGGAATTTAAGATAAATTCTTCAGCTGTCATAAACATTGCTGGGCCGAATTTGGTCAGGAGATAAACCTCTTCCTTCTGCAAGGTTTAATATTTTCAAAAACTCCATGTGCTATCTTATTAAAATTGTGTGTGGTTTGGGGAGAGTGTGTGTCATGAAAAATTATTGCCAAAACAATAGCTTGCTGTCATGTTTATCAAGTCCATATTTAGCAAATGTTATTCCTATATTCATTGAGAAGCATTAAAAACAGAAATAAAATAAAAGCCTTTGTTCTCATTAATTTCAAACCCACACATTTTCTTTATGCTCCCTCTAGCCTATAACCAACACGCAGCATGGGTGCATGTCACAAAAAACTCTCAAGATTTGCCTAAGTTTATCTGTACTTAATAAGAAAGTCAGTCTGTGCTGAGAGGATACATTCAGGGGTGTCAAATTATTATTTACATAATGGTGTGCACTGTGAATATGGATCACCCATTAAATAATGGTGATCTCTTGCTTTGATGAATTTCCATTAGAAATTCAATTAATAAAAGGTTACCTCCCTTCAGTAGCATAAAAATTTCTACAGCTGCAGCAATTATTTTTTATCTCAGGCATAATGGTCACAAGCAAAGACAACAGAGTTTGCAAAAGTCAGTTGCAGCTGGGCAGGAGGCTGGTGGAATGCTTTCCTCTAGGTAGATCATAAAAAACTCATTTGTAGGTCACTCTGATATGTGATTCTCCTAGGGTGTGACTGTGCACCCAATATTCATATGCAAGTGCTTCTCTCTCTCTCTCTCTCTCTCCTCCTCCTCCTCCTCCTCCTCTTGCTCTTTCTCCCCCTTCACTCTCTGCCTTTTTCTTTCTCCCTCCTTCCTTCCCTCTCTGTCTGACTCTCTGTCTCTCTTTGTTTCTGTCTGTCTCCTTTTGTTTGACTCCCTCTTTCTCTCACTGTCTCTGTTTCTCTCCTTTTCTCTGTCTCCTTCCCTCCCCATCTCTCTTTTTCTGCTTGTTGACCTATCTCTCTTTTTCTCACCTTTTCTATCCTTCCATTTCCCATTTGTTAAATTTCTTTTCTAACTCTCACCTAATGGAATTCCAGTTTATTTAAAGACCCTGAGTACTTTATTATTCCCAATGAAAGTAGCCTAGGAAAGGAAAGGGGATAAGCCTGTCACAGAGATGCTGATTTGTCATGTTGCATCATCTTGTTCTGACAACAATTTTGTGACAGGCAATACCCACTAGAGAATAATAATAGGAATGATAATGGTAACTAACATAGGATCCTATGAGGTCTACAGCAGAAAGGGACCTCAGAGGCTAGCCAGTCCAGCCACCCTGCAAAGTCACACAGGTAGTAAACATCAGAAGTGGGATTGAAACCTAGGTTACAGGATCATAGGTCTAGCTCTAGAAGGGACCTCAAATCATCTAGTCTAACCTTCTCATTTTATAGAAGAAGAAACTGAGGGCCTGTGAGATGAAGGTCACAGATGGTAAATATTAAGAGGCAGGTGGGGTGGCTAGGTGGTGCAGTGAATAGAGCACCAGCCCTGTAGTCAGGAGGATCTGAGTTCAAATGTGATCTCACTTAACACTTAGTAGCCATGTGACCTTGGGCAAGTCACTTAACCCCAATTGCCCTACCTTCCCCACTCCAAAAAAGCAAAAAAAAAAAAAAGAAAGAAAGAAAAGAGAGGCAGGATTTGAACTCAGGTCTCCTGATGTCAGAGCTGTTTCCACCATTCCATACCAATTATGGTCTCCTTTGAGTCTCACAACAATCTCATGAGGGAAGTATTACACTTGTTATAATTCCCATTTTACAGATGAGGAAACCAGGACTCAGGGGGATTAAGTGATTTGTCCAATGTCACACAGAGAGCAAGTGCTAAAAACAAGTTTCCAACTCAGGTCTTTCTGGCTCTTAGTTTGGCACTAACTAGTCTCTGTGCCATAGAGAGTGGTGAACATCACAAGAGACCCAAACTCTGGAAATAAATAGCTACCTCTCATTCCTCATCTCATCCACCACTGTCAGAACAGAGTTGGCAACTTCTGTGGGGCTGGCAAGTTGTGAGGTTTAATGGGAGGTGACATTTCACAGTATGGAGCAGTGCTCAAGCTAATTTTCAATGTCCTTTAAAGACCTGTCACTCGATCTGTGATGGATGTGCTTTATACCCGGAGAAAAAAAATATCACAGACAATGAGATAGAGATGATCATGTCAGAAATAATTCTAAAATTTGACTTCTTGGTGAACAATTAACTGAGTGGCACAGACCTATGTGGAGTAAAGTGCTCAGTGTGTTTTAACCAATAAATGTCACTTTTTTTTTTTTTTTGGCTTTTTGGAGTAGGGAAGGTAGGGCAATTGGGGTTAAGTGACTTGCCCAAGGTCACACGGCTAGTTTTTGTGTTAAGTGTCTGAGGTCAAATTTGAACTCAGGTCCTCTTGACTCCAGGGCTGGTGCTCTATTCACTGCACCACCTAGCCATCTAGCCACCCCTCCACAATCACATACATGGATTAGTAGTGCTTACTGAGAACACTAGGTAGCAATGAAGCTTACCTACAAAAAGTGAGAAGATTTGAAGGCAATTATCCAGATAATTAAGACCAAAATGAAAACCTATACCCGTTTGTGTGAATAAAGGAGACTTTTCTTGGTAACAGTCTTCAAATTGGGTGTCTCTACTGGTTAAACTCATTAGGAAACTTCATTCGACTCCTTGATTCAGTTTACCCATGTAGACATAGTCCTTTTCTTCTACAGGTTCAGAGATTCAGGATGTTAAGCTAAGGTTCAGAGTGTTTGAAAGATGTTTTTGTTCTTTTAGTTCTTAGCCATTTTGTCTTCTGAGATTCCTTCGTTTGCTCTTACCAAAGAGCTCCGAGTTGGGGGTGACCATATGGTAAGGCCTATGGTCCATTTTCCAAAATCATGTTTTAAATTCATAATATAAAATACATTCTGTTATAGAGGAAAACAATTATATTGAAATAGTTATCAAAAGATCTAAAAAAGCAAATTTGTGGACCCCAAATTAAGAATCCCTAATTTAGTCAAGACCCATTATTTTATGAATAAAGACATTTGAACCTGTAAAGTTCAGTTAATTAGTAGCAGAATTGAATCTAGAACCCAAATTTCCTGATTCTTCTTTCAGTGCTCTTTCTATTGCAGTTCACTGACTCTGATGGATTTTTTTTGAGTGGGGGGGGGAAGCAATCAGGGTTAAGTGACTTGCCCAGGGTCACACAGCTAGTAAGTATCTAAGGCCAGATTTGAACTCAGGTCCTCCTGACTCCAGGGACAGTGTTCTATCCATGGCACAAACACAAGAATATATATGTAGGGTTGCAGAAGTCAGAACTCAAATCTCACGTGGGCTTAAATTCCCACATTTGTTCCTTACTCAGTAACTTGTTCAGGTATCAGTTCTTCATGTATAAAATGAAGGTATTTGATTGGACAGACTCTGAACTCACTTCCAACGATAAATCTATGATTCTATTATATCACCTGAATTCAAATCTCACCTCTAACATGTATAACCTTGAGCCAATCACTTCCCTTCTCCAGGATTTAGTTTCCTCATCTATTAAAATGAGATGGTTGAATTAGTTAAATGATGTCAAACTCCACAAGAAATAGGCACTACTAATCCAAACTTAATGATCCCTGAGGGACACATATTGATTTATTTTTTCCATGTATTATTGTCCATATGTTTATCATATTTTTATTTATTTTGTTAAATATTTCCCAATTGCTTTTTCGTCCAGTTCAGGGCATGTGGGAGTACTGTAGGGATGTCCAAAGGCCAAATATTTAACCCCTCGGGATTAGGTTCCTTTCCAGAATTTAGTCTAAGCATCCTATGAACTGATACATATAGAGAAATAATTAATATTAGAAGAAGGTTGCGGAGCTATCTATATTGCCACTGAGAAGGAAAAAGTAACAACAAAGGCATTCTGGAGACAGGAATTGAACCAAAATGACATTGATGTTTGCCTTAAGTGCCCCTGCCTACCCCCACTATCTGTGCTTCTTGTATCTTTTCCCATCTTATCTCCTGGTCCTCAAGCCCCTGATAGTTTCTGCTATATAGCAGAGGCTTGATAAATACTTGTTGATAGATTTATTATACACACAGTACCCCACCCCTTGGGGGGAATCCAGATTCTTTATTTAGTTCTGGGTGCCTCCTGCCAAGGAGGAAATTGAGCTCATAAATTCATTTATACTAAAATATTGGTGACAATTTTCTACTCCTCCAAAAAGCATTTCTCTTCTGTTTTCTGATTCTTGATTTTTGTTGATATTTTTGTTTTTATATCACTCTAATTTCCAAATATATCCTTCTTTCTTCCCTGTCCCCAGAAAACACACAGAACAAAAAAAAGAAAGAAGAAAAAAAGGCAATTCAGCAAAATTAAACAAATGCATCAACTGAGAAAGAAGGCATATGCAATATTTCATAGCCATTGTTTCCAACTTCTGCAAAGAGAGACAGACACAGAAAAAGAGACAGAAAGATACTTTTTCTCATCTCTTCTTCCAATTTAAGAATTTATTTTCTGAAACAGGGAAGCAGGGATAGGGTAATGTTAAATCTATCACAGTTGACTATCAGGGACTGTGACACCTGGAGATAATTAGGGAAGAAGGGAGTCTGCCCTGCTATACCTTATGAACAACTCCCTCTTTCACCTCTGCATAAGGTAACAACACCAGGCCACCAACACCAAATAACAGAAGGCACAACCACTCCCCCACCAACCTAATCTGCAGTCTACCCTTGCAGGAGTGCCTTGAACAGGCCTTAGTAGGTATCCCAGTATGAGCAAAAGCAGAGCTGTCCCTGAGAAGTGTGTTCTTCCAGGATGCACTGAGCTGGGCTATTTATACAAGTAATACATTACCCAAACCCTAGAGGGAGGTGGGAGGTCAGCTTTTGCTGTGATCCCCCTCAATGGATTAGGTGCCCCACAGCACCATCTGTCAGCATTGCCTGTACCTCCAGTGACAACACAGAAGAAAGGTCTCTAGGCAAGGAGCTGTCAAGGAACCCACAGCCCTATGTTTGTTTTCCTGACACTGCGATGATACAGACAAACTTTGTTCCTGTAGTCCTTTAGACTGAAATAGAGAGAACAGAACACTCAGGCAGCAGAGGAGGGGACTGATCTCTGAATGCTATCACCTTCCCCTTATAGAGATGTGGCCATGTATGTAAACCCAGTGTACGCTGGAGATGAAGCAGTGATAACAGAGTTCTTTCTGCTTTGTGAGAAGAAAAAGGGAAGTAACAAAAGCTACCAAGATTCAGGATTCAGAGATGGGGGAGAATTTAATGGCGGGGAGGGGAAGATAGGCTTTTCCAGGCAGCCCTTAAATTATACCACACAGTGAGCTGGCTAGTGTGCCTTTACTGACAGTACAATATGTGCTGCTGGTGGCCTCTGACCAACACTCCATTCCAGCTGTTGCTGCCCTCAGCATCAGACCACGTTTTCATGGAACTTTAAATGAGGGAACTGGCCATCATGTTATAAGGAAGCAGGGGAGAGTTACGAAGGACAGTAAAAAGACAGATTGGATTATAAAGCCAAAGCAAGGCCTCTGCTCCAATAAAAAAACAAACCAACAACAACAAAAAAAACAAGCCACAATAGCAGTAGAAAAGTATATACTTTTTAAGGGAAATTCTGAAGCTTTGCCGAAGGGAACAGCATGAACACATTTTTCAAAGCCATCTAATACTTTTTACCTTGCCCTTCAATAGACTCTCTGAGCCATTTTGGAGTAGTACCAAGTATCCTCAGCAGTCAAACATCCAGCACTTCAAACCAACCACCTGATAAAATACTGTCCAAACTGCAAACAGATCATACTTAACAAGGCCATCAACCCAGAGCCCCATTTTACCAAAAGAGAAAAAGCAAACCATTACAAAAAAACATCCTACCTCCACATAAATAACCAGGAGAAAAAAAGAGAGAAAATTTCCTACCTCGAATTTGCTAGCAGCCTGGCTTGCCAAAACCTGCAAGTTATAGGAAGACTGCATTAGTATCGATCCAACAGGCTAGTAATTGGATTAATTGCCTTTTAAAGGAACTGACATCAATACTTTATGTTATGACTTGAGGGGACAATGTGTGAGGGCACACCCACCCCACCCCCCACACCCAGCAACATGCGAGCACACACACACGCACACACACAAACATACAAACACATTAACACACTCAAGCTTTTTCTTTCACCAAGCCCGGTTCTGAAATTTGTTTCCCCATCCCTTTTATCAGGTGCATCAGATAATTAATATTTCCCACACAGCCTAGCAACCCCACCAGAATAAGGGGAGGACTGTGTATAGCATTCAATCATTGATAAGAAGTAAATGAACATTTTAAAATCAAGGAAAGTTTCTTGGGATTTTGTTTTCCTCTTTAAAGGAGAAATGCTAGGTAACATATGTCTGTGTGCACATTCATGCACAGGGGTTATATAGTCAAAGACAAAACAGAAGATAATGTCTGAGCCAGAAAACTACCATTAACAGTTTTAAAGAAATGATCCTTCCATTTATACTTCCAAGCTAAAAGGTAATTGTTAGTATTTTTGAGGCATGTTTTATTCCCTGATTTGACTTTCCTCCTCAAAATCCTTAAATTTCTTTTCTCTTTTAGATTAAAGCTAGTATTCAACATTTTTTAATAGCAAGGATGATCTCCATTTAAGTTGTTTTCATTTTCGATTTAATATTTTAATCCAAAAGGCACCATTAAGAACAAATCACAATATATAGAGAACAAGCCATGGCCACCTCAGAATCCCAGTTGCTAATCATTCGTTTAGTCATTTTCAGTCATGTTCTGACTCTTTGTGACCGTATTTGGGGCTTTTGGGAGTCAAAGATAGTAGAGTGGTTGGTCATTTCCTTTTCCAGCTCATCTTATAGGTGAGGAATCTGAAACAAACAAGCTTAAGTGACTTGCCCAGGATCACAGACTACTAAGTATCTGAGACTGAATTTGAACTCAAGGAGAGTCTCCTTGACTCCAGGCCTAGAGCCCTATAAACTGTGCCACCTAGCTGCCTAGTTGCAAATCTGCATCACTTTAAAATCATCTAGAGATAGATAGATAGCATTTAGGCTGCTAGTACACGGCCCCACCCTTACAATTGTTTATCAGTCATAGATACTTAGTCTGGAAAGGTTTCTTTAGAAGTAAATAAGTCCATTCCTGTTTCCAGCCATTTTTAAACCCTTTAGAATAGATGGAAAATTATCCTGTAGAATATCTAGACAGCATTAAGAGCACAGAGAGACCCAGAAGTAAATTTTTAGTATCGAGAAGACACAATGATAGAATCTTAGCATTGAAAAAGATTTTAGAGACTGACTTTCTAGCACCTAGCTGAAATAAGATTACTCTGTTACCATAAATTCCAGTACTTGGCACATAATATGCAACTAACAAATGTTCTATCTACCTACCTGTCTATGTATCTATCTATGTATGTATCTTTCTATGCATCTATCTATGTATGTATCTATGTATGTATGTATGTATGTATGTATGTATGTATCTATCTATCTATCTATCTATCTATCTATCTATCTATCTATCTATCTATCTATCTACCTACCTACCTATGCTACCCTAACTTCCTCTAGCAATCCTGAAAAGCAAAGAAACAACATTGTTCCCCTTTTCTTTCATTCCTAAATATGTAGTCCTGATCCCTCATGACATTTTTTTTCCTGGTCCTCCTCCCATCACCTGGTTGTCAGTGTCTTAGGACCCAGGCTAACCAGGGCAAACTAAATCATATTTTCTAGTCTGCCTTTACCCAGCCCAGACAAATATCAACCAGGGATCATGAACCTAACAAGAAGAGATTTAGATCTTGGGTCCTGTTAGCTCTTGGAGTTGTATGGCTTTCTCATGTTATCACATCAGTCCCTGGGAGCTTATAATGTCCCTGTTAAGCTACAGTAATCAGAGCAGCCGTGTGAGGACATTAGGTCACCAGAATCATTAGCCCCTAAAATGGCATGAGCGATCTCTCTTCTCTGACAGGGCGGCTTTCACACATCATCAGGTTCTTAAACGAGAGGTCAAACATCTCACTGAACTCAGCCCAGAAACTCCATTAACGATGACCTGTAGCTCACCAACCTAAGCATTGAGTAGGGAGGAAGGGAAGACAGGTCTCTGGAAACTTTCAAATGTTTAATGAATTTCAATAGCCTTGCCTTTCCTTTGAGTTTCTCCAGGAACTCACCTGTGAGTGGAGCTTATTCACTTATCCCTGAAGCTAACCTTCTAGACTAGGGAGGAATCTTCCTGTATGGGGACCCAACTTCACCAGCAAAATTATTTATAACCTTGATGAAAGGGGAGGCTGGAATATAGTGGATAGAACACTGTGCAAGAAGTCAGGAGATCTGGATTCTGGTCGTAGTCTTTCCACCATTTCTCTGTATAACCTTGGGGAAATCTCTCTATTTTCCCTCATCTGTAAAGTACAGATTCAGATTACAACAACGATAGTACCTATTTCTCAGAATTGTTGTGAGGCTCAATTTCTCTGGGCTTCAGATTTCTCATGTATAAAAGGAGAGGGTTGGATTCACTGACCATTACGGTTCCTTTTATACCTAAATCAATGATCCTATAGAATAAAAAAAAAATGAGACCTGAGAGAATCTAGGTGGGAGAGGAGGAAAAGAGAAAAACAATAAACTCAACACTTCCCAAAGTTTTCCAAGTCATGGTTATCACTTATAAAATCTTAAGGCTTAATTGAATCTGTGATCTCCGAAATGGGCATTACAAATAATAATGCATTTTGGCCCATGTCATTTTAAAAAACCTCAGTTGGGGTCTACCCAGTGTTCTGAGAATCTTCACATAGATCTCTTCACCTTGAGTGGATACCAAAGAATCATACAGGTTCATTGGTTATTCCTTGATCTTGCTAACTGATTGGCCTGCATCTCTTTTCAGTCATACAGATCTCCAATAATGTTCTTTATGCCACTTCATTGGCACAATTCTTTGTTGATGATATATTATGTGTACCCTACCAAATGTGCCCCCCCCATTGTACTCTGGGTAACGAACAATCTTAATTCTTCAGAGGTTGTTTTCCATGATTTACAGTCATGCCTTACCAGGGAGAAGCTTAGGGCCAATAGATGTTTTGTGTCAATAGACGTTCCCAGAAGCAATCTCACTGTTCTCCTCCTATTATGTTCTGGAGCCAATCCAATTCATTGTCCATCTTCAGTGGATTCTCAAGGTATAGGGAGGCCAAATCTATAGGCTGTATAGTGTTATCTGTCCTACAGGCATTCTTCATCCACTTGTTTTTTCTGGTGTGGATAGTCAGAAGAACCTAGAAACATCACTGTGTTATGAGCTCTGTGCATGTTCTTCTGGTTTTGACATTCAGAACCCATTCCTAAGCAGGGGAGTTCTCTGTTTCTCAAAGCATTTTTGGAGATGTGGTACAGCAAATCTGAAGCCTTCTCAGATATAAATCCCTTACACTTGGTTTTTTGTTTTGTTTTGTTTTGTTGTTTTATCTCTACAGGGCAATAGCACCCATAGTCTTCCACTATCCCATTCCACAAGATTTTGCCAATGCATTTGTATTCTAATTTGACATATCTCTTGATTTGGCAAAGAGATCAAATGTTTCCAAGACACTTTCTAGACATTTTTGATCCCATGTTGTGGTGGTTGATTCACAGAAGGTTAAATTTCCTCAGGAAATGATGACTTTATGCCAATGTCTATTTCCTGTATGTTTTCGATTTTTATATTTAGCAGTGATAGCTTTTAAAAATAGGTCAAACTGGAATTACCTCAAGAAGAAACCAAGACAAAATATAATAATAAAGACAAACTTTGAATTGACTTATTCTGCTGATTATGTCTTTCTGACCCACATTCTCAATCCTCTCATCCCAGGGAATCACCTACTGAAAGTGGAATACAGCTCAAAATATGAAAAAATTCATTCAACCAGTTGCTTTGCTTAAGATATCAAACAGCCGAGATGACTGATTTTTCCCCTTGCATATCTACTGAATTGACAAGTTATAGGTTCCTGTAAAACATGAAGAGGAGACCAAAATGAACGGGAAATGTGGAAACCTGGGTTCTAGTCATGTGTCACTAACTCTGTGCTGTATGAACTTGGGAAATTTAGTCAACCTGAGCCCTCTCTCAGGGCCTCAGTTTCCTCATCAGTAACGAGGAAGCTGGACTAAAAGATGTTTAAGGTCCCTCCCAGTTCTTAGCACTACATACAGTTAGCTATGATTTTAGAAACAGCGTACACATCCTATTGTCTACTTGAATTAATTAAATTTCACTTTTATTGTTGTTATTTTTTTCAATTTTCTAAATCCACTAGAATCTCATTCTAACTTTCTTTTCTAGAGAGAAGAATTCAGTTTAAGAAAACTCTTCCCTGGACTCAAGTTTAGAAAGAAAGAAATGGACTTCATCTAAGGAAGACTCCTTAATGTGACAGTCTCATGACATGGATCTCAAAGGTGGTATTGTATAGGTCTGGATCAAACTCTTAAAATGTTTTTGCTCATGGCACAATATTATTTTTTCTCATGAGTCACAGATTCACACTATAGAAGAGTCAGAAGGCTCACATGTGCATGCAATTGTGAGTGTAAATGCCATACAATATGCCAAAGACATGAACAAACAATTGGACATTTTAAGTGTAATAAAATCTATGACACACCTAGAAACAAAGGGCAGGAGTTTTCTCCTGGAAACTTTGAGAACCACTGGCCTAGGGAAATGATACAACAGTAACTGAAGTCCTTGGAAAATCTGGTTCAGAGTAACTGTCTTCTGTTTATCTGGTTTTACTTCAAGACATCTCCGATGTGTTACAGGAATCATTTTCTTTCTCTTCCTTTCCCCCTCCCTTTCTTTTTGTCTCCCTTTCCTTTCTCTCTGGAATTCACTGTACACATCTCTGTGACATTGCTACAAGTGTCCTACTGGGCTGAGTTAGTGAATAATACATGTGAATTCCAGGAGCAGTGCCCTCAAACACTTAGACTGTGGCAGTTTGGATTTGTCTCTTGGTAAACAAATGACTATTCTGCTGAGCAGGAAATCCCTCACCTGTCAGAAGATTCAACATGGTCCTAAAACAATTGTTTCAAGTACAGCCCCCATGCAGACACTTTACTACATGAAAGCATTTCAGTGATTTCTTAACAATCATTTAATTAAAAATTTAAAAGTCCCACTTTGTCTAGAGTTACTGATGGTTTGCAGAGTGAAACATTCCCAGATGCAGATTTTGCATCCATAGGGTAATATGGCATAATGGAAAGAGTCCTGAATTTGGAGTCACGATATCTGGGTTTCAGTTCTGGGTCTGATACTTATTATTTGGATGATCTTTTGTTTGTTTATTTTGTTTGTTTTGGAATGGGGAAGGCAAGGCAATTGAGGTTAAGTGACTTGCCCAAGCTCACACAGCTAGTAAGGACTCATGTGATCTTAAGCAAGTCACTTAACTTTTGTTTCTTCACCTGAACAAATAATTTTTTTAAATTCTATATAATACCTGGCATGATGGATAGAAAGTGGGGCTCAAAGTAAGGAAAACCTGGGTTCAAGTCCCATCTCCAACAAATACTGGCAAGATTACTTGGGGAATGTTGTTTAACCTCTCAGTGCTCTCAGGCAACTTTCTAAGGTAAAAAATTTAGGAAGCAAGTGCCAGTCTTCACAGATAGAGGGAGTTTCCTCACTGAGAGTTCTTTGTTAGTCTAAGTATATTTGTAATCACATAGGTCTCCTTAAAAAAAAGAATGATAATAATACATATACTGCCCACCTCTCATGGTTGGTTTAAGGAAAGAGATTTTTTAAGTCTTAAAGGAGTCTAGAAATGTAATCTGCCATTTTGAGTTTTATTTGCCTTGGGCAGTGTAGCCTAGTGTGTAGACTGTTGGACTTTAGAGTCAGGAAGGGATGGGTTAGGGCCATGGGGAAATAAATTAACCTCTCTGAACCTCTCAACTTTTAAGATTATAAATTATGGATTGGATATAGTCTATGTAATCAATCAATTAGTTATCTGCTATGTTGTACCGTGTTTCCCCGATAATAAGACCTATCCCGAAAATAAGCCCTCCTCTTACTGTGTAAGATTCCTCTAAAATAAGCCCTCCCCCGAAAATAAGCACTATTGAGATTGCTACTGTAGTGAAGGTGATCCCCTGCACTACACGCTACATTACGGTACCCTCTGTATGCACCGTCCCCCCCGGGTGAAACGCACGCCGCGCTCCGAGCTGCATCCAATCAGAGCTGCAGCAGTGAGTGCGTCATCCTGTTCTTCCCCAGTGATTTGCTTATTGAATAAAGGTACATTTTTTTGTTCACATTTACCTGTTTATTAAAATTGCTGTCAATGCTCATTAAAATAAGCCCTCCCCTGAAAATAAGCCCTCTGGTGTTTTTCTGTCCAAAAAAATAATAAGACAGTGTCTTATTATCGGGGAAACACGGTAGCTCTGGGCTAGGTGCTGGGGACACGTAGAGAACAAAATGAAGCAGTATTGCTTTGGGTTTGAAAAGTTCCTTTTCATCATCCTTTCTCATCACATGTCCATTTAACTGAAATGGTCAACCTTGGTGATGGGGATATGGCAAGGAATGGTAACCCCACCCCCCAACAAAGGATAATTGATAGCACTTGATGGAATAATGCAAAAGGAGAACTGGGACCCCAAAATAGAGTGTTAAAGAAAAAAAACACTGGCTGTAGAAGGGAATCACCTTTCTTTACTTCTTTACATGATATGTCTTCTGACCTTGGGCAAATCTCTAAGTGATCTTGGACCTTGGTTTTCTCATCTGTGAAACTGAGGGTTTGAAGTAGAGGGCTTCTGAGGTCCCCTCTCAAGTCAACAAGCATTTTAAGAAGTTACTATGTGCCAAGCATTGCACAAAACTGTTGGGATACAAAAAAAGACAGAAACAATCCCTGCCCTCAAGGGGGACACAATCTGCCCTCAAGAAGCTTATGATATATCTAAAACAAACCACAATAAAAACATCACCAGAAAGAGGGAGTCAAGTGTTTTGACTGAAGAGATGAGGCTCTTGGACATCTTTCACTCACTTAAGCATGTAGCTGTTAGCTTAAACTGACTACCTTGCCACTTTAATTTTGTCTTTTTCCTTTTTGTCTAGTATAGACATAGCCTAGGACCATGGGTGTTCCTTCTTTGTAAGCTTCTTTATATAACAGACTTAATTAATTTACAGAGTCAATGTTACTCCAACACAGGGGTTGACCCATGAAACATCAGCCCCATTTAAGGGTCCATTGCATTTAATGGGGCTGCCATTCATGGACCAGTGTGATTTGTGGTTTCTGAGGAGTAAACTGGTCTCTACCACTCACCCCTATTGCATCCCTCCCCATCCCACTGGAGAACCGATTCTTGCCACCAGCTACAAGAAAGGTGGATGAGATAATTTTTAAAAATATAAGTTAAAAAAAATAAGCATCCCCTTCACAGGTGATATACATTTCCTAAACTTCTTAAGCCACAGACATGCCCAATGAATAAATGCCTCCTAAAATCCCTCTAGAAAACGCACAAGGTTTCTCTTAATAACTCCTGCTGTCAGTAGTGAAATATTTACATGCATTTGCTTGAAATTCTGGCAGCTTGTAACCTAAGAATAGTTTTACTTATGGTGATGAGCAACTGTCTGAGGTTTAGCTTGGATATGATTTTTAGAGCGGCAAGAGGACAAGGGAGAGAGAGGGGAAGGGGAGAGTGTTTGACAAATCCTTGCCCTTGGTTTGCCCTTAGTGGTGGTGCATTAAAGAAGGTTAGAGTAGTTATAGCACAGTGATGATGGGTGTCTGGGCTTTGACAAGACCATCAGTCACCCTGACATATGGTGGAATACATTGAGAGATTGCAAACATTATCTGAAGCTTAATTATGTGGCAGATATGAAACTTAGTTTAGGAAGTGAAGGCTAGGACTTCTCGAGGCCATGCCCTTTCTCTGGGTAGCATTTGAGACAAGTCTCAGCTGCCTTCTCTTTCCGGAGCTCACCTTGTTGCTTACAGAGAGAAGGGTGTTGCTTATATAGAGGCCCATGCAGCCCCTTCAGCTTACAGAGAGAGGGCTGTTGTTTATATACAGGCCCATGCAGTCCCTTCTGAGATTGAAAAGGGCCCTTGCATCTTCCTTTCTTGTCACCCCCTGCCCCAAATGCACATGCCTATTTAATCAAAACAGTCAGCCTCAGTGATTGAGAGAAGGCAATGAGCAGCACATACGCCAGAGGATGCCTGATTGATAGCCACAAATGGAGAGCAAAATAAAGCAGAATAGAAAAGCACCAGCTATGGGCTGGAGTTAGAGGGCCTGGATTCCAGTTTTGTCTTTACCATGAACTGCCTATTTGACCTTGGGCAAGTCATATGATATTCATGAGCCTCAGTTTCCTCATCTGTGAAATTAAGGGTTTGAACTAGGTGACTTCTGAACTACCCTCTCAAGTCAACAAGCATTTTAAGTACTTACTATGTGCCAAGCACTGTGTAAAATCTTTGGGATGAGCCGGCTAGGTGGTGCAGTGAATGGAGCATTGGCCCTGGAGTCAGGAGAACCTGAGTTCAAATTCAACCTCAGACACTCAACACATGCAAAAAAATTAGCCGTGTGCCCTTGGGCAAGTTACTTAATTAAACCCAACTGCCCTCCAAAAAGCAAATTAAAAATCCTTGAGATAGAAAGAAGACAAAAACAATCCCTGCCCTCAGGGAATTTACAATCTAATAGAATAGAGAAATATTCAAAAAAGTTTGTATAGACATGATATATAAAGGATAGATTGGCTGACATCTCCGAGTCAAGGTACTGGCATTAAATAGGACCAGTAAAGGTTTCTTACAAAAGGTGGAAGTTCAGTTAGGGCTTGAAGGAAGCCAGCTAGTAGAGACCAGAGGGGAGAGTCTAGAGAGGGAAAGTCATGTGTGAGTGAGGAGGTCAGCTTCGCTGAATCATAGACTTCATCAAGTGGAATAATAATAGGTGATCTTGTGACAGGATGCGTACCTATCTTTAAAGCTCAAGCTTGTATATGATACAATGGGTGGTGGTTGGAGAATGGTGGAAAGAACACTTCAACTGGGAGGCCTGGTCTGAGCCATCGCTGTGCAACCTCAGACAAGCAACTGACCTCGATGAGCCTCAGTTTTCTAATCTGCAAAATGGAGATAATGATAACTGCCCTGTCTACATCACAGGGTTGTTGTAAAAACTAAAATGAGGTAAAAGCCGGGAACGCTCCTGAATTAGCAAGCAATTATACAAAAACAGGATAGGACAGGATTGGACCCGGGATATCGATGATGTAAGGAATAGATGACAAAACTCCCTTGATCAATGTACTTCAGCACTTTCTCTGTGACATAAAGCCTTGGGGAGTGGCCTAGAGCAGTAAGAGGCTAAGTGACTTGACCATGAGACCACCAGGATGTGCCAGAGGCGAGACTTGAACCCAGGCCTTCCTAGCTCCTATTCCATTCCACCACACTAAACTACCTCTCATACAAATGTATGGAATTATTGTTGTCCATAGGCAAAAGTGCCTTGTATTGAACAGTTCTCCGGTAGCTAGACTGTAGTATGCATAGAGCTCTGGGTGGTTTGGATTCAGGAAGGCCTGAGTTTGAATTCTGCCTGTGTGACCCAGGGCAAATCACTTAATTTCTCAAAGCTTTAATTTCCTTATCTGTAAAATGGAGAGTCTGGACTTGATGGCCCCCAACATCTCTTCTAGCTCTAAATCTATAACCCTATAATCCCCTGAATATTGCTTTAAAAAGTCCTGGCCTGGGGCAGCTAGGTGTCAGTGAATAGAGCAGGGGCCCTGGAGTCAGGAGGACCTGAGTTCAAATCCAGCCTCAGACACTTAACACTTAGTAGCTGTGTGACCTTGGGCAAGTCACTTAACCCAATTGCCTTGCCTTCCCCCTCCAAAATAAGTCCTAGCCTTTACTTCCTAAACTAAGATTCAAACCCACCATGTCATTAGACATCAGTTAATGATGATCTAAAAGATAATACGGTAGAGTAAAAAGAGCACTGATGGGCAGTAAAAGGTAGCCAGGGGCTACCTGTGTGACCTTGGGGAAGTCATTTGCCTCCCGGGTACTCAGTATCTTCATCTGAAAAAAAAAATGGGAGGCTTGGAATAGATGGCCTTCAATGTTCCTTCCAGCTTTAAATCCACGTTCTTATGATCTGAATTTCTCTGGGAAGGTCCCTTTGCCAAAATAAAAAAAATTCCCCCCCTCAGTGATCTGTGCTATACTCCCTGAAATTCCATCATTAGATGAATTCCAGCAAATAGAATTTCCTTTGGGTGAAGGTATAGTCTCTCCAGGCATCCTCTTTTGAAATACAAATACTTTTAATGACACATTAAGCAATTATCAGGCATTATCACCTCTTTGTGTGAATGAGCTCATCAGATTGTTTTCTTTCCAAGCCTCTAGCTGAGAGGGATCAGTGAGAAGATGAATGTTTGATGGATCAGGGGAGGGAGAAGGATGAAGGATTCAATTTGGGCTTCAAGGGAAGATTGTAGTCAGGGTATTGTGAGAGGGAAAGATGAGGGGAAAGAGGGACTCAGACGATGGAAGACAAATTTGGCCTCCCACATGTGCCCTTCCCATTCTCTCCCCTGGGAACCAGGTGAGCACCTGTACATGGAAGATGCAAAGGGGCCCTAGATGGCCCCTTTCATGGGCTGGGCTCAGAGTGGGGGCAGGGCCTGTGGTTCCCAGCCAGCTCCGCTGGGGCTCCTGGCACACTGGGTACTTGTCGCCATCACTCAATCCATCACCAGCCCAGCACTTGTTGCTGCCCCTGTCTTCAAGCTAAAGTAAAATCACTGCCAAGGGAAATCACTGGCATGTTGTGTCAGCTGCCTCTGGGATGTGAAATTATTAAATTAACTGGTCAAGCTTGATTTCTGACTCCTACTGAAATAGGATCCTGCCTGTCAGACAGCTAGAGGGGAAGAAAGGAATGGAAGGCACCAATATGCCCTGGGGTGGGGGGCATTTTCACTTGGGTTAGTTTCTCTTCCTGGGAAATTTAATATTTCAGGGGGTGCTGACTTTGCCTCCTTCTACTTCTACTCACTCTTGGAGGCTCCCCAGAGACAGAGGCCTAGATATTGGGGTGGGGGGGAGTCAACCACCCCAAAATGCCACAAATTATCTTCAGAGGTAGAAAAATCTAATCTTGGTCACTGAGGAATTGTACAGACTCCTTATAAATGAGAAATTTGCAATTTGCTTTGAATTTAGAAATTCTGAAAATTCTAGAGCTAGGAGATAACCACAGCAGGGCATTTAAAGCCCTCTCTCTACAAACTGACCTCAACCTACCTTTCTGACCTTACTTCCTACTTCTCCCCTTTATGTGCTTCATGGTCCAGTCAAACTAAACTTCTAGTTCTACATGCCATCTCCCACCTCCAGGCATTTGCACAGGCTCTCCCTCTCTTCTTGGATTACGTTCTATCGTCATCTCTGCTTCTCAGCATTCACCTATTTCTTCAAAGTGCAGTTCAGATGATAGCTACTTTAAGGGCTCTCCTCTTCCTTAGATTGTCTTATGCCACCTTGTCTACACCTTTTTTTTTGCCCCCTGACACCTTATGCTATACGATCTTCTCTTTCCCAGCTCTTCAATGACCTTCAATAGAATCTAAGATCCCTGGAGGCAGTGATTGATTTAAAACAAAACAAAAAATTACATCCCCATCACTTAGCAAAGTGGCTCACACATAATAGGTGCTTAATAAATATTAGTGAATCAAATCACTCAATCCATCCTCCCCTTCCCTTATTTTACAGCTGAGGAAATTGAAGCCTACCAAGGTTAACTGATTAGGGCTTGATTATCTGCCTTTTCCCCTCCTCCAACTTTATTTATCCTAGTTGCCAGAACTGCTAGCGTCATCTATGCTCATGAGATGGGCTGAGTGTCATAAAATGTAGGTTGGGAATGATTGCTCTACTCTATGCCATCCCTTGGGCTACCTTCAGGAGGCATCTATTTTTAAAAATGGAGGAGTTGTGAAATGGAGGAGGACTCAGATCTGAACCAGAGGATGCCTTTCGAACATGATCTTTTTCTCCCTTTGCTTTGGAAAGAGGAAATCTTTCAGGGGTGTATGTGGGGGGAGGGGGAATAGAAGGAGAAGACTTTCTTCAGTTCCATTTTACAGCAATATCCAGGCATCCATAACAAGGTTCTTTGGCTGGAACCATGTCTTTTGGTTTTCTTGTATTTATTTCCCAAGGCATCCTGAACAGTGCTTAGCACACAATAAATGCCCAATAAATACCCGGTGAGTTGAATGGAAATGATTATTTTCAAATTTCGGTACAATCAGAGTTACAGAAATGAGTGTAGGTACCAGCAGAAGAGGCCTCTAAAACAAGTGGTTTAGAAATGGCTCCTCATTCCTGATGGTCCCAGAAATGTTCCCTCTTTATGAATCAATCCCAGAAATGTGACCTGTAAAATCTAACTGAAGCTGGCTTTGCAGAGGGATTGTGTGTATGCAACTCACGAAGCTTGCTGCTGGCAGCTCTGTAATGGGGGTGAAAACAGGAGGCAGATTTTGCCCATTTCCAACCCTCCCACTTTTCTTGACAAAAGGGACTGAGTGTTTGCTGCAGTGGAGATTTACAAAGCTCCTAATATAATGTTTCATATGTGTATGATACCTGAAGACGTGCACTTGTTTATGGGCATTATCTCAGTTAAGCCTCACAGCCCTGGAAAGCTGGAATCTTTATTGTCTATTTTCTAGGACAAGGTTCCTAACCTTTTTTTGTGCCTTTAGTCCCTTTACCTCTTGGCATTTCTCAACCTTCCCACAGCTTCTAGTTAATATGAAAAGAATTAAGAGTTAGTTTACAATGTGTATGCACATAGGAAGAAAATCCTTCCTATCACCCCTATTCAATATGAGATGAAATAAATTCTAGAATTTACCATATATATATAAGCACATAAGAAATAAACTAGAAATTAATTTCAATAGGATAATATAATTACCAAATATTCCATATGTTTCCTTTATAAGTTTTTAGATCCTTTCTGAGTTTAAATGCAACAGGAAAATATAACTTTTTACCAAATATTTATGTGTCTCTGATAACCTATCTACCCCAAAGGGATACACTGATCCATGTACCCCAAAAGGGATACACTGAAAGGCAGCTAGGTGGAACAGTGGTTAGAGTGCTGGGCCTGGAGTCAAGAAGACCCAAGCTCAAATGTGGCCTCAGATACTTACTAGCTGTGTGACCATGGGCAGGCACATTAATCTTGTTTCAGTTCCCTTAAGTGTAAAATGGGAAAAATAATGACACCTACCTCACAGAGTTGTTCTGAGGACCAAAATGTCTGTAAAGCCCTCAGCACCAGGCCTGGCCAAAAAGCAGGGACTTAACTCCTCCTTGTCCTGAAGAGCTCCCTCTTACGTTATACAATTATTTCTACTTTACAGATGAGGAAATCTGATGATCAGACAGGATAAGTGAATGCTCAGTTTATAAACATCTGAGGCAGGATTCAAAGCTAGGTCCTCCTGTCTTCTAGTCCAGTGTTCTACTTACTATGCCTTTTTGTCTCTCTCGCTTTCCTTTCTTAAACCCTATGCAATGCACCCTAATAAGTTAAGGAATCCGTTACCAACAAATCTCACTCTGAACAACTGTTTCCTATTGATAGTTAGCATTTGCATAGCGCTTTAAGGGTTATATAAAGTACTTAACACATGTTATTCCATCCTCACAATAACCCCAAAGAGTAGGTGCTATTATGAGCCCCGTTTTACACATGGGGAAACTGAGGCTGAGGTGAAATGACTTATCCAAGATCACACATAGCGTCTTCCACAGGATCTAAATCCAGGTCTTGCTGATCCTGAGTTGAACATTCTATCTACCGTGCCCCCTAGGCACCTCATATAACTAACCAAGTGTGCTCCTTCTGGCAGAATGAGCTTTTGAAATACTGTTTCTAGGGCATCTTGCCCCTGAATTTGCAGCATGTCTCACTATGCTTCTTTCATCATTCTTGTTCTCCTTTCTGATATTTTTCCCTACTTCCATCCCACAAAGGGACTAATGACCCCAGATTTCCCCTAATTATTAGGCAAAATCCATTTCCTCATCTATTGCATTGTACTATTAGGGTTGTATTCCAGGTTGTAGTTGTTTTTCTGGCTCCAACCCATTCCTTCACGGGCCTCAAGCTAAACTAATTTCCACAGAAGCTGAAGTGACCTTTCTCTTTGCCAAGGCCAAACTTGACCCCCTCCCCTCCCGTCTTTTCCAGCGCATTGACCTTACTATCTATCATCTCCAACTTCCCCGCCCCCCCCAGTCGTTTGCTATATGTTGGAACCTTTCCTGCTGCCTATAAACATATTTAAGTCTCCTCCATCCTTTAAACAATTCATTAAATTCTACCAAGCCCAGTACTAGCTGTGTTCTCATTCTCATTCTGTATTTCTCCTCTCCTTTCTTCAGCTAAACTCCTTGAAAAAGCAATCTACATCAATCGTGTCCATTTCATCTCCTCTCACTCTCCTTCTAAACCTTCTGCAGTCTGACTTCTAATCTCATCACTCAACTGAAACCGTTCTCAAAGCTGCTAGTGATCTCTTGATTGCCAAATAAAACAACCTTTTCTCAGTCTTCATCCTTCTCAATCTCTCTGCAGCGTTTGAAGCTGGTAACCACTTTCTTCTCCTGTTTATTTTTTATTCTCTGGAATTTTTTTTGGTGAGATTCCATTCTCTCTTGGTTCTCCTTATCCACGCCCAACTGCTTCTTCTCGGTCTCCTTCGTCAGATCTCCATCTATATCATTCTGGACCATCTTCTCTTTTCTTTCTATATTATCTCACTTGGTTATTTAACGGGTTAATGTGGATTCAATCATTATTTCTATGTAGACAGCTCCTGAATTTATATACTCAGCCCTGGTTGCTTCTCTGCTATACAGGTTCATGTTACCAGAATGGTTAAGTGGAATGACATTTGGCTTTGAAGTAAGGGGATCTGTGTTCAAATCCTAGCTCTGCTTCCTGTGTGACCTCTTTGGGCCTCTGTTTCTTCATCTGTAAAGTGAAGTGGTTACATTAGAGGGCTCTAAGGTCCTTTGCCCTTTGAAGGCTGATTCCATAATTTCAAATGGATGGCCCATTGGCATTTCAGACCCAACATTCTCCAAACAGAATTCATTCTTTTTTCACCCAAACCTACCACTCTTCTTAATTTTCCCTATTACAGCAGAAGATACCTCCTCCCCCCACCTCAGGTCCTCCTCCCTTACAGTTACCCAGGTTAATAAGCAGTGTCATCCTTGTCTCCTCATTCTTAGTCATAGTAAATAAGTTACTTAATATTGTTTCTACCTCTGCAACTTCTCTCCTTTATGTCTTCTCTCCACTTGCACAAATACCACCCTAGTTTAAGCTGTCATCACATCTAGCCTGGACTAGTGATTGTGCACTCATTTCAATTGTGTGCAACTCTTTGTGACCCCATTTGGGTTTTTTTGTTTGTTTTTTATTTTGTTTTGTGTGTTTTTTTGGGCAGAGATACTAGAATGGTTTGCCATTTCCTTCTCCAGCTTATTTCATAGATGAGGAAAAGAGACAAACAGGGTTAAGTGACTTGCCCAGGGTCACAAAACAGAAAGTGTCTGAGGTCAGATTTGAATTCAGAAAGATGTGTCTTCCTGACTTCAGACCTGGCACTCTATCCACTGTGCCACCTAGCTGCCCTTTGGACTAGAGAATAACCTTCTAATTGCCTACTTTCCTTCCCCATTTCAAATCCATTCTCTATATAGTCAACAAGGTGACTTTTTAAAAATTCAGGTCTGATCATGTCACCTAAATGCTTGATAAATTCCACTGGCTAATAAACTCTCCTCTTCGACAAGTTAAACCTTTATACCTTGGTCCTTTCTTATCTTTTCAGTCTTACACATTACTCTCCTCTGCACTTTCAATGACCCAGCTAATACTGGCTTTCTTGATATTTCTCACATATATCCCCTCAGCTATGTTATTGTATTGCCTGTCTCCCTATGCCTGGAAAGCTCTCACTTCTGTCTCCCAGAATCCTTGACTTCCTTCAAGACTCAGCTCGAGAAGCATCTTTTATAGGAAGCCTTTCTTGGTCCTACCATCTGGTGGTGCCTATATATGCATCTTATATGTCATTAAATTTATAGTCATGTGTATGTATATGTATAGTGCTTTCTCCCTTTTAGGAATGTAAGCTCCCTAAGAAAGCCAGGTGGCACCACAGTGCACAGAATGCTGGGCCTGAAGTCAGGAAGACCTGAGTTCAAATTGAGCCTCAGAAACTTAGTAGCTGTGTGACGCTGGGGAGGTCACTTAACTTCTGTTTGCCTCAGTTTCCTCATCTATAAAATGAACTAGAGAAGGAAATGGCAAACCACTCCAGTATCTTTTCTAAGAAAACCCTGAACAGGGTCATGCAGAGTCAGACACAATTAAAATGACTCAACAACAATATATTGATTATATAAAGAACAAGAAGAATGGGTTGGGTCTGTCCTTTAGAGGGAGCTGGGTGACACAATGAATATATCTTTAAGCCTGAAGTGAGGAAGAACCGAGTTCAAATCCAGCCTCCGATATTTACTAGCTCTGTGGCTCTGGTCCAGTCACCTACCTGTTAGCTTCCTCAGTTTTCTTATCTCTAAAATGGGGATAACAATAGCACCTACCTCTCAGGATTATTGTAAGGATCCAATGAGATAATAATAGTAAAGCATTAACACAGTGCCTGGCACATAGTAAGTGCTATATGAATGTTGCTATTATTACTGGCTATTCTTATTAAGGTTTTGCTTCTTGTCTTTGTGGCACTTAGCATGGTATCTGGCATACATTGAGTCACTTAACGAATCCTTGTTGACCGATAACCCAGGTTATAATTATGCATCCCGGTAGCAACTGTTGCTTTTTCTAGATATCATTGTTTAAATTTAATGCCCACCTTCAATTTTTTTAATCCAAAGGGTAGACTTTCCTGGTGGGATTTAGGACACCTTGGGAAGATGGCAGCAGGGTGGGGCAAGGAAAGTGCATCTGCTGGCAATCTTTCAAGTCATCCTAAATCAATGCCTTCTCCCTGGGCCTCCATTATGACATAGCCTTTGACACTAGGTTCTTCTCTTCCTGTGAGAAGCTGGTATTACCGGCCACTGAGTGCTTAGTATCCTTGGAAGACGGCACAGGCCACTGACCTGGCGAATCCTGTAGCAGATGTGTTCATAGAAGGGCTGGAAGTGACTGTAGAGATCACCATGGGCTCCTAGAGCTGTGCAGTGGATCTGAACCAGAAGACACCACTAGAGGTCATTCAGTCAAATTCCTTTATTTTAAAAATGAGGAAACTGAGACCCAGTGATATTACATGGTCCTCCCAAGAGCATACTGGGGACAAGTGGACCTGAACCCAAATGCTTTGACTCCAAATTCATTGTTCCATCCAGTGTTCCACATTAGCCCAATCTCCTTATATTACAGAGAAGACTGGGGTACAGAGAGGTGAAGCTTTCTCTTTCAAGGTCACAGATCTAAGTAGTAGCAGAAGCTGAATTGAAGCCTAAATTCACCTTCTGACTCTGCCCCGGCACTTATTACCAGATAAACAAGGGACACAGGGAAAGTCATATCATCTCTCTGAACCTATTTTCTGATCTGCAAATAAATAAATAATGGAGATTTTCTAGATCAGTAAAAAGGATCAGAGAGACCATGTGATTTGTTCTGGATTCCTCATTTATTTGGTGACAAGTAAGCTGGTGTAATTTAAGTCTCAATACCACTCCTGCAGCTAGCTGGTGCAGTGGATAGAATACTAGACTTGGAGTCAAGAAAATCTGAGTTCAAATCTAGTCTCAGATGTTTACTAGCTCTTCAACTCTGGCCAAGTCATGGAACTGCTATCTGCCTCAGTTTGCTAATCCGTGAAATGGGCATAGTAATGTCCCCTCCCTCCCAGGGTTATTGTGAAGATCAAATACGACAATATTTAGAAAGTGCTTTGCAATCCTTAAAGTACAATATAAATACTATTTCCCTTTCGCAATATATAAATTGATCACAGTGCCTTCTCAGTTTTATGTCAGACCATACTTTCCTGCCAAGGACCCATTAGATCCTTTGGTTGAGATGAAGCTATTTGGAAATCTTCCTCTGTGCCAAAAGGTACCCTGAATCCTTTGTTCAATGATTTTTCAAAGCAACCTATGTTTCCTGTAAACATACAACCTGAGAAACCAACAGCTTCTTGGTTTTGCTAACCTCCACATGTTCTCACGTTCCACGATTTTTTATAGAGGACACGCTATATTTATGGCGCTAACATGGAAAAAAAAAAAAAGCAATATGAGCTGAACGGCAAAAACCCTTGATAAACAGGCTGCTGTAATTTATGTCTCAATGCCACTACCTCTGCTTCCCTTGTTGCAATGTATAAATTGATAGCAGGGTTTTGTGATTGTCTCAGCCTTACCAGGGCAGTTGTTGACTGTTTGGTCTGCTTATTAATACGTCCTCTCAGGTGACAGCCCCGTATTTTATATTCCAGAGAAGGGCTGGGAGTTTCAGAAGATTCCTGGCAGCATGTAAAACTCTCCTGAAAGCATACAGCAAGATGGAAAAGTACTCTCTGAAAAATGTTCTCCATAAATGGAATGAAAGAAAGCGATGGCAAAGAGGAGAGGGAGGAGAGAAGGGAAGTTAAACAGGGTCAGCCTGTTGTCAAGTGCTGATGGCCAAGTATGAAGCACCTAATGTGCAGCTGGAGAGAGGAGGAACATGTTTCTAGTTAGGACATGATCTATAGCTTTTATTTGAGTAAACTCTAATGTCCTGCTTTCTTGTTGTGGAACATAATTTAGAATAATTATGGTAATAGTCAGGAGACAAATTATCATAATAGATTCTGGTACAACAGTGTTGGGTCAGTGGAAGCATTTCTGGGGACTGCAGCAGAGGAGACCAAAGAGAGAATTGAATTAGGCCTGGGAATACAGGGAGGTTTTAGTGGGAGGAGGAAGTTCGATGAGGTAATTATTCAGACTTAGTTCTCAGATTGTTTGAAGCAGGTCTTCTTCGTATGGTTATGACCAAGAATAAAGCCCGAAGTTTAATATCTGAGCCCTGTGGGCAGTGCATGCAAAAGTTCCCTGGTTTCTCTCTCTCTCTCTTAATGACCAAGGAATTGAACCAGAGACTAAGTGGGGACAACTAGCCTGAGATTCCATTCTTATCTGAAATGCTGTCCAACTACTATTACTAAAGCAGTGATTTTCATGATGTATCTCTTCTCTACTCAAGAACTTAGCCTGGCTCCCTACTGTACATATTTTCCTTTCTTTTTTCTTTAATAGTATTTTAATTTTTTTCAGTTATATGTAAAGACAATTTTTAGAAAATTTTTACAAAATTTTGAGTTCCAAAGTTTTTTTTCCATCCTCCCCTCCCCTCTTCATACAACAATAAGCAATTTTATGTCGGATATGTGCCATCATGTAAAACATATTTCCATATTAGTCATAGCTGTGAAAGAAGAAACAGACCAAAAGGGGAAAAAACATGAAAAAATAAAGTGACAATAGTATCCTTCGCTCTGCATTTCATACTGTCTATATTTGTAAGCAAAGCTTCCTCATTTTAGCATGAAAAGTTCACTAGAATCTTGCTTCACCTTTGCTGTCCAACTTTTTTTCTTACTGCTTGGTCCCTAACACACACCGTCTCCTTTTAATGATGTTGGTCTTCTCTCTATCCCAGAAATGCCATGTATTTCTGCCTCTGATCTTTGATTCCTGTAGTTCTCCCCACCTAGAATGTCTTCCGCACCCCCTCTCTTATCTATCTCAGGGATGGGGAACCTGTGGCCTTGAGGCCACATGTGGCCTTCTAGGTCCTCAAGGTGCAGTCTTTTGATTTAGTCCAAGTTTTACAGAACAAATCCTTTGATTGAGGATGCACTAAGACTTTTGAAACACTCTTATGTGGAATTGTTGTTGTTCAGTCATTTCAGTCATGTTAAACTCTTTGTTGACCCCATTTGGAGTTTTCTTGGTAAAGATTCTGGAATGGTTTGCCATTTCTTTCTTCAACTCATTTTACAGATGAGAAAAATGAGGCAAACAGGGTTAAGTAACTTGTTGAGGGGTTTTTCTTGGCAGAGATACTGGAGTGGTTTGCCATTTCCTTCTCCAGCTCATTTTACAGATAAGGAAACTGAGGCAAACAGGATAAAGGGACTTGCCCAGGGTCACACAGCTATGACCTGTCTAAGGCCATATTTTAACTCAAGAAGAGGAGTCTTCTTGGCTCCAGGCCTGGTGCTGTATCTACTGTGCCACCTGATGTCTTATATATACAGAAAGTGCATTGCAAACCTTAAAGCAGAATATAAAGGTCAGTTATTATTATTAAACCATGTTGTTTATTCCTAGCCTTGCATTGTAATAGTTATCCCTTCAATATTGTAGGGGTTATTTGGTGTGGTACCTCCACAATCTGGAAAATCCACATAAAAATTTTTGACTCTCTCTTCATACCAGAGAAGAAGTTTGAATTTTTTTCTTTTCCTTTTATGGGGTGTTTATAGTACCTTACTGTAAAATTCGGGTTAGGTATTTGGTCACAGGCTATGTGTTAAGTAAAAATACCGCATAGAAAAGATCTTTTTCTGTGTCATCTGTTGACCTTCACGTGTCATCCACAGCTTCTGCAAAATTCCCTAAAAATTCCCATTTAATTTCTTATGCTGACCCACAACATATCAAAACCGTGACAAGGAAAGTCACAATGTGGAAGGAACAACTGTATTTACTAAACAATTCATTGGAGGCAAGGGGAGGAGAGACAACTTGATTATGTTCTACTTAGCACAGTTATAAATTAATGGAATTATTCCCCTTGGGGAAAAGCCTAATGTTATGCCCTTCTTTCTTATTACCTGTGCTGTCTACCCAGGGTTCAGGTCAAAGAAGGGCTCCACATTGGGTGAATGGATAAGTTCAGCCCCACCGTGCATTAGCTAGACTCCTAACAGCCCAATGCCCAAACTTCTAAGAGTCACATGTGGTCTTGGGAAATCAAGTGGACCAACCGGGACTACCACCAGACCATTACAATGGGTGAATTGGCAGAGACAGAAGGTGTTTCAAAACTTAATCAAAAATTAATTAGAAAAAGAAACAAGCCAAAGGACAAACATCTGTGAGAAGATGATCTGAAAAGGAAAACAAATCCAATATATGACATTTAATTTGAGTTAGGACCAGAAACATGCTGGGCTACATTTGGATTAGCTGTAAATGCTTTGAGGGGGGGAAAAAGCATCAGTGTTTACTTCATGGGGAATAAATGACATCTCCAACAACTCAGAGATGAGGGAAGGAGAGAGGGGGAAGGGTCTCTGAGCAAGATCAAACACCAGCAACATGAATCCTCTGATGTCTGGGAGATGATCATAAATAATAATTAAAGCGAATGATAATGAACATACCAAGAGGGGCGCAGAAGTTACAACAAGCCTCCCTACGCCAAGCAAAGCCGAATAAACACTCCCAGGGCCTCTGCACCAATCCCAGACGGGGAGATGAGGAGAGCACCAAGCAGCCAGCACCCTAATAAGGGGAATTAATCTTTCACGTCCTATCAGGCCTCCAGGTCTGCTCATTATTTCCACTTTCCTGTCAGGAATAGTGGCGATATATTAGCAATTGATCTGGAATTCAATGAAACTGAATTAGGAGTCAGATGCTAAGGGGTTGGTGGGCAGAAGGGCAGGCTAAGGTACAGTAATGGCCATGGGCGACCGGTGCAATTAAGCTCTATTTTCATCTAGACCTACCTTGCAGGGGAGGGAAGGAGGTGGGATGACAGACAGTCCCCCTAGGAGCAGAGGTGGGGACGTGGTACTGTTGAACTGGAGTCAGAAAGACCCAAGTTTAAATTTTATCTCAGCTGCATCACCCTAGAAAAGTCATTTGCCCTCTCAATCTCTATTTCCTGATCTGTAAAATGGGAATACTAATAATAAAAGCATCTATTTCACAGAGTTCTTATAAATATTATGTACATTTATATGTATATAATATGTGTATAAACTATATATGAGTATGTGTATATATACATATATATACAACATACATACACATATATGCACATACATACATATCTGTGTGTGTATGTGTGTGTGTGTGTGTGTGTAGTAGCTAGGTGGTACAGTGAATAGAGTGCTAGGCTTGGAGTCAATCTCATCCTCCTGAGTTCAAATGTGACCTCAGACATTTACTAGCTGTCAGACCCTGGGCAAGTCACTTAACCTAGTTTGCCTCAGTTTCCTCAGGTGGAAAATAAGGTGGAGAAGGAAATGTCAAACCACTCTAATATCTTTGTTAAGAAGACCCCAAATAGGGTCATGAAGAGTTGGATAGGACTGAAATGACTGAACAACATGTATATATGTGTGTGTCTACAGAAACACAGACACGTGTATACACACACAGAGATATGTGTGTGTATGTGTGTGTGTGTATATATATATATATATATATATATATATATATATATATATAGTGATTCACAAACCTTAAAGGACGATACAAAGGTAAGCTATTATTACCACTACTAATACTATTACTACTACTTTTATTACTATTATTATTATTATTACAGGGAGCTGGATGATGTGAATTTACTTCTCATCTCCTCCCTCAACCAGAGGCAGGGAGTCATTTATGCAACTAAAATCATGCCACCTTGAAGCTATATGGAAGTTAAAATTTTTCAGCATGATATCTGTAAAACAAACGAACAAAAAGCCAAGCCCTTTGGTTTTCCAGAGCCTAGACTTCCTTGAAACGGTCAGGTAGACAGCCCTGTTGGGTATGACAACCCAGCTGTGTCTAGAGGTAGAAAAGGGGAGTGAGAGTGAGAGCTTCACACGACCTGGGAGCTAGGTCAGGAGGGCTAGGGCATGCAAGATCATCCCTCTTCCTTGTCTCATCTAAGGTCCTAACTTGTCTCCACTGTTTGGATTGTGAGTGTATCCTGCTTGTATTTCTCTCTTTTGGGTGACTTCAAACCAGTGATGTTCTTGTCCTCTCTTCTGCTGCACTGTCCCCCTTCCTACCTCCCCTATTTCCAAAGGTATCTCAAGTCATACTACAAACCTTCCCTTCTGTGAATCAAAATGCTTTGAATAAAATCTTATTGTTCTTAGCATCATTAGTCAGACATAGGCCTTCCTATGGAAAAGTTTTTCTAGTCTCCCAACTGCTAGAACCTTCCCCATTAAGGTTACTTTCCATCTACTATGCAGGTATCTTGCAAGTACCTGTTCAGTTATATGTTATATCTCCCATTAGAATGTAAGCTTTTTGGTGAAATTAAGAGGTGAGAGGAATATAATGAGAGGAGATGGGGAGGGACAGATTGGTGTAAACTATCTCATACAGAAGAGGCAAGGGGAAATGGTTACAATGGAGGGGAGGAATAGGAAGGCAAAAGGGAATGAGTCAACCTTATTCCCATTGAATTTGGCTTGAGGAGGGAATGAAATACACACTAAATAGGGTATCTCACCCTACAGGAGAGTAGGAGGGAAGGGGATGAGAGGGGGGATGATGGAAGGGAGGGCAGGCTGGGGGGAAGGAAGTTGGAAGCACCCACTTTTGAAAAGGGATGGGATCAAAGTAGAGAATAGAACAAGTGGGAGGTAGGATAGGAGGAAGGGAAATATAGTTAGTCTTTTACAATATATCTACTATGTTATTGTTTTGCATTAGCCCTACATGTACATCCTATACTGAATTGCTTATCTTCCCAGTAAGGGTTGGTGACAAGGAAGGAAGGGAATGAATCTGGAATTCAAACTTTTAAAATCACATATTCAAATATGTATATATATGTGTGTGTGTGTGTATACTATTATCAATACTATTTTACATGTAATTGGGAAATAAGATATACAGGCACTGGGGCATAGAGATCCACTGGAAAAGTCGCAAGGGATATGGGAGAAAATATGGGAGAGAGCAGACTGGAGGAGGGGATATCCTGTGAGACTGCTATTTGGGGGGGGTAGGGGAAAAATGGGAAGAAAATTTGTAACTCAAAATCTGGAGGAAATGAATAATGTAAATCAGAAGTTAATAAAGCATTTGAAAAAAATTACTAAAATAAAATGAAATTAAACAAAAGAATGTAAGCTTTTTGGGGCAGAAATTATTCTTGCCTTTCTTTGCATCTGCAGCACTAAAGACAGTTCCTGGCACATAGAAAGTACTTAACAAATGGTTGTTGATTGATTGACCAATTGCTTCTTTTGTAGAAAGCTCTAAGTTCCAAAAATCAGATATAAAAACCTGGCATATGTAGCTCACCCTTCCCACTTTTCTCAAGACTCATCCATGACTACTGAGCATTTTGGAGACAAAGAATGATGGAGCCATAGAAGGAGTCATTAATTTGGAGTCCAAGGACCTAGGGTCAAAACACGACTCTACCACTTCCCCCTTAACCACTTTGAGTGTTAGTTTCCTCATCTGTAATGTGCAGGGGCTGGACTAGATGACCTTGAGACCCCATGAAGATCTAAATCTATTCAATGAATTGCCTGTTCTCTTCAAGAACAGAGAAGAGACTCCAAAGAAGCAGTTCATGCAACATTATTTTGAGTTGGAGCACTGGTCTAGGAGTTAGAAGACCTAGGTTTTAAAGACAGATTTGTACTTTTTTAGTCATATGACTATTGCAAGTCATTAAAGCTCAGTTGTTATTTTTTGTTGTTGTTGCTTTGGAATTTTTTTAGACATAGAATGGGATTGGAAAGCAAGAATTTCCTATCTTAGAGGGCTATTTGATAACGTATTTGTAAAACACTTTAAAAACTCTACCTTGTGTCATCCAGTTTCTAGGTCTGGTCATTCTCACAGGTCCATACTTTTCTCTCTATGCCCCTGAGGTAGTTAAAAGCCTCATTGCAAACTTCCTAGACTGCTACAATGTCTTCTTCACAGGTCTTCCCACCTTGACTCTCTCCTGTTCAAAGTCTTCCTTTCTACTACAGCCAGAAGAATCTTTCTTACTTATAGAAATGATCATGTTACTCTTTTACCCTCAAATCCTCAGTGGCTCCCTATTCCTATCTTTTATTTGCAAATAAATTAGATTCAAATGAGGCAGAGTTGCAGGAAATCTTCAGTCTCACTCTCTTCTCACATCAGAGTCCAGTGGCTAGACAAAAGTCAAGACAAATGGATGACCTTGGTATCTTAGATATCTGACCAAGCTCTAAGCCTTCCATAGTACCTGCTTCTGCAGCTTTCATGGCCCTTGGGACAAACTTCTCATATGCCCCTTCTGCCAGGGGAAGTCTTCACGTGCTTGGGGTAGACATCCCCCTAACTCACCAATGGGTTTGAATCCTTCAACCTCATTAGCATCTCCCAATATGGCTTTAATGGGGTATAGGTTTCATGCTACAGCTTCTTGGAGTCACAGGTGAAAGTTGGGTGTCAGGTGGACACCAAAGGTGGAAATCAGCCCTGAAAAAGGCTCAGCCACCCTCACACCACAAGTGCTAGATTTCCCTGAATACCCGTATGCCCCTGGACTTCCTTTATATGGCACTACCCCATCTTTTCAGCCATATCTCCTATGACCTCACCAAGTAAGCTCTATACTCTAGTGAAAAAATGAACAGTTTTCTAACTCCTGAATACATCCTCTAGTCTCACACTCCCATAACATATGTCTGAAGTGTCTATTTTAACTTACTGTACTCCAACCCAGCCTTTAAAGCCCAACTCAAAGGTATCTCCTCTAGAAAGCTTCCTCTGATTGACTGAGTTGGTAAAAACCATACATTCTAGATGTCACACATCTTTAGTAACTCCCCAGTATGCTTGTCATGGAGTATTCTGTTGGTTTTTTAAAACAAGCCCATGATAGGGGTGGCCAGGTGACACAGTGAGTAAGAGCACCGGCCCTGGCATCAGGAGACCCGGGATCAGTTCCAGCCTCAGATACTTGGCACTCACACAAAATAACTGGCTGTGTAACCTCGAGCAAGTTACTTAACCCCAATTGCTTTAAAAAAAAGCCCATGATTTCATTGGTATATGGACCTCCCAGGAAGGAAACTCATTTTACAGATGCAAGTGGCTACCTGTTCTGCATCTTATAGTCTCAGAGGATTATGGGGACCACTGAGGTTAATTGATTTGCCCAAGGTGAGACAACCAGTGGCAAGGTTTGAAATTTCTGAGTTGTCTGTGGACAACTCTCTATCTGCTACACAACACTAACTCTAAATAGAAAATGTAGCTAAGCTTGTCTTATCCCTTTATTAGACTGTAAGTTGCTTGAAGGTAGGCACTATGATTTATTTGAACTTTGTATCTTTCCTAGTATCTAGTATAATGCTATCTCCCCAGTAAGTGTATAAAAAGTGTTCGTTGCTTGATTTATTATAAGGAAGTATCATTATTATTGCAATAGATTTTTTAAAATTTTATGATTTTATTTTTAATTTATGGAATAAAACAAGCATTTCCATAATATAGCAGAACTTTAAAAAAGATGATTGCACATGAAACTGCAAACCTATTATGTACAATTTCTTATTCCTTTTAAATATATAATAAAGTTAGCATGTACCTTTTTTTCTTTTATTCTTCTCGCCCTCCCAGGCCTCCCCCAGATTCCCTAGCTTCCCACGGGAAAGAAGACCATTATCTGCATCCAGATGGAGGACTAGTTTTTATTTTTCTTTCTTTTTTCCTAAAGCTTTGGATAATACCATGATTTTTTCTTTATTCATTCTCCATGTTTAGGCAATGAGGAAAACTGGCAAGGGATGAGTTTAGACATGGATAATCCACGAAAAAATGGAAAGTCCATACTTAGTTGAAAGTTGACTCTGTCTGAAATGCCAGGAAAGCAGTTGATGAGCTTCTCCAGAGGCTTACTCTAAGAAGAATGTTCAAGAAAGATATCCAAATCTTCACAAGGATTCTTTCTTCACTTCATCATTCAATTAACAGGTATTTACAGCACCAAGCTCTATTTGTGCAGCACTGTTAGAGGTTGTAAAAGATTCGAAGAGGTCTAAGTCAAGGTTCCTGTCCTTACAGTAGCTGAAAGCTAGTTGAAGAAACCAAACATGCAGAACAATTAAAGAGGATTTAATTGATATACTAAATTTCCAATGATAATTTATTTTTTGTGTTCATGCACCAAGGAAAGAAAAAGCTTAGACAAAGGGAGATCCGTTTGTGCTCCAGGGGAAGGTAAGGTCATTCAGTGGAATGCCCGGTGAATGTGGGGTTAAATCCTGATTCTGAGATATACCTGACATAGGACCTTACACAAGTCACTTGGCCTCTGTGGATCTCAGTTTCTTCATTTTTAAAATTAAGGAGTTGTATTAGATAAGCTCTAAGGTTCATTGCAGCTCTATATCTATTATACTGATTCAGGAAGATTTCACCATTTAAAAGGTGAGTCCTGAGCTTGGCCTTGAGGGATGAGAAAGACAAGGATATGTTGAGAGTAGGAAGAAGAGTGTAGGAAGAAAGCCTTTAGAGAAGGCATGAATGGACACATAGGGATGTAGAAGATTCCACATAGGTAGTCCCTTGAAATTTGTTGTTCTCTGTCTCTCTGTCTCTGTCTCTCTCTCTCTCTATATATATATGTATATATATATATATATATATATATATATATTTCTTATTTGATCCTTACAATAACTCTGTGACATAGGTACTAATATTCTCCCCATATTGCCGATTATAACACTGAGGTTTGGAGAGATTATGTGAATTGCTCAGGGTTTAATAACTAGCAAATGTCTGAGACTACCTTCAAATTCAGGTCTTTCTGACTTTAATCACGCATTCATCATTTACAAAATACTACCTCAATTGTATGGAAGTTTATACCAAGCACCAAATCGCCATTCCATTTATCACAAACACTACTCAATATAATCCTAACCTAAGGTTGTCTCAAAACTCAAAGATGAGGAAGCAGAGATTTTGTTGGGGTGGAGATCATTAATAATGGAATATTAATGTGGTGTGGCAAATTCCAATTTAACAAATTAGCATGTTTTAGTGTGTCAGCTGTTGCTCATAAACACAAATAATGAATTGCCATTAGAAGGATGGCCCTGGAAGAGCTTTGCCACAATGCAGGTGATGGCCAGCCTTGGCTTGCTTTGAATACAAATGGGCAGTGTAGGTGAAACTACCTTGAAAAGGTGCCAGGTCTAGCAAAAGCTAGTGCCCAGAGAAGACAGGGATATATGTTCTATCACTGCGTTGGAGTTTTCATAGCTCTGAGTCCTTTTCAAGGAGAAAGAGCGTTCCTACTCAAAGCAATCCACTTGAAACAAAATGGGACAATATGACATACTGTATGCTTTACGACTGGATGTTTCATTGCATTATTGAAAATGTGTGTATACACCTATATACATATATACACAGACATGGACACATATATGTGTGTGCATGACCAGGCCTGTGATTTTCATCAGTTGTAGGGAGCTCTGGGTGCCAAACCATTTTGAATCAACACCTTCTCAGCAAGGTTTGCCTGGGAGCAAAGAGTTTCAGTGATTTGCCTAGGGTCACACTGCCAGGATGTATCAGAAGGTAGGATTTGAGTCCATATATTCCTGATTTCTGACTCCTGACTCTCTATTTTTCCTCACACAAGGAATAGATACACTATTGGATAGCTAGGTCCTGCCATAGTGCACAGAGCACTGGGCTTGGAATCAGAAAGACATAACTTCCTGAATTCAAATCTGGCCTCAGACACTTACTAACTGTGTGACCCCGGGCAAGTCATGTAAGCCTGTTTGCCTCAGTTTGCTCATCTGTAAATAGAGCTGGAGAAGTAAATGGCAAACCATTCCAGTAAATTTGCCAAGAAAACCCCATATGAGATCACGAAGAGTTGGACACAACTAAAATGACTGAATAACAAACAAAAAGAAATGAGAGACTAAATGTGATAGAAGTAGGAGGTGAGGGCAAATCTGATCTGTGAAGAACTTGGCAAGGTGGAGGGAATCATAGGTTGAGGGATGGGAGGGACCTTAAAAGGCCATCTAGTTCACCCTCCTCATTTTAAAGAGGAGGACTGAGGCCTGAGGAGGTTAATCAATACCCTAGTTCCTCCCCTTACATCAGGTCTAAATCTTCCTCTGCAACTTCTGCCCACTGCTCCTAGTTCCATGCTCTATTCCAAACAGAAGGAGTCAAATCCCTCTTTCACCTGGCGGCCCTCCACATGCCTGAAGATGGGTATTGCATTCCCATTAGATGTTCTCTTTTCTAGGATAAGGACCCTCCCCTCCCCCCCATACTTCAACTGATACGGGTGTGACACACCATTTATGCCCTCATACAAGTCATGGGTGCTTAAATACTAAGATGGATCTGTGATCTCACTGATGTGGGTAATTCCTTCAGTGATGCAAATCCCAACTTATCCATGTGTGCTTGCTCTGTGAAATTCTTGTCCACATCATTCCCTAAGTTTGCTGCAGAGAATTCTACCCACCAAGTTAGGAGATCATTGTCATGTTCTCTTGGCCTAACAAGGGCACCATTACAGTAGGAGTTGTTCCTAAGTTTTCTCTCATCTCACTACGTGGTCATCATACATTTTTTCACTAGTTTCTTTTATATCTTCCAGTTTCTCTTTTGTAATCCTTTGTGATATGTTGTAGTCCCTTCATGCCCACCATGTATTTCTCTGCTGCCCGTTGGGTGACTCTCAATTTCAATTCTGACTCACAATTATACAAGAAAACCAGAACGTTTTTGTTACTAATAGGGCAGGCCTTTGTTTCAGAGAGATACATGAGGTCATTAAGAAAAACCTTTTCAATTCCCCCAAGTATTGATAAAACTGGTAAACAGTGTAAGACCAAGGATAGACTCTGGGAAATATCTCCAAGATGATATCAATGTACTTTGGGTTCAAACCATCAAATGCTTTTAAATCCACCAAGCTGTTGGTTTGGTTTGAATGGTTTGAATAGTTTGAATACATAACAATTTTGTTTATACCCACCAAACTCTTATCTAACCCTGAGTTCTCCATCTGGCCAAAACAGGGAGAGACTTTGCCAAATGCTTTGCTAAAACCTAGGTACAGTGTATCTAGAGCAAGCTTCTACTTGTGTTTAATCTTAAAAACCACTGCCAAAGGTTCAGTAGCTACTTTTGCCTATTCTTTATCTGAGTTTGATGACTTGATCCCGTTGAGGGGAGTTAAATATGCTCTTACAGTTTTCTGACTTATCTTTGATTTCAACTCTCTGTCAACCACTTCTTTTTTTATCTTATTAAACACAAAGGGAGGGAGGGAGGGAGGAATTGCTTTCGATTTGCTAGGTCATGGATTTATCAATCCTCTGCTCTTAGAATAGAGATAGGGCTCCAGAAGATAGGGTATTGTTAAAATTCTGCCCACACCAGTGTGTGATTGGTTGCTTCAACTCCTCCTGTAATTTTACTTTCAGTTCTTTTCATCTAACACACGTTATTAAGTACTTACTACATGCAAGGCAGTGTGCTATGTATTTGAGATAAAAGACAAAAATAGTACATGTCCTCAAAGAACTTACATCTACTTTGGGAAATAACATGGAACCAGTTACACAAAAGCCATAGAATGAGAGAACACTAGCAAAAATGGGCGTCAGGGAAGGCTTTACTGAGGGGGTGCCATCTGAAGTGGGCCTTGGAGGAAGCTAAGAATCCTAAGAGAAAAAGACAAGAAAGAAATGTATTCTAGACATGAAGAATGAGCTATGCAAAGGTGTAGAGACTAGAGATAGAACAATGAATTCAGTTTATCCAATTTGACAGGCACACAGATTATACTAAAGGTGCTTGTGCCAACTAAATCTAAGATATTTTTTTTTGGTTTGGAACCTCCTTCTGGAGGATTATATATGTTAAACTGAGAAATTTTAATTTTATCCTAAAAGCAATAGGGAGACACCCCCCCACTTTTGTTGAGTGAGGAAGTGAAGCGTTGTATGGAGGATAGGCTAGAGAGAGAATAGAGGCTAGAACCAGGGAGACCTAATAGGAAGGAGTTTAAGCTAAACTAGGATCATAGTTCTATGAGCAGAGAAAGAGGGAAAGACACAAGAGATTTACAGAAATAGGAGAATGAACAAGACTTGGCAACTGATTGGGTATGGATGATGAAGGCGAGGAAACAGTCAGTGATGGTTCTGAGATGAAGACCCTGGGTGACTAGAAGGAGACTGAAGCCCTCATTTGTAGCAGTATAGTTTGGAGAGGGGGGAGGGAGGATTTGGAGGGGGATCATAATCAGATTTGTTTCAGACATGTTTCATTTGAGCCGCTGATGGGACTTCCAGGAGGAAAAACCTAACAGACAACAATGCAGCGGTAGCAGATTTCAGGAAAGAGTGTGGATCTGGGCATATAAATTTAGATGTAATCCGTCCAGGTAATTTGCATACTAGGCCAATGACAATATCCCTTCCAGGGATTTTCCACCTCCATTAATATTGCTCAAAGACTCTCTACCTAATTTTCCCATTCAATTTCTGAATTTACTCATCTGAGTATATCATCAAATGAGAGAATACATGTAATGCTATCTGCAAATCTTAAAATGCTGTATAAATACTAGATATTATTATTGTCTTAATTTATATTGCTACTTTGTATCCCTTTAAAATAATCTGCTCCTTTTGAATGATGTATGCCCTCTTAGAGGCATATTCCAGTCATGATCCCCATCCCACCAAGTCTCAGCAATACATGTGAAGTCAAATTTATCTTCTTGATTTAAGAAGTCTAGTTCACCCTGATTATTACCTATAATTTATGTATTCCTATAAGGACATCTATGGCCCTGAGTTTTACTGATGCTTTTCTACTTAGAAAATTTCTCATCAGTCTCTGGTCCTCTCTTCTTTGTTATGTTATACATGCTTCTTTCTATGGTATCAGACCCAACAGGTATATTTGGGCAATTTTCTCACCCTCCCCTCTCTTTCCAAGTAAAAGATCTCTTGATCTTATTCAAAAGACTTGACATCTATATATTCACTTGCTCATATTAGGTATTTTCCATCCCTATCCAAGATCTTATTGTTTCATATGTTAAGCTATGGTCCAGGAATTCAAATCCTGTTCTCACCACGCTCTTCATTCCTCTCTTGAATGCCCCATGTTCTATCTCCAGCAATGTTGAAAACAGGGCCTATACCTCTATTGTACTAAGGTTACTGACCGGGATTTTATAACGCCTTCTAGATTTCTTCTGGCAGTATAATTTCACCCACATCAATCATGAGAATTAGGTAGCTTGTATTCCTCAAGTTTGAAAACTTTCAGGATTCCACCTGTCACATCCCAGCTAGGTGTTATAGGAGAACAACTGAGCTTTCCATTGTGTGTATTGGTTGGGCAAACAGCAATCTACCTCTGGCAACACTACTTGTAGCTTAAATACTACTCATCTCCTCTTCCTCTGACCCTTATTGGATGGCCTTTCATCTCATACTACTTGTGCTTCTTTAACATTATTACTTGGTCCTTTACATCAAGGAGCTGCTTCCTCATGAGACAGTCCAGGTGGCCTATCTATGTGAATGGTCTCATAGTAATAGCACTCTGAAAGCACTGAAATAACACTTTAAGATTTGCGAAGCATTTTATCAATATCATATTTTATTCCTACAACAACCCTGAGAGGAAGGCTTTGTTATTATCCCATTTTTACAGATGAGGAAACTGAGGCAGACAGTGGTTAAGTGACTTACCCAGGATCACACACCTAGTACATGTATGAGGCTGGATTTTAATTCAGGTCTAACTCAAGGTCCAGTGCTCTATCTGCTGTGCCATGTAACTGCGTGTAATAGACCTCACCCTTATTCCTTAGCCCAAAGGGTCAGTGGTCATTTTTCCCCTTCTTCTCTGGATCACATTTTTTTCTTCCCTGCCACCTCTTTTTTTCCTTTCTACTTTTTCACATGAGATGTGCAAATTTAGATATATTTCCACTCCAAATGTCCTAGGGACTATATGTATTTATGTATATATATGGACCTGTAGTAAAGTCTTCTGAGCTCATATCGGTCTGATCAGCCTCAGTCAGACACACTTCACCTTGACCATAACACAATAATGTCATTTTGGTCCTTCTTGAGAATGGAGGACAATGCCCAACCAATCAATCAACTTTTTCACCTCCCTTTTCTTCTTTGCTTCTTCCTTGAAGAACTTATTTCAAGGAACATTCCGTTCTCCACAATGACAGAAGTAATGCCAATGCTTTTATTTTGCCATCCTGTACTGAAACCTACGCCTACTATGGAATTATGGGAATATTTAAGGATCATGGGATTTCATATTTGGAAGGAACCTGAGAGATTGCTTTCGTCCCACCCATACCTGATCATGAAGACCATTCCCAACCAGTTGTGATATTATCTGTGCTTAAAGACACCTAGCAAGAGAAAATTCATGGCCTTCCAAGGTAGCCCATATCGCTTTTGTATAATTCAGGAAGTTTTTCCTTACAACAATTTTAAGTCTTCCTTTGGGACTTTTGTCCATTGCTTCTAGTTGTACCCTCTGAGTGCAAATAGAATAAGAGAAATCTTTTTCCCATATGGCAGTTCTTCAACTATTTAAAAACACATATCATGTTCCTGTCTCCCCAACACCCAGTCTTTTCTTCTCCAGCAAAATAACCCCATTGCCCTTAAGTGGGGCATGATCTTAAAATCTTAAAATCTCCATATGATCTTAAAGTCCTTCATTTTCCTAGTTACCTTTCTCTGGACACTTTATAGCCAGTCAAATGCTCTTCAAAGATGTAATTTGGTGCTGACAGACAAGTATGACCCACTCTTCACAAGTCACTGAAAAATTCTCCTTGCCATCTACTTGATGGCTTGAAGCAAGACTCAGTCATTTGTCTTCTTTTTCCTAGCTCTATGGCTAAACTTCATGGCTAATTGCTGTGGCAAACTGCCTATTGTCCCCACCTGTTCTCTGTGCAGGAGGTGACTGAAGGAGGTTTGATTTGCACTGGGGTTTTGCCTTTTTCTCAGCTAAGATAGCACTACCAGTTCAACTGCCTTTCAATGGTTCTTAGCACATTCCTATCATATCCCAAGGAAAACAGAGGCAAACAGAAGCTGTTCCATAAGAAGAAATCCAATTACTTAATTTGATTTTGACCTTCTTTCCCTTTGTCCACAGATCTCCAGATGCCTCCTTGTACTTCCCCGGCCACTTTGCTCTCTGTCCTTCCTCTTTCCCCTCTCAGTTCAAAAATGGCTGTAAATAGCCCTGAACTCAAGGAAGAGGGTGGCCCATATGCTGGCACCTCGAGCTGTTTGGAATAATGTCCAGGTGACCTCAGTTGCTTCAAATCATTACCCTCTGGACTGACACCTTCCTAAGGTCAATAATTTGTATGTGCTCTTCCTAGTCATATTTTGGGCATCGATAGTTAAAATGAGGTGGAAAGAGAAGCTCAAACTCCTTGAAGTTTGCCTAAGGAAACATTGCCACAGTTGATCTTGCCTCTGAAACATCAGGATTTATTTAAATTCTTAAATGCAAAATTCCCCAAGTCCTCATGAAGCATCTTAAAATTCCCTTTTCTAAGGAAACTATTGTTTTAGTTCCAAAATCAGCCTCACTAAAAATAATAATAATTTAAAGCAACTGTTTTTTTTCTCAGCAATATATAAATTCATAAAGTTGCATGTAACACTCCTTTTCTTTTGTCCATATTCCAACCTGAAATCTTTCTTAAAATATTGCACTCTTCTGCATAAATATTCCAAGTAAAAGGAGCCTTAGTAGAAAGAAATCTATTAAAGTTAGGAGAGACCTTCAAATACTGTCCTCAACCATTTAATAGTTTTGTGACCATGAACAAATCACTTAACTGCTTTCAACCTCAGTTTCCTCATCTGTAAAACAGAGATAACAATACCTGTGGAACCTTCCTTATAGAATTGTTGTGAAGATAAAATGAAATAATATGTGTAAATCTCCTTGGAAACCTGAAGATACTATAAAATATCATCTTTTAAAATATGGAATACATGGACTTTTTTGAAGTCTGTTTTTGTTTGTTCCTTAAATTTTAATGCTTTTCAAAATACTTTCATGTCTTCTATAGAATCTGAGTCATACAACAATCCCGTCTGGTGCTCGGGGATTGGCCCAAGGTCACACACACACAGAGTGAGTGAGTATAAGGGCTGGACACAGAATGCAGGTTTCCTAATTCCTTGTCTAACTCTTTTTACCACACTATGGGGCTTTCTCAGTGACCCTGCCAAAATAACTTAACTATTTCCTTATCTAAGCATTTACTCCTTGCTCAATTTCTAGCAAGCTTGTCTAAATTCAAATCCATTCCGAAAAAACCATTAGAGAAAACCTCAAGGGCACAAATGGTCCTGGAAATATGGCTGAATCCTCAACTGAAGTTTCCTTTTCTCATTGTCTCCATCTTAAAAGAGGCTTCCTAGAGTGAGCTCTCTTTTCTGGGCTGCTGTCACTCTGCCCTCTCCTTCAGTCTCTAAAGAAAATGCCAAGCAGGACAGAAGCAGACTGACTGCCCATCTGTCTCAAGGCATTGCTTGGAGGGCCTAGAGTTGCCAGGGCCCAAATGTGCTAATTGATTTATCGGATAATAATGCAGTTTATGTGCATGGCCAGTCTGCCTGCAAATGTTCTCATTTTTCACAGCTGCTCAGAGATCCAGAGATAAACTCCCTGACACTGGGGGAGCAGGCAGGTTCTTAACAAAGGCAGCAGGCAGTTCTCTAGGAGCTCAGCGGGGCAATGCTCCTGTCTCAAAACAGCAGCCATTGGCCATGTAAAAGACAGTATAAACAGAGCGACAAAGGCAGTGGGGAGAACCATGACCCGATGAGCCCCTGCCCCCACTTCCAGTGGAGAATCATCAACAGCTAGACTTGCAAGAGAATTCCAACCGCAGCTGCCCATCATGACCCTCTCCCCGTGATCTGAGTCCCAAGACCATTCCTGATACCACAAACACCAAGTAGAATCACTACAAGTCAATGACAATGATCCAAGTGTGGCGGTAGCTTCCAGCAAATTATAGGCAAGTCACAGAATCTGCCCATTTGGTTTCTAAAGACAAACTGGCAGAATAGCCAAATCCTTCACCCTGTCAGACAAACTAGGATAGCAAACTAATGACATGCAAGGGGGTGAAATAAATTGACTGCTGGGGAATTTTCAATCTTGAGGTGAAAGTTTCCAAAGGAAAACAAGCTTTCCCCCATTCTGAATAGTAGACAAAGCCCTTCAAAATCTCTCCATACTCTTCAATTGCTCTGTTAACCATTAATTAAAGCTTAAAGGATTTGGGAATCCGGGTTCCTGAAATTTAGACTAAACCCTTGGTGATATTGAAAAAAAGGGGGGGGGCGGAATCTTGGATAATTAGTTCTTCTTTTCCTAAATGCTTTTTGGTTCTCATTACAAACAAAGTGCTATGCTAATATACCTTGTGTTGTAAATGTCTCACAATTCCTGCTAATTGAATTAAACCCAATTCTCTGCAAATAAACTCTTGGTGCTGTTAATGGAAAATAAGGAAGAGAGCTGTTTCTTTTTAGAATGGGTCATTACGACAAGGGCCTAATTATGAGTATCTGAACGTATAATGTAAAACACCATTGTGCAGACTTCTCAGAATGGAGGCTCCAGAAAGATCAAAGATGCATTGTGTGCCCTTGGAATCTTCTTTTTCTTCTTCTTCTCTTTTAATATACTTCAAAATGTTTAATAATGACTAATCCAATTTATAAGACTGCAGAGAAAGGACAAGAGAAAAGAAGTAGTTTTTAATTCAGAACAAATATTCTGAAACTAGCTTGCTGTTAATTTTTTTTTCCTTTGATGCAAGCCTATTTTGAAGCTACCAGTTAATGAAAGAATATCATTTTCCTACAGAGCTCGTTGCATTCACACTCAAGGTGAAAGCAGAGGACACTAGCCCCGGCAAGTTTACATGATGCTATCAAACATCAGCCCCAATGATTGATGGCATATTGCTATTATTGCCGGACACCTTTATCAATAATGTACTGCCAATGACTTTCCGTACCAGCCCTTACTGTCATGTGATGTTTTATTCTAGGGCTTTGAAAACATCAGCATGTAGAATAAATCACACTAACTAGATTTTAAAATGCAGCCCATGCCTCTACTTGCCAACCATACTAGTCCAAAATTTGGGCAAGATTTCCATGGGAACATGGAACTTGAGAGTTGGAAGAAACCTAGAAGGTCCCACAGGACCATAGGATTTTGAGGTGGGGGAGGGTTTAGAGGTAATTAGGTCCAGTGTTTTCATCCTAGATGTGGGACAGTATGGTACAGAATCAGGGACTAGCTTCATAGGGCTATCCAGTTCAATTCCCTCATTTTACTGATGGAGAGACTGAGACCCAGGAAAGTTAAATAACTTAATCCAAGGTCACTCACACAGGTAGTTTTCTGATTCCAAATCTAGTATTCATTCAACCTTACCGTGGTTCATGCTTTGCCTCTGATCCTTACTAGAGGTAGGACCACCAGCCGGTCACTTAACTGCTTTAAAACTCAGTTTCCCCATCTGTAAAATGGTGCAGTAGTATATACACCACAGGGTTGTTGCGAAGCTAAAATGAGGGAATGTACATGAAGTGTTTAGCAAATCTTAAGGTACTTTACAAATGTCAATTATTATTTTTTATGTCAGAAGAGGAAATTAAGTAACTTGTCCAAAGTCACACAGCTGGTCAGTTGCAGAGCCCCTAACATAAACTAAGATATTCTTGACTCCCAAGCTAGTGGGCCTTTTTTTTTTCATTATACCAGGCTATCTCTAATAGGTAATGTCTAGACAAGTGTTAGAAAGCATCTACTAGTCATTATTGCCTTAACTGAGGTGAAACCGTGGACAAAGTCATGATTAAAAATGTTAGTGCAGGGGCGGCTAGATGGTTCAGTGACTAGAGCACCGGCGGTCCCTGGAGTCAGGAGGACCTGAGTTCAAATCCGGCCTCAGACACTTAACACAAAAACTAGCCATATGACCTTGGGCAAGTCACTTAACCCCAACTGTTCTACCTTCCCCCCTCCAAAAAGCAAAAAAAAAAGTTAATGCACCCTAGGAAAGAGTCACAAACTGCATGTGTGGCAAGCAGGATCTTATATTGGAATGGAAAAGGGAGGAGGAATTGTGGGGGAGGAGGGAAGCAGGGCAGACAGGGGAGGAAAGCCATGATATACTAGCTTCCTGTTCCTATTCAAGTTATTCTTGCTAACTAGGTGCTAAGGATGGTTGCTTCTATGCTGATAAAAGACTACAAACTGTCAGTGATCTCTAAATTTGGTGTTCTTTAAATCTGGCACTCTCTAAATTCAGTGCCCTAGGGCAAAAATTCAGTCACCCTGCCCCAGCTCCAGTTAGGATTCTGCTTCTTGCTATGACTTCCTCCAAACTCTCCATTCTGCCTCAGCACCTGTGAGGCACCCCATAGTCAACAGAATTTTTTTTTTCTAAATGAGAGACTTTGGAAGGCAAGAAAAAAAAATCCCTAACACTAAAGCCAGACAGACTGCAGCAACTTACCACATGACAACAATGCTAAATTATTGCTTAGCTACTTCTCATATGATAATCTCCTGGATCTCGGCTGGAAAATCATTCTGATTCTTTTATCATGGGGAACAGCTGCAGTTAACATATTTGGGAAATGTTTTAAAGTGATACCCTCTAACAAGTCCCAACTTGATTTTGGTGGCTCAATTTTCCCTGTCGTTACTGAGAGTCATCTGGGGAAACTTAGCATGTAAAATACATGATGGGCTGGGAGGAGGAGGATGGTGGAAGGAAGCTGGTGAAATGACTGTATTTTTTCAGAGAAAAGAGAAGCCTGAGTGGAATTACCTGGTGTAAGTAAAAGGCATGAGGCAGAGCAGGATGTTCAGGTTAAGAGACTAATAGGTCTGTATAAACACAGAAACAGGGAATTGTACAGTATGGGTGAATCAGATGGGCTAGTAATGCTCTCTTTAAATGATCTAAGTCATAGTCCTAAGAAGGTATTTTAAAGTCTAAGCTTTGTTTACTACTACTCTGAGATGACAGATTGAATAAACAGTCTAGAACCTGACAAGTTAACATGTCCTGCTTCTTTCACCTCTCATATCTAATCAATTACCAAGTCCTATCTAGCCAGGCAATCAATAGGGACTCAATTCAATAGATACAAGCACCTACTATGTGCCAAGGACTACGTTAAGCACTACTGTGAGAGCATCTCATCTTTCCTCTCCTCTTATGAGTCCTTATTACTTCCCATTTATTTTGATAACCTCCTCACAGTTATTCATCCTTCCGCTCTTTGCTTCCTCCAATCCATCTTTTATATTACTGCCCAACACATCTTATTCTATGCATAGATATAATCATGACATGCCCCCCTGCTCAAAAAAAAATTCTAGTGACTCCCTATTGCCTATTAGTTTCAAACTCTATTTCCTGGCATCCCTGACCTTCTATTATCTGGTACAAGAAACTTGCTATTTCTGTTTTATCTCATATGACTCCCCTCTAAATAATCTATTATTCTAGCCAAATTACACTGCACACTATGATATTTCTCACCTCCGGGGTCTCTATGCTGTTCCCTTTGCCTTAAGGAAAGTGGTGCAAAGGAGAGCAGATTCAAATTTGGCTTCTGCTACTTACCGGATATATAACCATGTGTCAGTTTCCTCTTTTGTAAAATGAAAGGGCTGGATAAAATAATCCCTAGGGTCCTTTCCAGATCTAAATCCTATTAATGTCCTACCTCTCATGATCTGCTAAGTTCCTATACATCCTTCTAATTTATGTAGACATCCTTTAACTCATATATACAACCTTTAAAACACACACATATCCTTTAACTCATATATCTATATATATACATACATATATGTATATATCCTTTTATCCATACATGACTTCTTCCACGAGGCTTCCCTCATTATATGTGTCATAATTATCTGCTTCTGACTTCATCAAGCACTTTGATTGTACATCTCAATGGCCTGATCATGTATTATTACAGATGATTATTATTGTAATGACTGTTACTGTTATTGCCATCAAACCAGAGAATATGCATTACTTGGTTTTCAAAGAAATGAAGAATTCAGAATCATAAGACTGGAAACAACTTCAGGGGTCATATAATTCAACTTCTCAACCCAAACGAAGAAATCTATCTATGCAACATAGCTCATCAAGTCTTGACGTGAATTTCTCTCTTATGGTGAGGAGATCACAACCACAGAGGGGAGTTCGTTTTATTTTTTATGATACCTGATGAAGGATCTATGGTTAGGTCAATGCAGGGAGATCTCGGTGTGGGGAGTCTCTCTAAAACCGGACTTATACATGATCTTCAGTAAACACTAGGGACTTCTTTGAGACACAAAGAGGTCAGATGACTTTGTTTAACAGCTAGAAAGAGTCAGAGACAGGATTCCTGACTGTAAGCCTAGTACCCTGGCCACTAGTCCAGTGTCCCAGTGGGTTTGGATTTCGGTGTGGATGTGTTATTATAATGTCATTTATTTAAGTCCTTTAAGATTTACAAAGTGCTTTCCTAACAACAACATTATAAAATAGGGAGAGAGACAGAGAGAGAGACAGAGAGAGAGAGAGAGAGAGAGAGAGAGAGAGAGAGACAGACAGACAGACAGACAGAGAGAGAGACAGACAGACAGACAGAGAGAGAGACAGAGAGACAGAGACAGAGAGGGAGATAGAGAGAGAGGAGGAAGGGAAATAGTCATTTCTTAATTATCTGCTACACACCATTAACCATGGTAAGCACTCTACAGATATTATTTCATTTGATCCTTACAACAACCCTGTGAGGTAGGTGCTGTTATTATCCCCATTTAAGAGTTGAGGATACTGAGGGAGAAAGAGGTTAATTGACTTGCCCAGGGTCATATAACTAGTGTGTTAGCCTGGGTTTTAACTCAGGTCTTCCTGAGAAGGTCCAATTTCTATCCAGTGTGCCACCTAGCAGATAGGGCCTAGAGGCAGATGGTAGGGAAGAGGAGATTACAAAGAAAAATAATACATAGGCTATCTTTTCTAAGGACTTATGGTCTAGGAAGTTTTTTGGTTCACTTGTGTAATTGTTTCAGTCGAGTCTAACTCTTCATGACCCCAGTTGGAATTTTCTTGGTAAAGATACTAGAGTGGTTTGCCACTTTCTTTTTCAGCCCATTTTACAAATAAGGAAATTAAGACAAATAGAGTTAAGTGACTTGCAGAGGGCTAGGTATCTGAGGTCAGATATGAACAAAGAAAGATGAGTCTTCCTGACAGTAGACCCAGCCCTATGGCACCACCTGGTTCCCTGTTGCTGGTTCACAGGACTCTGTATTTTGCATATTGTGAAGAAACATTTTCTAACTGTATAATTGAATGACTGAATTTTGGATCATATCATCATAGGATCAGGGATTCAGATCTAAAGTGGACATCGTTGAGTCTAGCTGTTATTTTACAGGTGAGGAAACTGAGGTTCAGAGAGGACCATAAATATTAGGGGTAAAAGGAATTTGTTTTAAGCATTTAGTGCAACTCTCTCATTTTAAGGAAGAACTGAGGCAAAGCAGTTTGCCTAAGAGTTACACAGGAAGTACATGTCTTAGAATGGATTTGTATCCAGGTCACCCTGACTTTAGGTTTAGAAATCTTTCTACCACCATGCTGCTTTTCATAGATTAAGTGACCTGCCTAGAATTATAGAAATACAATTATCCCTTCTACATCATGACTTTCCCCATCATGGTTTCAATATATAAGAAATGAAATGGGAACTTGGGGGGGGGGAGTTTTGTGGAAGCCACAGACAACATGCAAAGGCCAGCATAGGATACAAAAAAGTTCAGAAACTCAGAAATGCATAAAATATATGCATAATATTACATAATATGAACATATATTATCTTCAAATACTATGATAATTCCAACTTCTTCTCTGGTACAAAGGGAAGACCAAAATATTTTACACAGATTTTCCAGATCATGGGGGGCACTAAGCCCACCCCCACAATGTACCAAATATGTGAAGTGGGATTTGAACCCAGGTCTTTCTGACTCCAAGTACAGTGTTCTATCTGCTATGTTACACTGCCTCTCACTAAAAGCAACTGGGAGAATTAATGGGAAAGCAGCAAAGGATCCTTATAAATTGGGTATTAGATGAGGAGAAACAGCTACTGGGGAAATCAAGGAAAGTCTGCACTTAGTTGATGATTTGGAACCCAGGAATGCTGGCTGACTAGGTGGGTGTGAGTCCACTGTGCTGGGAAAATTACCCACCCCAAAAGGCTTCTCTCAGGGATGTAGCTGCAGTAAGTGTACCCCCTATAAATAGTAGTTCTAAGCTGCTCATCCATTGTTCAGTCACATGTGACTCTTTGTGACCCCATTTGTGGTTTTCTTAGCAAAGATATCAGAGTCGTTTGTCATGTCCTTCTCCATGTTGATTTTAAAGATGAGGAACTGAGGCAAACAGGGTTAAGTGTCTTGCCTGAGGTCACACAGCTAGTAAGTACCTGAGGCCAAAATTCAACTCATGGGTGTTCTTGACTTCAAGCCCCACACTGTACCCAGTTGTAGTGGCAACCACACTGCCATACCCAGGATGGCTGCTAACATAGGTTTCTAGATCTGCTTTGCTAGGAAAGATAGCTTTTAACAATCTTTTTATTATTTTTTTTAATTTTAATTTTTTTCCTTTTTGGAGGGGGAGAAGGTAGGGCAATTGGGGTTAAGTGACTTTCCCAAAGTTACATGGCTAGTTTTGTGTTAAGTGTCTGAGGCCAGATTTGAACTCAGGTCTTCCTGGCTCCAGGGCTGGTGCTCTATTCACTGTACCATCTAGCTGCCCAACAATCTTTTAAAATTACTTTCACTAGTTTAGGGAAAAAGTCAGCACCCTGAACTTCAGAGAAAATACAAATGAAGTAAATACAAGCAGGGAAATAAAGACCAACAGACAGGGCTCTGATGGTCTGAATCAACTATACACTTTACATACATTGCTGGATGAGGAGAGTCTTTACATCTGAGCAGTCAGGGAGCTCAGAACATAAGACCACTCAGAATCTTGACCAGGGAATCACAAGAACCTTCTCATAAGTGAGCCTCCAAAGCAAAATACCAACTCAGAGTATATATACACTTCTCAGAGCCAGAGGATATTACACCTCTCCTGACTCAGTGCCTTATTAGAAATTAGCAAAAGGTGTGAAAGCCTTCTTACAAGCAAGCATCCCCTAAGCAAATTTCCTTTAACAGGCTCCATGGGGAGGTCTATTAATGGGAGGGGAAGATCTTAAATCCCATTAACATTACACCACTGCACCAGCTGCTCATCAAGGGACACATGGAAAAAGAGGGTAAAGAAAAATATCACAGAAGCTGGATGCTTTGAAGGAGAAGACAGGGAGAATTCAAGAGCCAGTTGAGATTTTCCTACTAAAAGTGATGTGAAACAAGGTCAAGCAGAGACAATTATCACCTATGTTCTAAGTATCAGTTGAGTCCAAGCTACAGCATCAAGGTCAAAAAAGCGAAACACAAAGTAGCTATTAGACAGTTATTAGATTAGTTATTAGGCCCACTTTTCTCCCCAAATTTGGTTTGTACAAAATCCAAATGTAGCCTTGTGATCAGGAGGCTCTTACTAAGAAAACACCAGTGAAAAGGATGAGAAAAATGACAGAAAGAACTTTCACAATAAATATATTTTATGGGGTCATTTTGTTTGTAGTATCTAGCTCTCAGGGAGAGAGGCACTGTGGAGGAGTGGATTAAGAGTTTGCCTTGAAGTCATAAATAAAGATAATAGCAACAATAATAATAAAAATAGCATTTCTATAAGGTTTTAAGGTTTGCAGGGCATTCTACATATGTTATTTCAGTTGATTCCCTTAAGAATCCTGCCAAGTAAGGGCTATTATTTTTCCCACTTTGTAGCTAAGGAAACTGAGGCTGAGAGAGCTTAAGTCCTTATGGTCACACAGCCAGCAAATGTCTGAGGGAGAATTAGAACTCAGGTCTTCCAAGACTACAAGTGCAGCACTCTATCTGCTGCACCACATTGTTGCTGTTCATCCTTTGTTCTCCAAGAGGATTAATGACATTAGGCATGTGATGTGAATGAGGTTTAAGTGAGGCAGGGCTGTGCAAAGCCATCAGCCCCACTCTCTCCTTCAGAGTCACTGGTGTCCTGTAGAAAGACATAGGTCAGGATAACTGGAGCCCAGGATGCAGAAAGAGAAGCCAAAGTCCTTCCCAGGTCTCAGTTTGTCTGAGGAAATGCCCATTCAGGGAAATGTAGTAGTTGTATCCCTAGGCAAATTACTTAACCTCTCAGTGTTTGAGATAATTCTCTTAGAAGGTATAAAGAAAATGCTGATTTGCAATAATAAATTACATTTCCTCACTGAGATCTCCTTATACTAATGAGAACACAAATCTGTTCTATATTTAGGGTCAAGATGCATACTATCTGTATGACTTTGGGCAAGTCATTGAACATCTTGGTACCTCTCCGCAAATATGGAATATTTTGAGTCGCAGAACAGCTAGATATTTACATGTGTAGAGAGGATTTCCTTGATTTCCCTCAACCAATAAAAACAGATATCCTAGAAAATAATTTTCATTGTGTGTATATGCATGTCTTATATATGTGTTTATATATATACACACACATATATACATATGTGTATATACACACACATACACACAGTCCTTAAGGGTAGGGAAGTTTTCATTCTTGAATTTTTAACCCCCACCTCCCTAGTACAATACTTGGCATATAATCCTGCTTAGTGAACACTTAATGAATTAAACTTTACTGAATTTTCCCCTTTTGCAAATCATCTCATTTTAAGAGAAGTGATCTATACAAAGGGACACGTAGCTTATAATCAGATCTGTACAATTGGTAAGGAGGGATTTTCTAAGACTTTAATTTGAAGGGCAAATGCTAGTCTGCCTTGATAGGGTAGTTTCATGATGTCATTGTTCCCTATATTGCTGGGGGATGTCCAGTCCTGTAATGGCAAGCAAAGAAGTTAGTTAACATCTTGTTTCAGGTATTTAGTTGATACCTTGTTTCAGTTCTTGCCTGTATCAAGTCTTTTTTGAGAAGCAGAACTTGTGAATCCCACAACCTATGAACCCTAAAACTTGTGAATTCCTGCTGCTGAAACAACAAGGGAGGAGGTAATGACCATATGTAACGAGAGGCCCAGGCTGGAGAGGGCAGAACTGAGAAGAGAGAAGAACTCTTATGGTAGCAGAGTTAAGAAGGAGAAAACTGATGGTATCCCAGCTCTCTATGTTTGTCTGTTCTGTCTGGGTTGATGTTTGTTTGTGATACTTTCTAGAGTAGCCCTAGGACCTTAATGGAAGCCCTGATAGAGGATTTTTTGGTTATCTGTTTACAGAAGTCCCGGAGGAGGGTTTTGGAGAACTGTACTGATGATTTGTACTCACCTCTTGGACCTTGTTTGTGGGTCTGTGTTGATTTCTAGGTTGATGATTTGTGTTGACCTCTTGGACCTTGTTTGTAGGTCTCTGTTGATTTCACAGGCAGATAGTGAATTGATGCTGCTGTCAGCAATGTGCATGAATCTTGTTTTGGCTCTGTTAAGCTTTATATTTCCAGAAATAGGAACTGTGAAGGACTTGAGGTGGACTGGACACTGTGAGCTTCAATTTGGAATGGGAACTGGACAAGGAACCGGACGAGGAGCTGAGAGCTGTTTGCCTTTGAATCCAGGTAACATTTGGGTAGATTCGGGCAGGAGCTGGCACCATGGAAGAGGAACCATGGAATCTGAGAGCCAGCCTGGAGTCAAGATAAAAAGACCTCTTCTGGGGTATTTAATGCAAACTGAGATCATGATTTACTGTGGCCTGGGGGTAGGAGGACTTTGTACTCTGTATCCTGTATCTCTTCAGAATGATTGAATTAAGGATGATTATTAATTAATTAATGATTGAATTAAGGATGATTAATCTCCAATTAAGAAGAAAGACTTTTTGACTGAGATATTAAGACAATGTGACCTAGGGGTGGAGAGCTCTGACCTTTGTACTTTGTGTCCCTTAAGGAGGCTTGCTTCCTAAGGATGATTGAGTTAAGGACTTACTGAATGATATCTTTTGTTTAAAAATATGTGGCCACTTTGGTGAAAATTATGTGGCCACTTTAGTGATAACATGTTACATCATAACATTGTGAATGCTGTACTTTGATTTCTATCAATGTTTTGTCTTAGTTTATTACTGAATAAATAGAGAGTTCACTATACTATGTAATCAGAATCTTGAAGCTGTTCACAGCAGCAGTCCTCTGGAAAGCTGCTGGTGCTTGGCTTTACAAGTCCAATCCTATCCCTATCCTCCCCTAGGTAAGTAAACTTAATGGTTTGTTATTTTAGTAATTTTTTAAACATATAAAATGCCACTTGAAACTCACTGTGTCTTTGACAATGGAAACAAAAGGTACAACACACCCAGGTCCTCAGAGAAAATAATTTTGCTCTGTTACCATGTTACCTAATAGCAGCCTTAATGCCATTAACAGCACATATTTATTTAGTGCTTTCATTTTTGCAAAGAGCTTTAGATATATTATCTGATTTGATTCTTGCAACAGTCCTGTGCAGCAGGTGCTATTATTATCACTATCTTACCAAAAAGGAAACTAAGTTGGATAAAGTTTAAGAGACCTTTTCAGAGTCACACAGTGAATAAATTTTTGAAGTAGGATTTGAACTCAGGTCTTTGCAAACCTTAAAGTGTTACATGCTATCATTGTTGAGTCATTTTTCAGTAATGTCTGACTATCTGCAACCCCATTTGCAGTTTTCTTGGCAAAGAGACTGGAGTGGTTTGCCATTTCCTTCTCCAAGTCATTTTACAGATAAGAAAACCAAAGTAAATAGGGTTAAGTGACTTGCCCAGGGTCACAAAGTTAGTAAGTTTCTAAGGCAGGATTTGAACTCAGGTCTTCCTAACTCTTAACTAGCTAAACAATCTTTTGACCAGCAAAGTTATTATGCTAGGAGGTATAGAGATAACAGAGGTCTAGCCTGCAACATTGGAGAATTATTGCTTCCTTTATGCAGTCACTCCAGTGAGTCTTCATGTGTTTTGGATCAAGTCTTGGATTTGGAGTCAGGAAGAGCACGGATTCTGATTGCTGTGTGTCTGTGGACAAACCAGTTAATGTCTGTGAGCCATAGTTTCCTCATTTGTAAAGTGTGAAAAATGCTGGTACTGCCTTCCTCACAAAGGTTAGTGTGAGGTTCAAAAGAGATAATTCAACGGAATTATTTTTGCTGAATTTATGGTGTTACATAAACACAAGATTTATTGTAAAGACCATAAATACCAAATGGCTATTAAGTAGATACTTTGAATGTTTCTGTTATTGAACCTGGTATATTTTCCCAGTACATAGGATTTTAAAACTCAGCTCAAGTATCACCCTTGACATTAAGCCTTTGGCAGTTCTCCCAGCTATTAGTCCCTTTTCTCTCAAAAGTGCCTTATATCAGGGCAGCTAGGTGGCACAGTGAATATAATGCTGACCCTGGAGTCAGGAGGACCTGAGTTCAAATGTGGCTTCAGACACTTGGCATACTTACTAGTTGTGTGACCTTGGGCAAATCACTTAACCCTAGTTGCCCTCCCTTACACCCTCAAAAAATAATAATTCTAATAAATTGAAAAAAATATTTAAAAATGGATTTTATATCATCATTGTTATCACCACTGTCATTGTCATTTATACAGAACTTCAAGGTCTGCAAAGTGGTCTACATATATTATTTCATTCAGTCTTCACAACAATCTTATAAGGTAATTGCTTTATTTTAGAGGTGAGGAAACCGAGGCTGCAAAAGTCTGAGTGACTTATTCAGGGTTACAAAGCTATTAAGTGTCTAAGGGAGCAGTTGAATTTTATTTTGATTGATTTAGACTTATGTATTTTGGGGACAGCTAGGTGGCACAGTGAATAGAGCACCAGCCCTGAAGTCAGGAGGACCTGAATTCAAATCTAGCCTTAGACACTTGAAACTTAACTAGTTGTGTGACGTTGGGTAAGTCACTTAACCCCAATTACCCTGCCTTCCCCCCTCAAAAAAAAGAAAATTATGTATTTTGTTATGTGCTATATTTACAACTATATGCCAACATGTTTTCTCCACTCAAAAAAAATAACCTCTTTAATTGAGGTATTGTATACATTTTTTTTGTCTTCTATTCTCAGTGCCTGGAACATAGTAACCATTTAATCAGTGTTTTTGATTGATTCATCTAAAACACTGCCACAGACCCAGCTATACTCTGGGTCTGGCACGAAAGTCCTATGACCTCAATTGCAGTGGTAAGGACCCACTTTGGTCTAAAGCAGGGGTGGGGAACCTGTGTTCTTGGGGCCACATGTGGCCTTCTAGATCCTCAAGTGCAGCCTTTTGACCGAATTCACATTTTATTTGTTATATAAATTTATTTTTGTAAAATTTAGATTTAGTCACAAGACCACACTTAAGGATCTAGAAGGCCACATGTGCCCTCAAGGCCGCAAGTCCTTGATCCATAGTCTAGAGTCATAGCTTCTCAGGAAGATGGATCCATGTAGTACAAATGAGTGGAGAGCACATAGAGATAGAGCAGCATGCACAATTAATTTTCATTTCATTTCCTAATGTACAAATTTGGAAAGACACAGTCTGGTCAACATGGTGTCAGGGGTGAGAATGTTGGACTTGGAGACCAGGAACTAAATCCTGGCACTACCACTGTGGCAGCTGTGTGGGCCTGAGAGTGGAGATTTTAAGGCACTAAAAAACCAATGTGAGTCAGCAAGGTAGTATGGCAGCCAAAAGAGCTAATGAGAACTTGGGCTGGATTAAGAGAGGGAATGAGATGGTAAGGATCACTCTGTCTGCTAACATCCACAGAGTATTGTGTACATTTCTTGGTGCTACAGTCTGAAAAGGAAATTATTAAGCTGCAGAGCATCCATTCAAGGTCAGCCAGGATAGTGAAAAGCCTAGAGTCCTTCTGAAATGAGTAAAGACAGAAACTGGGCATGTTTAAGCTGTAGAAGAAAAGATTCAGGGAGGATATGACACCTGTCTTCAAGTATTTGTTCTAATTTGATCCCAGAGGAAAGATCCAGAAACAATGGATGGAAATACCAAAGAGGAAAATGTTGGCTTGATGTTGGAAAACACTTCCAAAAAATTGGAGCTGTCCAAAAGTGCCTCAGGAGGTAGTGAGGTTCCCCTTGTTGGAAGTCTCTGAGCAAAGGCCAGATGACACTTGTCACATGTGTTAGTGGCAGGTTGGTGGAGTGTATGGACTCCTGGTCCTGGAATCAGCAAGATCTAAGTCAGAATGCTGCCCCAGAAACTGAAGGAACCTGGAGAAATCCTTTCATCTCCCTCAGCTTTAGTTTCCTCATGTGTAATATGAGACTAATAATATCACTTCCCTAATGAATCCCTGAGGTGGTGCAGTGGATGGAATACTCAGTCTGAAGTCAGGAAGACTTCCTCGTGAGTTCAAATCTGACCTCAGACACTAGCAGTGTGACCCTGGGCAAGTCATTTAATCCTATTTGCCTCAGTTTCCTCAACTGTAAGATGAGTTGGAGAAGTAAATGGAAAACTATTCCAGTATCTTTGCCAAACACAAACACACACCCACACAACCTCAGATGGCATCACAGAGAGTTGAACATGACTGAACAACAACAAAGGATCATTGTGAATACCAAATGAAATAATATATGTAAAATGCTTTGTAAACCTAAAAATGTTACATAACCATTAGGTAATAATGATGATGGTGGTAACAGTAGTGATTCCCTCTGGGTATGGGTTAAACTAGATATCCACTGAGGTCCCTTCCATCTGTAAAATTCTGTGTCTTGTTGAGGAAAGGAGGCAAAGGGCCAGGATGGGGAGTCTTCCATCTATACCAAAACAACGACCTCCATCTAGGCCAGCACAAGGCAACTCCCCTCCTGACACTAGCCTGATCCCTCATCTCTTATGTGGAGAACCTCTGTCATGAAGAACAACCTTCCCTTTGACCTTGGGACCCTCGTATCTCCTGCTGAGTCTGTCCCTTGAGGGAAGAGGAAGAGGAAAATCAGTGGGGAATCAGGACTTCCTTCTGCTATGTAGATTCAGCTTCCATCTCATACTGTGCCCTTTCCTAGCTACTCTCCAGCCTTCGAAGGGAAGGGGGATACTGAAGTGGGACTTCCTTCTGATGAGTTTTGAATGGCATATTTTCAAGGTTCCCCCTTGAGAGAATCTGTACTCTACTCATCTTTGGAACTACAAATAGCCCATGACCTTGACAATGGCCTTGTCCAGCAGTTCATCCATGTGGACAACTTGGCAAAGGTTTAGGTAAGTTAGCTCTATTCTGGGGCATTAAAAATTCTTAACTTGAAGAAAAACAAAAAAAACAAATACAAACCAATGCTGGGTGGCTAGGTGGCACAGTGAACAGAGCATTAGCTCTGGAGTCAGGAGGACCTGAGTTCAAATCCAGCCTCAGACACTTAACGCAGAACTAACAAGTCACTTAACCCCTGCCTTCCTCCCTCCAAAAAGAAAAAAGAAAAAGAAATTCCTAACCTGCCTCAAGATGTACCTGTGCAAGATGATACTTTCTACAAGCCCACAACACTTGCATTCAAGTCTATGTCTGACTTACAGTGGCTGTGTGACCTTGGGCAAGTTACTTAACCTTGCAAGGTTCTAGGCAACTCTCTTAAGCACCTCAGGTTGCAGAAAAGATGGTGACCTACACTGGTAGAGGAAGTTTCCTTAGCCAGGATCTCTCTTCCACAATAAAATAATGCATCTGGTCCCTATGCCAATCCTTCAAAATTTACAGAGGAATTCAGCATATATGTCATTAAATCTGGCACAGGTTCATGCTATTAATTAATCAATAAACAAACATTTATTTAGTACCTACCATGTTCCAGGCACTGTGCTCGATGCTGTGGAAATACAGAGATATGGGTGTGTGTTTGGGTATGTATACACACATACATGTATATATGTGTGTGTGTGTCTATAATCTAGTCTAATTTATATATGGAAACTAAAGACTGGAGAAGTTAAGTAAATCACCCAAATTTACAGTTTGTTAGTGAAGTAGCTGAGATTAAAACAGGTTTTCTGATTCTCAGGCCTCTACTTTTCCCATGGCACTTCTCTAACTTGATACAGAAATGAACGTAAAGCAAAATGCATGCCAGAGAAAATGATTTAGAAAACAATGTTTTCTTGGTTTTAGAAATTCCAGTTATATTCTAGCCATCTTTATAGGTCAAGATATTCCTTCCCGTAGAAGAATTTGCATGTTTGCTACAAAGATTATTTTATAGTATGTAATGGTAAAGTCTCATTCATTCATTTTTAAATAATATTTCATTTTTCCTAATTACATGAAGAAACAATTTTAACATTTTAAAAAAATTTTGAGTTTCACCATTCATTCATATAAAAACAGCTAAAGGACACCTGTGCTATGCAAAGCACCTGGGATACTTATAATAGGAGTGGGACTCAAAGAGCAATAAAGCACAATCTCTTCCACCAAGTAGTTTATCAGCAGCATAGAAAGATAAGACACAAGCATGAGGCCTGGAGGAGACCTGGGCTGGAATCTTATCTCCACCGCTGACTACCTGGGGGACCCTGGGCAAACCATGCTCCTTCTCTGCCTTGTAGTTTCTTCCTTTGTAAAGTTAGAGGGATCTTTAAGGGCCCTTCCAGCTATGTGTGATCCAATGTGTGTTTATGTATACACATATATGTACACATACATATACACACATGTATGTGTATATATGTTTGTGTGCATGCATGTATGCATTGTGTGTGTGTGTGTGTGTGTGTGTGTATAGCTGCTAGGTGGCACAGTAGATAGAGTTTGGGGCCTGGAATCAGAAAGACTCATTTTCCTGAGTTCAAACATGGCCTTAGACACTTACCAGCTGTATGACCCCTGCTTGCCTCAGTTTTCTCATCTGTAAAATGAGCTAGGGAAAGAAATGGAAAATCACTTCAGTGTCTCTGCCAAAAAAAATTTCAAATGAAATCACAAAGAGTTGGACATGACTGAAAAATGACTGCAAAAAGGGATCTCTCTCTATGTATATGTATGTATAATATATACATGTATGTATACATATGTGTATATGAAGATAGTATAAATATGAACATGTGTGTATATACAGATACATACACATATATGAAAAAATAGAGAGAATTAGTTAGAAGTGGATGGGACCTCAGAGGTCACTGAGTCCAAGCTCCTCATTTTCAGAGGACAGGGGGAAAAAGACTTTATGGAGGAAGTGTCATCTTTTTCTTCTTTTTTATTTCTGGTTTTGCTGATTTTTTAAAAAATCTGTTTTATTTTTTGTTATAGGAATGGTTCCCTGGAAAGGATAGGGGGAGGAATATATTGATAAATGTAAGTAATGAAAAAACATAAAGCATCAATAATTTTTTTTTAAAAGAAAAAGCTTTCAGTGGCTCTCTTTTGCTTACTAAGTAACATTCAAATCCCTTACTCTCTGGCATTTCAGGCCCTCCCTTATCTGGCACCATTCTGCTTTTCCAACTATTTCCTATTATTTCTTCTTGCACACTTATGCTACAAAAAAAAAAAACTGGACTCTCCTGAATCTGACCTGTGCTCTCCATCTGTGTACTTCTGGCTCACACTATTTCCAAACCCTGGAAATGTTCTCCTTCTTCTACCGAATAAGAAAGTGTCATCTTAATGAGCATTGACTGGGTAAGATTTTGAAAAGCAGAGATGATAAGAATGGGTAGGATTATGATAGACCAAGATGGGAAGTGGGTCAGTCAACTGATGAAGGACCAGATGAGCAAAGGCACATGGGCCAAAGAGTACGAGAAGTAGAGCATGGTGAGCATGGTGAGATCAAGCCAGAAAGGAAGATTGTGTAGGTAGATTGCGCAAGGCTTTGAATTCCAGACCAAAGACCACAGACTTTTTTTTAGGCATAGGAAGCCAATGATACTTTTTGAGCAGACAAGTCATGGGAACTGTTGATTCCTACTCAAGGCACACAGAAAACACATTGCGCTAAGTATCAGTGATGACTTCTTCATTGTTCAAAGAGCTGTTTAACTTCAATTATTTTCCAGTTTCCACCAGCATCTAAAGGTTTTACAAATGGCCAGGGATTCCCCTAATCCTGTGCTCAAAAGCAGCAGCACAAATTGTTACAGAGAGTACACTTAATTATTTTTAGTAGAGTATAACCTGGGGATGTGCCAATCACAGAGCATAAAATACCCCCAACACAGGGAACTATCTTCCAACTTATGGCTACCTTGGAAACAAATCCTGTTGGCTCGCTCTTCTCCCCATTCAGATCATTAAAGCTGCATTGCTTGCCTAGTGAATTCTTTAAATGAAGGAATAAATTGTTATGTGTTAGGGTTCATAAAGAAGAGATATAACCTTCAGAACTAAGGAAATCTGTCTGCGTTGGACCACAGCTGGAGTGCTGTGTGCAATTTTGGGCAGACACTGATAAGCTAGAGACAGAAGGGGTAGCTAGATTTCACAACGGAGAGAGCACTGGACCTGGAGTCAGGAAGACCTGAGTTTAAATCCACCCTCTGACACTTAATAGCTGTGTGACCCTGGGCAAGTCACTTAACCCTGTTTGCCTTAGCTTCCTCATCTGTAAAATGAGCTGAAGAAAGAAATGGCAAATTACTCCATTAGCTCTGCCAGGAAAACCCCAAAAGGGGTCACAAAGGTTCAGGACACAACTGAAATAAATGAACAACAACAAAGCCCTAGGTTCACAGATCTGGAACTAGAAAGATCCTCAGGGGCCATTTAGTTTCATCTCCCTTTATAGATCAAGAAAAGGAGGCCCATCAAGGTTAAGAAATTACTCAAACTCACCTAGGTAATAAGTCTCAGAGGCAAGATTTGAACCCAGGTTCTCTGAGTCTGGTGCCAGCATTTAGAGTAGAGCAATTAGAAAGATGAAGGACCTCCAGATAATGCCATATAAGGATTGGTTGAAGGAACTGGACATGTTTACCATGTGTAGCAATGCTGAGTCTGGGTCTTGCTCTGAAGCCACTGCTGAATTAGGAATCAAGAGAGCTGGCTTCTGGTCCTGTCTCATTTACTAACGGTATGATAAATCATTTGCCCACCCAGACCCTTAGTTTCCTCATCTGCAAAATAATTATAATAACAATCCTTTCCTTGCCATGGTACACAGACATGCAGTGAGGCACTGGTGAGATAAGCAGGTAAATGTGCTTTGAAAACCCTAAAGAACTATAAACTTGGTAAGTTGTGGTAATTATTAACATGAGTATGAAACAGTGGAAATGTCACTTTATTTGGAGTCAAGAGGATATGGGTGTGAATCCTGATACTACTGTATGACACCTCAAGGATCTCCTACCAGGCAATTTCCTTCTCTGGTCAAATGAGGAAGTTGAAATAGATGCCAACATCTTTTCTAGCTCACTCCTAAGAAATAATAACAATAATACTATGTCAATATTTTTATATTGGAAGGTAACATGAAATAATGAATAGAAAGTCAGGTTTAGAAGTCAAGATCACAGTTCAATCTCACCTCTGATACAACTAGATGCATGATCTTGAGCAAGTCACTTAACTTCTTTGAGCTTCAGTTTCCTCATTTGTAAAATGAGACTAATAATTACAACTATCCCCCAGGGTTACTGTGGAGGTCAAATTAGATCCCATGTGTAAAGTGCTTTGCAAATCTTAAGGTGCTATATAAATTCTAGCTATTTGTTTTTATTATTACAACTTATTAATATTTTATTATGTTATAAATATTTATTATTGTTTTTATTAAATTCTCAGTGATCCAGGCACCTGTAAATTTTAAGTTAAAAAGGAATTGCTGGTCAACACTTGTTGAGGAATCTCTAGTATTTCCCTACACTAATGAAATCACAGGTTCAGACCCTACCTACCCCCAATCAAAAAAAAAAAAAGGAAAAAGCATACAGCTCACTCTCATCTGTTTTGTAAAATAGAGAAATGAAAGTAAGTTATTGTTCTTGTATTACCCAAATGAATGAATGGCTTATATAATGAAAACCTATAATAATAATTATAATAATAGCTAGCATTTATATAGCATTGCAAGACTTTCCTAGCACTTTACAAATAGCACCTCATTTTATTCTATTATTATCCCCATTTTACAAATGAGGAAGGTGAAACAAAATTCAGTCACTTGCCCAGGGTCACACAACAATGAAGTATCTGATGCTAGATTTTGAACTGAGGTCTTCCTTACTCCAAATCCAGAGTTCTAACCACTGTATCTCCTAGCTCTAAGACTCACTTTCCCCTTAAAACTATAGAAGCAAATTATTGCACCCAGGGCCAGCCTGAGGCAGAATGGTGATGTATGCAAAAAAAAATGTTTTTTTAACAACACCTGCCTCCATATATCCACCCTTTCTTTTTTTTTTTTTTTTGCCTTTTGGAGGGCATTTGGGGTTAAGTAACTTGCCCAAAGTTACAGGGCTAGTTTTTGTGTATGGGTGTTAAGTGCCTGAGGCCAGAACCGAACTGGGGTCCTCCTCACTCCAGGGCTGGCGCTTTACTCACTGCACCACCTAGCCGCCTCTGCCTACTCTCTTTTCAGTAATTTCTCCTCCTCTCAGTCTAGGCTGAGTTGATTGATACTTCAGCTGATTGGCAGCTATACCCTGTGCAGGCCTACATATACCCAGGCCTGACCTCCACCCTCCACCTCTCTTTACTGTTTTCTTGCCTTCTGTGCTCTCTGAAGTTGTCCTTTGCCTGCTGGATTGGCCTGTTTTCTTCCCATCAGTCTATTGCTTCTCTTGAATAGGGCTCACAAAACACAGCCTCACCTCCCTAGGAAAGGAATTAGCAACTTGCTTACCCTCCCACTTTTCAGTCATCTTACTGCATCATCACTAATTAAACAGCTGCTACAAATGGCAATTTGCTAAATTGTCTCACTGCCTAACTTTTATCAGGGACCAATTTGAGTTTTCAGCTTAAAACTCTTAACCTTACTCTCCCAGCTGGCATTCCACACCAGGCAAAGGGCTGTGAACCCACATTTTATAGGATCTAGAGCTGCAAGGGAGCTAAGAGACCATCTAATCCAACTCTGTCATTTTAAAAGGAGAAAACTTAGGCCCACTGAGGTTAAGTGACCTACCCAAGGTCACACAAGTAGCAAATAAAAGAACTGGGACTCAGGGGTTCTTAATCTTTTTGTGCAGGTCAAGGACCTGAGGGTGAGTTGATAAATGTTTAACAACCGACTCTATCATGAAAAAAAAAAATTATCCACAATACACTTTTCAGTTTAATTGCATTTTTGACATTTTAGCCATCACTTCCTTAAGTTTAGAAAATCAATGAAACAAGACATGATTTATAGCATTTGCTGATTTCTGAGGTGCAAATTCTCCCAGTGAAATTTAGTAATTGGTCTGAAGAAAGTTCGAGTTGGCTCCAGTGTACCCCTCCCTTCATGGACAGCTTTGACAGTCTGGTGAAGTCTACTGACTTCTCAGAATAAAGTCTGTAAATAATGGAAGGAAATGCTAAATTTCAGTTAAAGGTTAGTGAAAATAAAGATACGTTTTTTTCCCCATTCAAATTCACAGACTCCCTGAAATCTTCCTTGGAGCCCAGATTAAGAATCCCTACACTAAAACATTCCTTTATTTCTCCCACTCACTTGCTTATCTTAATTCTATGTTACCGTATAAGTACACCTTGAGCTCCCTTGAGTGTAATACAATCAGAAAGTCCTGAGTCCAAGTACTGCCTCTGATGCATACAAGGTTTTTGACCCTAGGCAAATTATTGAAGCTTTCCATGCCCCAGGCAAACCTCTAAAAGGCTCTAAATTACCTAGAAGCAACATCCCAAAAGCCTCACTCAGGGGGCTTCCACACTAGGAATTCCTCCCTACACTGAATCTTAGTTCCAGAATCTCCCCCCCCCCCCCCCACTCCCCATTCAAAACAACAACAACAAAATCCAGTGTTGAGTCCTGTTATAGGAATTTCACTGTGTTGGGCACTGCTGGGAATATCAGACAAGAGTCTAGTTGGGAGATAAGACATATATACATGAAATAACCAGAGAACAATGCAAGCTTGGCAGGGCCTTAGCATACTTGTAATTCGGTTTCTTATTTTACAGATGAGGAAACTGAGGTCCAAAGAAATGTCTTTTTCTTTTACCCTAAGATTTTCAAGTTTTATTTTTTCCACATATTAGTATTTTATTTTTTCCATTTACAGGTAAAAATAGTTTTCAACATTCACTTTTTTAAGGTTCTGAGTTCCAAAATATTGTCTCCCTCCCTCTCTCTCAGCCCTCCCCTCTTTCCTCCCCAAAGGACAAGCAATCTCATATGGGCTATACATGTACAATCATATTAAGTATAAGAAATGTCTTTTCTAAGGTCATATAGGTAATAAATGGCAGAACCCAAATTAGAACCCAGGTTTTTTATGCCAAATAATTTGTTCCTTCAACTATAGACAATATATTTTAAGGCTAAATTGAGTATATTCAAAAACTGTGTGTTGGAGAAAAGAATCCAGTGAAAGAATTTCAAAGCCTCAAGGAACCTTAAGAATCATCTCCACTCCTCTTGCTTTATAGAGAATATTGAAAACCCAGTGATGTGCTCTGGCTTGCCCAAAATCACATGGAAAATCAGGGTGAAACTGGGACCAAAAGCCATCTCTGTCTGACTTCCAGCTATGCAACAGAAGACCTCATGATGGGAAGAAGCAAAGAACATAAGAACTAAGCAATTGTAGATGCAGTCCTATTAGGGGAGGGAAGTTAAGAGAGTTCAGCATTAATGGCATTTTCCCCAGCCCTCTCCACACCCTATTGAGGTTGGAGGAGGAAGGTGTGGCCTGTGAGATAGGTGCCATAACCTAAGCATGGTAGCCTGGGGATGTTAGGAATGGGCTTATGGCATGAGGCATAGAGGATTGTAAAATAATAGTCACCAGGACAATCATCAATACCGCAATGGGGAGGAAGTGACCACTCCAAAGAGCACCCCTAGATGTTGGCAACCTTGGGTAAAGCTCTGTTTGCCTTAGCCTATTTATGGCTCTATTCTCAGCAATATGCTCCTTCACTATTCCATGCTGCATAGAAATCATTATTTATTGGAACTGTTGGAGGAGTTATAGGAAAATGGGGGGAATGTTTCAAGATGAATGGGAGAGTAGGGATATCCATGTCATATTCACTGGATAGTGGGAGTGAAGAAAGGAATAAACATTTATTAAGCACTTACTATGAGCATGGGACAGTACTTTTGCCTCATTTTACTCCATTTGATCCTTACAATGACCCTGTAAGGTAGGTTATCTACATTTTACAGTTGAGGAAAGTAAGCAGATAGAGGTTACGTGACTTGTCTAGGGTCACATGGCTAGTAAGTGTCTGAGGCTAAATTAGAAATCAGTTCTTCCTGACTCTAGGCCTAACACCCTTTGCATTGGGCTACCTACCTGAAGTATCTGTTGGTAGTAGAAAATACGCAATTCCAAGTACAGTTATCCCTTCCATAACCCAAGGGTTAGGGACACAGCACCCCCAAGATCTGGAAAATCCACGTAAAATTTTTTGGCCCTCCTTACCAGAGAAGTATGAATTATTATGGTATTAAAAGATAAAATATGTTGATATTATGCAATGGTATACATATATCTTATGCATTTCTGAGTTTCTAAACTCTGTCTCATCTGCTAGTCTTTGCATGTTGTCTGTGGCTTCTGCAAAACTCCCCAAAATTCCCATTTAATTTCTTATGCTAGCCCACAATATATTGAAACTAGGATGGGAAGAGTCATGATGTAGGAGGGATAACTGTAGCAGGAAATGAAGTTGAATAGATAGGCTGAGTCAAACTGAATCATTTCTTGGTCCCAGAACTAGATGACAGTAGCAGAGAATAAAATTATACTTTCTTGTGCAATTTTGGGGAAGGTTTTTTCCCCCCAAAATCATTAAATCTTCTTTGTTGCTTTTTATGGGAAAAATGGAACCAGTGTCCAGTTGGGGAGTAGAGACTGGGAACAGGGTAAGAGTTTGTCAGTCAATCAATAAATTTAGTAAGTAAGCATCTATTCTGTACTATGCACCTTGCTAAAAAGAAAAAAAACAAAACAATCTTACCCTCAGGAAGCTTACCTTCTATGGGTAGTGTTAGAGGAATAAAAGTATAACCGAGTATATACAAAATTAATAGGAGAATGTCAGCAGCTGACCACCATCCATAGAATTTATTTCTAAAGGTTCTAGTCTGGATGGATGCTTTGCTTCTTTTCTAATAACCTTCTCACTTCATCTTACCTCCTCCAGGGCAAAAGCTTTTCCTCCTGTTTACATAGAATATCTTTCCCTGCTGTGTGTTTTCCCCAAATGTTTGGTTTTAGTAATGATGCTGCCGAAACCCACCCTACCTCAGAGGTGATGGATTGAGCTCATGGGCAAAGGAGACTTCCTCATCCCAAGAGAGCCCTGACATTGTACACAGCCTCCAGTTTTCACACCAGTAAAGATACTAATAGTACATAATTTAATCATGGGCTTTCAATTAGACTGTGAAGTAAATCATTAAGTCTTGGGTGTTGCTAATTAGGGAAGAAGATGAACTAATGCCCAATTTGACTCAACTCACAAAGATACAAGCCAATAAATTATAATAGGGTACATTTATCTTGCGCATCAGGGTTCATAAAGCACTTTCTTCAAGGCCTTCTAGTACAAAATGATGATCTTAAGTATCATTATCCCCACTTTACGAATGAGCAGAGGACCTGAGAGGAGATGTGACTTATCCATAGTCACACATCAGAGCCAGGACTAGAATGCAGGCCCTTACCTTCCCCCCTGATTCCTTCCCCATCCCAGTCAGTCCAAGAATCCATTCCAAATAGTTGGGTGGTAGAAGATAGTGGGAAGAATCATCCCTACTGGAGTCATTCTCCCTTCTTCCCTTTTCTCTCCAAAGGTGGCACCACGAGTGCTCACAGGATTTGGAATGATGTGGGAGTCAATAACTCCATTTCCTCCCACATGGTGGAAAACCCACAGGCCTTACGATCTGCTCCTGACTCTCACTTCTCTATGTCCCTGACATGCTCATCTGACCTACTTTTAGAGCCTAAAGATTCACTTGGCCCTGCTATTCACCAAACACTCATTCCCTTAGGATTTGCAGGCCATGCCATTTACCTGGCAACTGAACTTTCTCTAATGTGTTATATGTCCCAGTCAGAATTTAGGCTTCTTGAGAGCAGGGACTATCTCACTTTTTCTGATTTTATCCTCAGTGCTTACTACAGTATTTGGCACATAATAAGTGCTTTTTCATTCATCATTCATTTTCACTTTGGGTCTAGAACACTTCCCGCTGTCATAAGCCATATCTACAGCATTGTATCATATGTGTATTTAAATGAATCAGATTTATCTAATGTGTTTTTGTTTAAAGATTCACTCCCTGGCTAATGCCCTGTCAATGCCTCAGTTGCTTTCTTCCTCCCCATGGTACCTACTGCTGAGACAAACTGCAGGAGTTCATAGGAAACCTAGCCCATCTGTGAATGTTTCTGGGATTTTCTACATCTCTGGTCCCTTAATCTTTCTTTTTCTTAATAATGATCCAATGCTTCCTCCACCACAGTTCCCATCTCTGGTCAAGCTGACACCACTGGCTGGCCCCGATGCCTATCTCTTGCCATCACAGATTAGTGCCATAGAATGAATGTTCAGCAACTTTGCATTGCAAGGAATGTTCAGCCTGGCACTTTTAAGCCAGGTCATAGATTCATAGCTGACCCATGTAGTGCACACCCACTTCTCATTTTAGAGATTTGGAAACTGAGAACCAGGAACATTAAATGAATCACCCTGCATCCCAAAGCCACTAAGTCTATGAGGTAGGCTTTTAACACAGGGACTCCAAGTCCAGCATTCTAGCTGGCCTACTTCTTCCTTCCTTCTAGCCAGGACACAAATGGAAACCAAGAAAAGACCTTACTTTAGAAAGACTAAGGTCATCCAGTGCATTCCAGGTCACTGCCAGTCATGTTGACTTTGGTCTTGCTGCTGGACTTTAATGACTCTGGAGGATGCAGTGAGGCTTTGAGTAGCGCTGCCTCACTTAAATCCAATTCATGTGCAAGTCAAGACCTCACTCTCCTGAAGCCATCGGTCCTCTTCAAGAAGGAAGGACAATGACAAGAACAACAAAAGCCAGCAAGCTGCTGTGTATTGTGACCAGCAGCATTAGAAAAATAGTATTTCTGACAACCTAATTCCTTGCTCAGTTCTTGATTTTCCCCTGGTAACCCAGTGGATTATGGTAGAGTAACTTCCCCCTTAAGTTAGTTTCCATCTGAATAAGAAAGTAATGACATTTCTAGCTAATTAAAAGTGGCAAAGGCATTTGTGAGAACTGAAAAAAGCATTAAACTTATGGCTGAAAGACATGAACTGTGAACATGAGCCTCTCAATGGCAACACATTCCAAGAAAAGGTTATTAACTTCTACTCGCTGTTCAAACCTCCCTGTTCAAAAGGGACAGCCTTCCAATGAGAAGGACTCATATCTAGACAATTTAATTTTGACCATACACGATTTTTACCGGACATGTTCACTTAACAACCTAACCCTCATGTAAGATGATATTCCATTGTTGAGTCTGGTTATTACTGTATATTTGCATAGGGGTTTCTGGTATTTGGAAGAGTTAGGGAAGATGGCTATTAAGCTGTTGGTTCTGTCTTATTAAAAGATGCCTAGAGGCATCTTGGTGGTACAGTGGGTAGAATGCCAGACCTGGGTCTGAATCCTGCCTCAGACTTTTACTAACTGTGTGACACTGGGCCATTCACTTAACCTCTATGTGCCTCAATTTCTTCAGCTAAAAAATGGTGATAACAGCATACTAGCACTCAAAGTTGTTCTGAGGACCAAATGAGATAATAGCTGTAGAGAACTTAGCACAGTGGTAGAACTTGGAATGAGTTTAGTAAAGGTTCCCTTCCTTCCTTCCCTCTTCTCCCTCTCTCGCCTTCCTTCCTTCCCCCCTTCCTTCCCTCTTTCCTTTACTCCTTCCCTCTTTCGCTCCCTCCTTCCTTCCTTCTTTCCATCAATACCTTTACAGTATCTGTTTATAAGAATTGGTTACCTCTTGCTGAGTACGCTGAGATTTCGCCATTATCAAGAGATGCCCCAGGACCCCAGTTTATGTTGCACCTATTTTTTTTTCTTCTGTGATTTCACTGGTATACAGAACTCCAACTGAGGAAACTCCTTCTACCAAAGCAGATCAGCACCTGCTCTGCAAGGTATCATCTTAGACAGTTGGCCAAGGCACTAAGAGTTCATTGACTGACTTGCTCATGGTCATACAGCCAGAATGTGTTACAAACATAAATTGAGCCCAGGTCTTCTTACCTCCCAGGTCAACTATTCACTAGTTGTTTCTATTGATTAGTACCATAGAATAAATATTCATCAACTAAGGGCAAATGGTCTCCTATCTTCTTTAATGTGCACCTGTGGAGAAGGGAGACAAGCAGTTCCATTGGACCATTATAGATGGATATTATCTTGGTGCAAAAAAGCAGGGAGATTAAAAGAGGATGATGTTTCAACCCCAAAGATGTCAGTTTTTATCTTGAAACTGTCTACTCTTCCCCACTGGGAAGTAACTATACGATAGTAAAAAGAATACTGGATTCATACTTAAAATTTGAGCTTGTGTCCCCATGCTGCCATTTTGGGCCCACATGACCTTGAACAACTCATGTAACTTTGCTGAACTTCACTTTCAGAAAGTTACATGTCTCACCCCAAATCGTTGCTGTTGTTTGTCCTTTGTTCTCGAAGAGGACCATGGCATCAGGAAGGTGATGTCGTGACTTGAAGTGAAATGGATTTAAGTGAGAGAGAGCTGTGCAAAGTCACTAGCCTCACTTTTTTCTCTGAAGTCATCTGGGTCCAATGGCAAGATATAGATCAGGACAACTCGAGATGACCCCCCACCCCAAATCATTCAGGCTACAAGTGACAGAAAACATTTAAAGGTTTCACTCACTAATTCATTCAGTTGTTGTCATCAAAGGGCTTTGTGAGCCTTAAAGCACTATTTAAATGTGGGCTTTTATTATTAAATTCTTAATTTCCCCTAAGTCATTTTACCAATAAAGATTGTTTCTCAATATTCCCAGAGAGGTCAGCCTTGCCTAATATTCTCTTAACAGGATTTCTAGTTTAAACACTACGCTTCATTATTGGAAAAGGTACAAGAGATGGTTGTAATCAGAGCTTTCACAACTTAAAAGCACAATTCTATTACTTTAAAGGTTGATCCAATTATTCAAGGGTTAAACATAGCTATTCCTTTTTAATCTCAGTTTATGAGATTGAGAAAAAGTATGGCATTTCTAGGCATAGTCAACCTGTTAACAGAAAAAAAAAGAGTCCATGACATTTCTGGTTTCAAATACCTATTTTAAACAGGTAGCTCTTGTAGTGAGAGCCCAATAGAATGAAAACCTTCCTATCAATTAGAGCTACTGAGAAGTAGAATGAGCTACTTAAAAGGAATCCTGCTCAAAAGAGGTCTTCAAGAAGTACCTGAATGATCAGTTTTTGGCATGCTGAAAAGGGGCTTCTTGAACCAGTAAGGGTTAGAAGGTATGATCTATGAGCTGGGTACCACAGTGGATAGAGTTCCAGGACTAGAGTCAGCAAGATGTGAATTGAAAACTGGCCTCAGATACTTTACTAGCTGTGTGACCCTAGACAAGTCACTTAATTTTTGTTTGTTTTCAGTTTCCTCATCTGTAAAATGGAAACTATAATAGCACCTACCTCCCAAGGTTGTTGAGAGTATCAAATGAGACAATAATTGTAAAGTACTTAGCATGGTGCCTAATGGTCTCTGCTATCTCCAATCTTTCCCCTTCCAAATCCATTCTTAATGTCCATGTTGTTGTTGTTCAATCATTTTTCAAATGAAGAGTCCAACTCCTCGTGAACCTATTTGGGATATCACTGGCAAAGATATTGGAGTAATTTGCCATTTCCTTCTCCAACTCATCTTATAGATGAGGAAACTGAAGCAAACAAAGTTAAGTGACTTGGCCGGAGTCACACAGTGTCTGAGGCCAGATTTGAACTCAAGAAGTTGAGTCTTCCTGATTCCAAGTCAAGCACTTCATTCACTACACTACCAAGATGTCCCTAAATAATCTTCCCAGGAAATATATCTGGCCTTATCACTGCTCTAAAACTTTCACTACCTTACTCTTGCCTAGATGATTACATTCAAAGTTCTCCACAGTTTATCTCCAACCAACTTTTCCAGTCTTATTCAATTTAATTCAATGGATACATATTTGTAAGTTGCAATATGCATAGTACAATCAAAATCCACAGTTCCTGTCTTCAAAGCACATTTATTCTGCTGGAATTAAACTGAAAAAGTTCTCATGTGCCAAGTAAGTAATCTGTATTTTATCATATAGGTGAGAAGCATTCATGGCCCACAGTCCCACAAGCTACCTTTAAAACTCTCAGGGGCAGCACAACAGACTGCAGATTAAACAAACAGATCAAAATGTAATTGGGAAATGTTTAACAAAATACACAAAAATACAATAAAACATAGATGATGTTGATTTGTGGTTTTTGAAGTTTATATAGGAACCCCTTTCTCTTTGAATTTGACACTGTTAAAATAGGTAATAGGGAATAACAAGATTATTCAGAAGGTAAGGGTGTTTAACAGTCAAAAACTACACTCAATAAGTGTGAGGAATGAAAAAAGGCCATAAAGTTTAGAAGTGAAAAGATGATTGGTAGTCTTGAAAAGAGGTGTTTCAGGACAGTGATAAGGTAAAACAAACAAACAAACATATTTTAAGGGAATGAGAAGTAGATGGTGAGAATCAGGGACCATTCCCTATAGGGATGTCCCCTATAGGATATAACTGTTTCAACTTCATCACCTCTCACCTGGACTACTGACTAAACTTCTTAATTTGTCTCCCTACTTCATCTCTCTCCTCTCTTGAAGGTCCTCCTTAATATTGCTACTAAATTAAAGTCCTTCACAATCAGACCCGAACCTTCCTTTCAAGGTTCATTATGCGTGAATCCACAGTTCAGTCTAACCAATCTACTCCTGTTCCCCATTTGCTGCATTTTATCTCCCACCCACAGGCCAGTGTGCAAGCTGCCTTATCCCTGGAAGGCATTCCTAGAATCCATAACTTTCTTTAGAGTTTAACTCAAGAACCAACTTCTACAAAAATCCTTTCTCAATCTCCCCTTCTAGACAATTATAAGGTTAATGGGATATAAAATCTTCCCCGCCCATTAATAGGCCTATGTGCCAAGCTGTGATACATCCTGAATCACAAAGAGCCCATTGGGGGGAGGAACTTGCTTAAGGGGAGACTTTCTCATAGGAAGGCTTCCACACTTTTTGGTACTAACCTAATTAGGCTATGAGTCATGAGGGTTGCGATACCTTCTGACTCTCAGAAGTGAATATATACTCTGAGTTGATATTTTGCTTTGGGGGTTCACTTATGACAAGAACCATTTGATTTCCTGGTCAAGACTCTGAGTAATCATATGTTCAGACTTCCCGACTGTTCAGATGTAAAGGCTATCTTGATCCAGTGGTGTATGTAAAATGTATAGCAATAATGCTTACTTTCAGGCAGTCAGAGCCCTGTCTATTGGTCTTTATGCTAATTTCTCTGCTTGTATTTTCTCTGTGCTGACCTTTCCCCCGAACTAGTAAATGTAATTAAAAGTAGGATTATTAACCCCTTTTTGAGCAGTCATTCCTTTAAAAGCAAATGAAAGAACTTATACTAGCAAACCATTCTGCATATGGTAGAGTGCTTGCTATTACACCAACCTACAACATTACAATATATTTACTTTGCATAGTTTTTGTATTTACTTATGTGAGTATATATTTTCCTCAGTCAAATGTTAAGCTCCTTGAAGCCAAAACACACTTTTGTGTCTGCATACACGATGCATAAAACAGTGTTTGACCCATAGTACATACTTAAATGCGTGTTGGATGGATAGATGGATAGTAATGTGGTTAGTATGAGGTGATGGAGAGCTTAGTGTTTATTTGGCAGAACACAATCTCATGCCCTCAAACCCTGCATTCCGGCCTAACTGGACTTCTGGCTTTTCCTCCAACTCACCTTGCTATTATCTACCCCTGTGTGTTTTTACTGGCTCATTCTCATGTCTAGGATTAACTCTTTTTGTCATTCAGAATTCTTTGAGTTTAAAACTCAGCAGCCACTCTTTCACAAAGCCTTCCCTGATTCTCATGGATGAAAGTATTCTCTCCTTCCTCAAAAACTGTCCTAAGTCATGTAGAGCATCCTTTGTCTCATCAAACTCCATTCTATATTAACTTAGTTGTGTACCTGCTATATTCCCCTATACCTAATAGAAGGTGCTCTTCCCAAAGGCAGGGAATGTGTCACAAGCAAACAAATTCTTGCATCCCTAACGTGTAGCATAAATCTTTGCACCTAGTAGGCATGTAATGTTTGCTTATTTGGAATGAACCACCTTGTTACAATCAGTCATCTGCCTCAGATCTAGTCATCTTGTGACTGGAGTTTTAGTAGTTATAATGGCAAAAGGCCTATCTTTCTTTTTTTGTCTGTTAAGACTTGCAAGCAATCCTTATTTCTCCATTTCTCATTCTCACATGGTCCCCATCCCTCTTACTCCTGGAATATTTTGTATTTTGACATGAATTCTAATGCCTACATTCTAAGTATTGGGTAGCCTGTATTCTTTGCATGTGCATGGTTTACTCGGATCGAAGAAGCTATGACAGATACTCCAGTTTGGGAGATAATGAATAGTCCTAGAAAATATTTCAGATGCTTCTGTACACTCTGCCCCATGTTCAAACTGATGGGGAAATATGAATCAGCTAATACACCTGGGCAGCCTACATTAAATGAAAAGAGTGCCAAGGAGCTTTCTCCTTGATACTTTTACATAAGTGGAGAAAGAATGATTTAATACAAATGTACAATGAAAGAATTCTGGATTCAGAGGACCTGGGTTCAAATTCCACTTTTGAACAAGACAACAATGAGCTCATCATTAAAATGAAGGAGTTGGACTAAGATGGCTTCCCTTCCAGTTTGAAATCTGTGAACAGAGGCCTCCATTTTCATTCACTGAGAAGGGGCTAGGACAGCAGAGTCCTTTGGTTTAGAGTATGAATCAGATTATTTGAGATTTCTTTCCACATACTTTGGTCACATAGCTGCCTGGCAACAAAGGTGATCAGAAGTTAAGGGGACAGGTACCTAAGCAAGGACATAGTATACCTATCTACAAATTATCCAGAAAAATTAGAGACAGAACTGGGATAAAAATATATAAGCCCCAAACCTCATTTTAGTCCTCATTTTTTAGTTGTTCCCTTATTAAGATGTAACTAAATAACAGCTAAAGAGGCAATTTTATTTTTAATCCCTCATCCTTTCTTGATACTGTCCCCAATAAACTGCGTTCCCTGATAGGTGCATGCTAAAATAAAGGAAAAAGAGGAGGTACTCAGACAATCCACAACCTAGAAAATTACTCCCAGAATAAGAGAATTAACTTTGTTGTATACATTTATTTTAATTCATGGCATATTTATTTAATTACTTTCCCATTTGATAATGGGATTTAAAATTTTTAAGATAGACCATTAAAGAAAGACAGCACGGCAGAGTGAGTAGAGGGCTGCCCTTAGAGTCAGATAGACCGGGATTGAAGTTCTGTCTCTGACATGCACTGGCTGTAAGCCCACATGCAAGCCACTTAATGTCTAAGCAACTAAGACTAGAGGTTGCAGAAATATTGCTGATCTAGATTGGTGGAGGGAGTTTCTACCCCCTGGAGTTCCTTATACTGATGAAATAATAGGTCTGGACAAAATGACATTAAAATGTTAAATACTTCCATCTATATTCACACCACTCAGACATATACGTCACTTATACTATGTATTTTAGACCCGTGGTGCTAAAAAGAAATAAAAGATGAAGTTCTTTCTTTGAGCCACATTTATTTTTATGGAAAACTGAAGAGCAAATAATTGGAAATCCAATGATCCCTTTAGGCTCCTGGGTTCCTGGTTAGACAATTTGACTGTCTCAGCTGGACTGAAATGATATTCACCTTCAATGCAATAAAACAAATGCATATTAAGACTGGGCATGCAAGACATATAGGGAAGGTTTAACTGACTCTATCCAACTTATATGCAAATGATCTTCAGGCAAATATTCTGTTTGTGGGGCAATATTAAACTAAGAGAAATAAGCCACAAATGAGATTTTTCAGCTGGTAAAAATGGGCATAAGCCAATTCTACCCTAAGGGGAAGCAGTAATTTGATTTTGAAAACTCAAGCAGGAAATGCCAGCATTACAGGAGTATTTCATAACATTCACCCAAGGAAGCAAGAATTCCAAAGATGAGGTGAGTCTAACAAGGCTTGGGGTTTACTGATCCTCGGGATCTCTTTTAAACATAACCATCAGACCAGGTATATTGTCAGAGCAGAAAGCTCTTTTCCCTTTGAAGAGCTAATTGTTTTTTTAAAAAGGTTCCAATTTCACTTTGATTCTGTGTGTTGTTGTTGGCATTCAAAGGCCTTCGGGGTAACAGGTGCATTTCAAATAGATTGAAATAACAAATAAATTGGATCCAGGATTTATAGCATTAGTGATGTCTTTATTCTCTTATTCCTTTGCTGAATGCTTGGCTTATGAACTTCCTGGCTGTGCAGCCACCCAGTACCGGGAGGAGGGGTGTTAGCCAAATGCATGGGAGTTGGAGAGTGAAGATGATGAGGATGAGGACAATGTCAAAGAGAAAGGCCCTAGATGAGGGGGTAGAAAACTTTGCAAGGTAGTTAGTGTTTCAAATCATGCCAGGTGAGCATGTGGCCTGCTAAGTGAGGGTATGTGGGGAACATGGTCCTGGATAACGGAAGGCCAGTTTTTTTATGTTGAGGGGAATGAAATGAATCCTGAAACTTTCAGAAGACTCTCTCATGTAATATAGATTGGAGAGAGCCCTGCTTTAAACCATCAGAGAGATCAAAACAAAATGGTTTTGGGGACTCGTTTCTTAAGGGAAACCCTATATTTAAAGAGAAAGTAGGAGAATTCATTTGAATTTCAGTCTGCGCCTTCTAAGTGTTTTCTAGACTAGTGTGTTTACTTATAAACAAATGAGTAAATTCCTTCACAAGCAGAACTTGAGCTAAAGTAGCGCTCTCTTCCCTCCTCAAATTATCTTGTATTTATTTATTGATGTAGTGGCAAAATGGTGAAGGGGATAGACTGCAGTGCTTTGAGTTGGAGAAAACTGGGATCAAATCCTACCTCTGAGACTTGTTAACTATATGCTTCTGGGTAAATCATAGCTTCTCCTTGCCACAACTTTTCAAGACTTAATCACTAATCACAGAAAAGATTTTATCTGCATTGATGTAAAGAGTTCCCCCATCTTGAGGAAATCACAGTTTCTTTGGGTGTTGATTGATATCTTCCTACCTAGCATAGTGACCTATATGTACCAGGCATTTAATAAATGTGTATTGAGTTGAATTAAGTACTGGATCATGAACTCAAAGCTGAGAGGAATTTAGAGATAATCTAGTTCAGAGGATTCATTTTACACTTAAAACAACTGAGAGCCAGAGAGCTAGAATGACTTGCCAAGGGTTACCCAGCTAGTCAATATTGGAACTAGGTCCTGGACCTAGATTTACAAATCTTTGTTTAATTCTGTAAGCCAAATACTTACCAGCAGAACAGGAAAAATAAAGGTTTCACTTTTGTTATACACCATCAAGGGGAATGGGGCCTAAGCTATGGAGAGTTCAAAATCAATATAAAAACCAATTTTCACAAAATATTATCAGAATCTTATGGTACAAGAAGGCTGAGACCTCAGATGCCCTGCAAAGGTAAAAGAACTAATTGTGGGACCTGATTTTGTTTTCATAGGAATCAATTCAGTGGGATTTTCATTTTTCAATTATTCAATAACATCCAATTTTCCCTTCACACCACAGCCAGATAGGAGAAGAGAAATTGCATATGTCAATCACAAGGTAAGGCAGTCAACAGGACCTAAATTACCCAGAACCCTATGCCACCTACTGCAAAGAACATAGCTTGAAAAGAACATTGGCAACTTCTGGCAAGATGGCTGAGTGAGACACTGTCTAAGATCAGTTACCTTCCATTACCTAGTCAAAAAAATGTGCCAAGTGTTCTTCTGGGAGCCAAGATGGAGAAGTAAGCAGTAAATCACCAAAACACTCCCATATTCTCCTCCAAAGAGTCATAAGAAGACCCCAAAACAAATCCTGAAGCAGCAGAGCCAACAAAAAGGTGTTGTAAAACAATCTTTTAGTCCAAGAAACTTGGAAGACTGGCAAGAAAGGTCTCCCTTACTCAGGTAAAAGTCCAGGACCGAAGGTTCCCAGCAAAACCAGTAAGGAGGTCCTGAGACCTCCAGTGTGTGGAGCAGGTTAACACCAACACCACAATCCCCCACATGCTTCAGCCTCGCCAGGGGAATGGGCAGCCTCCAACTCTGAGAACTACCATGTACTTCAGTGTAGCCCCAGGCAAACAGGAAACCTCTAGCATTTAGATCTCCATGTACACTTCAGTAAAGCCCCAAACCTACAGGTCTCTAAGTAAACAGATAGCTGCCAGCCAGCCCCACCAGGTGTTTCAGCATAGCCCTAGGCAAACAGGCAGCCAGCAGCTAGACTGCCACATGCTTCAGTGTAGCCTGGGGGGAAATGCAGAAATGCCCCACCAGTCTCAGCTTATGTCAGACACCAGCACTAGGACCCCAGTTCAGTACAAGGTAAGCTGCCAAACCCCTATAGTTTCCAGCAGCACCAGCCATACCACACCCCACCCCATAGGTGTAGCACCAGAAAAGGGTCCCCCAAGGGCCTTGAGGCAACATCAGCACCATGTAAACAGTTAGGGCCTACAACCCTAGCATGGGAAGCCTGAGACAGTGCTCCCCTCTCATCCCTGGAGCAGAACTCGGATTTAAAGGAAAGAAAAAAGGCCAAAAAAGATGAACACAAACAATAAAAAAAATGGTCTGACCATAGAAAGTTATTATGGTGACAGGGGAGATGAAGACAAATTCAGAAGAGAACAACAATGTCAAAATACCTATGGGCAAAGCCCCAAAGAAAAATGGGAAGTGGTCTCAAGCCCAGAAAGAAATCATGGAAGAGCTCAATAGGGAGTTTAAAAATCACATAAGAGACATGGATGAAAATTTTGGAAAAGAAATAAGAGAATTATGAAGAAAGAGTCAATAGCTTGGAAAAAAAGAAAACCACAGCTTAAAAGGTACAATTGGTCAAATAGAAAAGAAAGTACAAAAACTAACTGAAGAAAACAACTCCTTAAAAGTTAGAATTGGGCAAGTGGAAGTTAAAGACTCTAGGAGACATCAAGAATCAATCAAACAAATTCAAAAGAATGAAAAAAATAGAAGAAAATGTAAAATACTTCATTGGAAAAAGAACTGACCTAGCCAATAGATCCAGGAGAGACAATGTCAGAATCATTGGACTACTTGAAATCCATAATCAAAAAAGGACCTGGACAATATCTTTCAAGAAATTGTCAAGGAAAACTGCCCTGATATCTTGGAATTAGAGGGTTAAATAGACTCTTAAAGTATCCACACTTGGGGAAGTTAGGTGCAGTGAATACAACACCAGCCCAGGAGTCAGGAGGACCTGAATTCAAATTCAGCCTCAGACACTTAACATTTACTAGCTGTGTGACCTTGGTCAAGTCACTTAACCCCAATTGCTCTGAATTCCCCCCTCCAAAAGGACAAAAATAAAAAAGAATTAAAAAAAATAATCCACTGATCACATCAGGAAAGAGATCCCTAAATAAACACTAAAAATTATTGCCAAATTAAAATACAAGTGTCCAGAAAGAAAGAATTCAAACATTGAGGAGCCACAGTTGGGATTACATAAGACTTAGCAGTTGCAGTTGCCACATGAAAGGATCAGAGGTCATGGAACATGATATCCTAGAAGGTAAAGGAGCTAGGACTAGAACCAAAAACCACCTACCCAGTGAAATTAAGCCTAATACTTCAAGGGAAAAAAAATTTCATTCAATGAAACAGAAGGATTTCAAGCTTTCATAAGGACAAGACCAGAAATGAACAAAAAAAAAAGTTGATCTCCAATATCAAGACCCAAGAGAAGCCTAAAAAGGCAAAATAAACAAACATAAGGTACTTGATGGAGCTGAACTGTTTACACTAGTACATGGAAAGATGACACTTTTAGTTCTTAAAAAATGTACCACTGATAGTACAGCTAGAAGGAATATACACAAACAGAGGGCGTAGGTAAAAGGTGAATTTGAGGGAATGACATAAAAATTAATGAAGGGATGAAAAAGAAGAAGTACACTGAATGCAGAAGAAAAGGAGGGATAGAATTGGATAAATTATTTCACTTGAAGAGGCAAGAAAAACCTACTACAATGGACAGAAAGATGGAAGGGTGGGTGGTAGCCATTGCTTCAACATTACTCTCATTAGTATTGGCTCAAATAGGGAATAATATACACCATCAGTTGAATATGGAAATCTATCTTACCTCACAGGAAAGGAGTGTTGGAGGAGATTAAGTAAAGGGTGGAGTAGAGATTGAAAGAAGAGAGGGAAGAGGGGCGGCCAGGTAGCGCAGCGAGTAAGAGCACCGGCTCCAGTGTTGAGAAGACCTGGAGATCGAATCCCAGGCTCAGACACTTAGCACCCACCCAGAAACACCTGGCCGTGTAACCTTGAGCAAGTTACTTAACCCTGATTGCTTAAAAAAAAAAAAAGGAGAGAGGGAAGACCAGGGGAGGTGGTAGACAGAAGCAAAACACTGTCAAGGAGGGAAAGAGTGAAAGGAAAGAAAGGACAAACAAGAAGAAAAATAGGATGGAGTGAAGTATACAGTTAGTAATCATAACTGTGAATGTGAATGGGATGAATTCTCCCATAAAACAGATGCAGATAGCAGAATGGATCAAAAAACAGAATGCCACAATATGGTGTTTACAAGAAACACACTTGAAGCAAAGAGACATACACAGAGGGTAACGGTAAGGGATTGGAGCAGAATCTATTATGCTTCAGCTGCAGAAAAAAAGGGTGGGGGTAGTAATCCTGATCTCAGACAAAGCAAAAGCAAATATAGATCTAATTAAAAGGGATAAGGAAGGAAACCACATCTTGATAAAAGGAAATATGGACAATGAATAGAAATACTGAACATATATGCACCAAGTGATATAGTATCCGAATTCTTTTTTTCTTATTTTTTTCATTTATTGAGTAGTTTACTTTTTGCCTAGTTAAATGTAAAAACCATTTTTAACATTAGTTTTTAAAACTTTGAGTTTTAAATTCTCTCCTTCCTTCCTCTCCCTCCTCCCCATTGAGAAGGCAAGCAATTCAATATAGATTATACATGTGTAGTCATGCAAAACATTTCTATAATAGCTGTGTTGTGAAAGAAAACAGATAAAAAATTAAGAAAAATAAAGTCTCAGGTCCTTGTATTGCTGAGAATAGCTAAGTCATTCACTGCTGATCATCTTACAATATTGCTATTACTTTGTACACAGGACATTTCACTTTGCATGAGCTTATTTAAGTACTTCCAGGTTTTCTGGAAGTTCATCACCCAGCTCATCACTTCTTATAGTACAATAGTATTCCATCATAATCACATACTACAATTTGTTCAGCCATTCACCAATTGATGGGCATCCCATTAATTTCTAATTCTTTGCCACCAGAAAGCAGCTGTTAGAAACATTTTTGTATATATAGGTCCTTTTCCTTTTCTTTTTTTCTCTTTTGGGATACAGACCTAGTAATGGTATTGCTAGGTCAAACAGTATAGCATCCAAATTCTTAAGGAAAAAGTTAAGTGAGTTACAGGTTCAAGACCAAAAAAGAGGTAGAGAGCATTATGAAATATAAAATTGATAATATGGATTATATTAAAGTAAAAAGCTTTTGCATAAACAAAATTAATGCAACCAAGATTGAAGGAATGGAAAAAGCTGGGAAACAATCTTTACAGCAAGTGTCTCTAATAAATGCCTCATTTTTCAAATATGTAGAGAACTGAGTCAAATGTATAAGAATACAAGTTATTCCCCAATTGATAAATGATCAAAGGATATGAACAAGCAGTTTTTAGATGAAGAAATTAAACCTTTCAAAAGGCAGAGGAAGAAGTGCTCTAAATCACTTTTGATTAGAGAAATGTAAATTAAAACAACTCTAAAATACCACCTCATACCAATCAGATTGGCTAAGATGACCAAAAAATGATAAATGTTGGAGATGATATGAGAAAATTGGGACGCTAATCACTGTTGGTGGAGTTGTGAACTGATATAACCATCCTGGAGAACAATTTGGAACTATACCCAAAGGGCAATCAAACTGTTCATAATCTTTGATCCAGCACTAACACTACTAGCTCTCTATCACAAAGAGATCATAGGAAAGGGAAAAGGACCTACATGTACAAAAATATTAATAGCAGCCCTTTTTACAGTGGCCAAGAACTAAAATTGAGGGGATACCCATCAACTGGGAATGGCTGAACGAATTGTGGTATATGCATGTAATGGAATACTACTGTGCATTAAGAAGTGATGAACAGGGAAATTACAAAAAAAAAACCTGGGAAGACTTGTACAAACTGATGCAAAGTGAAATGAGCAGAACTAGGAAAACACTGTACACAGTATCAGTAATACTGTGTGATGATCAACTATGAGTGACTTAGCTCTTCTCAGCAACACAATGATTCAAGACAAGCACCAAGGACTCGAGAATGAAAACACTATCCACATCTAGATAAAGAAGTGATGGACTCTGAATGCAGATTGAAGCATACTTTTTTCTCTCACTTTATTCTTCCTTGCTTTTTTCTTTTGATCTGTTTCTTCTTTCACAACTGTGACTAAAATGTAAATAAGTTTTATATTATAGCACGTGTTTAACCTATATCAATCAAATTGCCTACAAGTTTCAGAAAAGGGGAGAGAGAAAAATTTTGAACTTAAAATCTTGTAAAAATTAATGCTAAAAACTGTCTTGACATGTAATTGAGGGAATAAATACTATTTAAATTTTTAAAGTAAAAATAAATGTACCAAATAGAGTAAATAAACATCATCAACAACAGCACCAACAATAACAACAGAGGGGGACAGGAAAGAATTCAGCCCTAAGAAAACTTCACAGAAAAAAAGTAACTTTAAAGAAAAATAAACAAATGTCCTCAAAGAGATTTGAACATTATAATACAACAGAAAATGATATAAAGACCCTTGAGGAGAGGAAATATATTGTAAAAACAATGAATACCCCAAAATGAAAATGGAAGAACAGCAAGAATCTCTAAATGGTTTAGAAGATAAAGAAAATAATAAGAGGAAAAAATAAGGATAGAAGTTAGGATCTCAATGTTGTGCCAAAAAGAGCAAGACAAGGGACCCCTGAGAGTAAAATTTGGAAGTGGATTTTATTTTCCGCGGGACTGTTCAAGGTCAGGCCCAAATCGAACCTGAGTCTACCCGGACAATGTGTCAGCTTTTAAAGGGATGCCACATGGCCAATGGTCAGGTATTAGGAAAGCAGAAATTTGCATAGGCCAAGACCAGTGATTGGTCTGTAAATTCCCACAGGCGCTAAGTCTCCCTGACCCGGAAGCCCATCCACCTCTGTAGAGGTGGGCTGATTGGGTAAAGGCAGACATCCATTGGGGGAGGGTGGAACTGACCTGGCAGTCTGCTCAATTCCCTGAGGGAGGGCTGAAGTTGGGGGATGGGAAAACCAGGTACAACATCAAGGGGGAAAAAAAAAACTAAAGATAAACAAGAATAGATAATTTAGAACAAATAAAGAATATCTCTAAAATGGTGTATTATCTAAAAAATATTGGCAGATATGAAGCTGCAAAATTTGTAAGATATGGCATCAGAGTAAAATAAAAAATAAAACTTCAAGATTAGAAGTTTGACTGAGGCAATGCCCATTCAGTTATTAAGGCTAGGTAAGGAATGCTTTTAAAAAATAAAAATCAGTCTGGGAGGGGGAAGACTCTCAGAGTTTCCAGCCAAAACAGAAACAATTGCTATTTACATTCACTCCACAAAATCAGGGATAAAGAGAAAATCTGAAATGTATCTAGTAGGAAATGTAGGAGAAAAAAATTCTTTTACTGAAATTGATTTTAAAATGCTTCATTTCAAGACTTTCTAACTTCTTATTGCAAAAAATTTACCGTGGCCAACAATAGGTCCCAGCCCAAGCCCTGCTTGGTCATTGTTTGGGCTCTGATGGCTCAAAGTGAATGTAAATAGAAACTGTTTCTGTTTTGTCCAGAAACTCTGAGGGCCTTCCTCTCCTAGACTGGTTTTTTTAAAGTAGGTAAAAGAGGCCATTCTTTTCCTCATTTCTCACCTAGCCTTAATCACCGAACAGGCTGTGCCTCAGTCAAACTGAGACCTGGGGGGAAAAAAAAAATTAAAAAGTCCAAAGGTCTCCCACTGTATCCCAGGTCATCTCTAGTCATCCTGAGTTATATCTTTTCCCTGGACCTAGATGGCTCTGGAGGAGAGAGTGAGGCTAGTAACTTTGCACAGCCCTCCTTAAATTGAATTCACTTGCAAGTCATGGAATCACCTTCCTGATGTCATTGTTCTCTTTCAGAATGAAAGACAAACAGCTTGTGAGTAGTAGGAGCTGCCCCACTGGGGACCCAATTGGCCAGTTCCAGTTCCCTTGCTCTTTCTCTCCTTCCATCCTCTCCCTCTGTCCACAGAAGGTATCATACTCTTAGCTGTGGATGCTCTGACAAAAGGTACGCACATCTCCATCACCAAAGTCTCACAAGATAGCTTGAGGTTTAAAGGCTAGATTTCTTTCTTAAAGACCATGCCTTTAATCTAAATCACTGCCTCTCATTGACTGGGCAACAATAGGTCCCAGCCCAAGTCTCCCTTGGTCATTGTAAGACCCCGATGGCTCAGAGTGAATGTAAATAAAGAGGCCAGCGGGGACAGCAGGGAAGGGAGGAAGGGAAGGGAGGGAGGAAGGGAGGGAGGGAGGGAGGAAGGAAGAAGGAAAAGAAGAATTATTTACAGTATGGTTTTTGACTTCACCATTCAACCAAAACTGTTTTCTGCAAAGTTATTGTTGCTCAGTCATTCAGTCACACCTGACTCTTTGTGAACCCAAAGACCATAGCACACTAATGTTGTCCATGGAGTTTTCTTGGCAAATATACTAGAACAGTTTGCCATTTCCTTCTTCAGGGGATATAGGCAAACAGAGGTTAAATGGCTCACCTAGGGACACACAGCTAGTAAGTGTCTGAGGGCAGATTTAAACTCAGGTCTCCCTAACTCCAGGCTACCTCTCTATCCACTGAGCCCCCTAGTTGCCTCTCCAAAGTTACCAGTGGTCTATTTAGTTGCCAAATCTAATAGTCATTTCTCAACCCTCAACTTTATTGACTTTTTTGCACCCTCTGACGCTGTTGACCCTCCTCTTCTTGATTCCTTCTCTCTAAGTTTTCTTGACAGTGCTATCCCTTGGATCTCTTCCTCCTTTTCTGACCATTCCTTCCTGGTCTCTTTTGTCAGATCTTCACCCAAGTCATGCCCACTTATCATGGCTATGCCCCCACCACCCACCCACCCGAGGCTCTCTCTTGGGCCCATGCCCTCATCTTGTTGATCTCATTAGTTCTCATGGTTTCAATTATCAACACTATGCAGATGACTCTCATGTATATTTGTCCAGCTCTAATTTATCTCCCAACTAACTTCCAGTCCCACATCTCCAGCCACCTATTCAACATCTCAAAATGGATGTCCTATAGACATCTTAAACTCAGCATGTCCAATACTGACCTTATTATATTTTTCACCCAAACCTCTACATTCTGCTTATCTTCCATATTACTACTGAGGTACCATTTTGCTCCCAATCACCCAGGTTCACAAGCTAGGTGTCATCATTGTCTCCTCTCTCTTTCTCATCCATCATACCTAATCAGTTGTCAAGTCCTGGCCTTTCTATCTTCATTACATCTTTCATATGTGCCCTTTTATCTCTTCTGACACTGCCACCAACCTGGCTCAGATCCTCATCACCTCACACGTGAACTTTAGCAACAGCCTACTGATTGGTCTCCCTACTTCAAGTATTTCCCCACTCCAATCCCTCATCCACTCAACTATCAAATTTAACTTCCTAAAGTATAGGTTTGACAATCTTAATCCTTTCCTCCATTCAAGAAACTCCAATGTATCCCTATCTCCTTGAGAATCAAATATAAAGTACTCTCTTTGGCATTTAAAGTCCTTCAAAATGTGACCCCTTCCTACCTATCCAGTCTTCTTATATATTACTCCTCTTTGAATACCAGAGTATGTGATTCAGTTACACTGGCCTCCTTTCTGTTCCTTACACACAACCCTTCATCTCCTGACACTGGACATTTTTACTGTTTCCCAGGCCTAGAAATCTCTCCCTCATCATCTCTATAACCTAGCCTCTATGATTTCCTTCAAATAACAGTTATAGTATTACCTTCTATAAGATGCCTTTACCAGTCTTCAATAATCTTGGTGGCTTCATTTAAGGCACCTAGGTAGCATTATGAATAGAGTGCTGGGACTGGAGTTAGGAAGACCTAGATTCAGATATGGTCTTAGACACTTAGTAGCTATATGACTCTGGGTAACCTCTGTCTGCCTCAGTTTCCTCAAATGTAAAATAGGGATCATAATAGTACTTAGTATCCAGGTTGTTGTATCAAATGAAATATTATTTGTAAAATGCTTAGCAAAAAGCCTGACACTTAGTAGTCACTTAATAAAGGGTTGTTTCCTTCATTCTTCTGAGATTACTCACAAATTGTCCTAAATGTATCATGCTTGTACATAATTCTTTGCATGTCTCTCCATTAATCTGTATGATCCTTGAGAGTAAAGACATTTTTTTTGTTTTCTTTGTTTGTTTGCTTGTTTTGCCTTTATTTGTAGCCCCAGCACTTTTAGAATAATGCCTAGAGTATGGAAGACACTTAATAAATATAAACTGATACGCATTCATTGCCTAACTAAAATAAAGAGTTTGGAATGGGACTGGGTAACAATATGGTGGGTCAAAACAGTATAAGCAAAACAAAACACAGGAAACAAACACTAGTTTAAAAAAATAAAAATTATAGAAGAAACCACAAACTTAACAAGTATAATCTTTAATGTGAATGGACCCAATTTGCCAATTAAATCAAAGAGAATAGATGAAAAGAAACAGAATCTCCAACTATATTATGCACAACAAAAATATTTTAAACAAAATGCATTATGTAATTAAAATGATAGGTGGTGACAAAACTTATATTGCTTCAGGTGGTGTCCTATTGCTTCAGATGATCCAAGAAAGAATGTTACAGAGTTTTAGAAAATTTCCCCTGGGGGTGGCCAGGTAGCACAGCGAGTAAGAGCACCAGCTCCAGTGTTGAGAAGACCTGGAGATCGAATCCCGGGCTCACACTTAGCACCCACCCAGAAACACCTGGCCATGTAACCTTGAGCCAGTTACTTAACCCCAATTACTTAGGGGCGGCCAGGTGGCTCAGCGAGTAAGAGCACCGGCTCCAGTGTCGGGATGACCTGGATCAAATCCGGGCTCTGATACTTAGCACCACACCCAGAAATAACTGGCCATGTAACCTTGAGCAAGTTACTTAACCCCAATTACTTAAAAAAAAAAAAAGAAAGAAAATTTCCCCTGCCCCTCCAGACTTAAATTGAGCCATTTGAAGATGTACTGTTCTAAAACCCTGGGACAGAGGTCAGTAGCATTTCCTTTCCCTGACATATGGATACACATAGTGAGGACCGACAACTTCTGATCATGTAGAGGTAAGAAAAAGGAGAGAGACCTCTTCTTCTCCATGACACCCAACTCAACCCCATCATATCAGATAATTAGCAATTCCCCTCTCAGCACCAACCAAACAGATACATTTAAAGGCACATAGCCTAAGATTACATCTAAGTGAAATATATTGTGTATATATGGGGTGAGGGGAAAAAGTAAGGGTAGCTTACTGAGCATAGAAGAAGGGTCCAAACAGAGAAAGAAATGCTACAAGGACATTATCCAAGACAGATACATGCAAGGGTAAAAATAAGAAAGTAAAAGGCCTTTTTTCTCAAAATCAGTATTTTAATTTCTCTCTTCATCAGACTCCCCTCCCACTGTTTCTCTCCCCAAGACATTCTGCCTCACCAATCATCATTTTTGTTTTTGGTTATTCATCCTTTTCAGTAACTTTCATTTCCCTTCACTTCTGTTGCAGCTTTAATGTGCTTCTGATATCTCTTTGAGCACAATGTCCTCCTTTTCTAAATTACTTTTTCTCTCCAAAAGTCCTTAGCAAAGTTTTCAATTCTTCTCCTCACAGTTAATTCTTTCAACCCACAATCATCACAGTTTGCAAATTCTATATCCATTCACAAAGTAAGCCTGTGTGGAAAGAATATTCACCAACAATTGATTACTTGCTGGAATCAGATTTCCATTTTTTATAAAGTCCAATTTGTGTGACTGAAGAAATAAATCTCTTCTCTACCTTCATAAATTTAGAGGCTGCAATCACAGCCTTAGTATCCCTAACTGCAGGCAGAATCTGGGAAGCCTATTGAAACCAACCCGAGTGCTGAGATAAATGATATCATATGCCTGGCAGGCTCTTAGGGGTCTCCTGCAGAGAAGCACTCAGCATTTCCACTAACAGCTGCTACCTCCCCTGTGAGATATGGGGGTTGGCCTGGACATCCTAGAGCAAAAAGAAAGCTGCAGCTGGCAGGTAGTTAAACTCCTTTAAGTCACAGTTGACATGGGCTCATTCAAACCCTTGGCCACTCTTCCATCACCTGATTATGACCTTGTTTGAATGACTCTCTGCCTGAGAATAAGCTGGCAGGTAAAAGGGTGGAGTAGCGGAGAAATTAATGTCCACCAACCCTTCTCACACTTTTCGGAAACTTTCTGATTCATTAAATCAAACCCAACCAACATATCTTCTTAAATATTTATTAGGTGAGAGGTTTAAAAAAAGGATTAGGACTTAATGTGTTATTTTGCTGATATAGAGGATTCCAGGTGAGGAAAGGAACTATCAATGCAGATTGGCATCTTCTTTACAATTTACAGCCTTATAAAAGTTGCCTTAGATCTCTCTGAAATTAAGTGAATTGTCCAGGGGTACAAAGCCAGTAGATGTCAGAGGCAAATCTTGAATCTAAGTCTTTGGATTCCAAGGATGGTTCTCAATCTACTAACCCACACTGTCTAGCTGAAAGAGAGAATATAATCAGAGAGAATATAAATAACGCTAAGTCTGTACCCTCAAAGAGCTGATAATCCAATGGCTTTGAGATCTTATAGTGAAAAGGAACTGTCTCCAGGAAATAGCAAATCTCTGGAATTGCCTAGTTCCTTTTCTTTCTTCCTTGTGTGAGTGTGTGTGTGTGTGTGTGTGTGTGTGTGTGTGTGTTGTGAATAAGGGGTGCCACTATAAGTCTTATTGCTTGGGTAGAAAATTACTTAGCCAGCTATTACTATTTAAAAATTTAGACATAATCAGCTTATAGACTTCCCTATATCCATCCTCAATTATTGCCAAAATACGGCAAGTGGTATTTCCCTCAAGCTGTATGCTGCTCTTTTATAACATCCTGTCTCCTTCCAAGCAAATGACAATGTACTAGATTTCACTCCTATAAACATGTTTGGAGATGACCCATAGTTGATGGCCCTATATGCTTCAGAGATGACAGGGTCTACATAAGTTGATGCCAAAGTAAAAGAATTATAGGATAATAGCATTAAAACTAAAAAGGGACTTTAAATATATAGACAGAGGGTATGGGTTTAAGGTGAATTTGAGGGAATGACATAAAAACAATAATGTATGCAGAAGAGAGAGGTAAAATAGGGTAAATTATCTCACATGAAGAGGTGAGAAAGACCTATTACAGTGGAGAGGGAGATGGGTGGAGAGGCAATAGGCATTGCTTGAACCTTACTCTCATCATCATTGGCTCAAAGAGGGACTAATATACACAATCAGATGAATATAGAAATTTACCCTACCTGACAGGGAAATAGGAGAGAAGGAGATTAAGTAAATGGGGGTGGGGTAGGGACTGATCGAAGGGAGGACAGATCAGGGGAGGTGGTAGACAGAAGGAAAACACTGGTGAGGTGGGAAAGGGTGAAAGGAAAGAGAGGACAAACATTTTAGATTTAAAAGGAGAGAGAGGAGGAAGAATAGGATGGAGGGAAATATACACGTAGTAATCATAACAGTGAAAATGAATGGGATGAACTCTCCCATAAAATAGAAGCAGAGAGTAGAGTGTATCAAAAACCAGAATCCTACAATATGCTACTTACAAGAAACTCACCTGAAGCAAAGAGACACACACAGAGTAAAGATAAGGGGCTGGAGTTAAATCTAAAGCTGAAGTAAAAAAAATAAAGCAGGAGTAGCAATCCTGACAGACAAAATTAAAGCAAAAATTGATTAACTAAAAGAGATAAGGAAGGAAAAGACATCTTTCTAAAAGGTACCATACACAAGGAAGCAATCAAATTAGAAGAGCAAGGAATAGTCTACCTGTCAGATCTATGGAGAGGGGAAGAATTCATGACCAAACAAGAGATAGAGAGCATTATGAAATGTAGAATAGATAATTTTGATCATATTAAATTACATTATTTATTATATATTAATATATATTAAAACTACAAACAAAATCAATGCAACCAAGATTAGAAGGAAAGCAAAAAACTGGGAAACAAGCTTTATAGCAAGTGTCTCCGATAAAGGCCTCATTTCTCAAATATATAGAGAACTGAGTCAAATATATGAGAGTGTAAGTCATTCCCCAATTGATAAATGGTCAAAGAATGTGAACATTCAGTTTTCAGATAAAGAAATAAAAACCTATCTATACGCATATGAAGTAGCACTCTAAATCACTTTTGACTACAGAAAAGCAAATTAAAACAACACTGAAATACCACCTCACATCAGTCAGATTGGCTAATATGACAAAAAAAAGGAAAATGATAAATGTTGGAGAGGGTATGCAAAAAGTGGGACATTAATGTACTATTGGTGGAGTTGAGAAGTGATCTAACCATTCTGGAGAACAATTTGGAACTATGTCCAAAGGGCAACTGAACTGTACATACCCTTTGATCCATCACTACCACTACTAGATCTATATCACAAAGGGATCATAAAAAAGGAAAAAGGACCTATATGGGCAAAAATATTTATAGCAGTCCTATTAGTAGTGACAGGATATTGGAAATTGAAGGGATGTCTATCAATTGGGGAATGGCTGAACAAGCTGTGGCATATGAATGTAATGGAATACAATAAGAAATTATGAACAGGAAGATTTCAAAAAAAGAAAAAATCCTGGAAAGACTTATACAAAATGATGCAAAGTAAAATGAACACAAACAGGAAAACACTGTACACAGTATCAGCAACACTGTGTGATGATCAATCACTAACTAACTAACACTATCAATAACTCAGCTTTTCTTAGCAACACAGGTACAAAGGACTCGAGATGAAAAATGCTATCCATATCCAAAGAAAGAACTGATGGACTCTGAATGCAGATCAGAGCATCTTTTTTTCACTTACTTTATTCTTTTTCATGTTTGTTTTTCCTTTTGATCTGTTTCTTCTTCCACAACCATGACAGATATGGAAATATGTTTTACCATGATAGCATGTATATAAACTATATCAAATTGCCTGCCATTTTCTGAAGAGGGGAGGGAGAAAAATTTAGAACTCATAATCTTGTAAAAGTGAATGCTAAAAATTTTCTTGATATGTAAATGTGGGGAAAATAAAATACTACTTAAGATTAAAAAAAAAAAGAAGGGACCTTAGCGAAGATCTAGTTCATCCTCCTCATTTAACAGATGAAGAAACTGAAGACCTGAGACATAAACTTGACCAAGTTCACATGGGCAGTGAGTAAGAGAGCTAAGAATTGATTCTAGTTTTCTTCTAAATTCAGAGCTCTTCCCACTACACCAGTCGCTTCTTTAGGTACAGGCACTTGCCAATTGCAAACACTTGGTTCCCTTCTCTTGCTATGGATACTCACTCTTCCCAAACAACTTCTCACTGCTGTATCTACACGTATGTGTCCCTTTCCCCTTTATTTGTCTGAATCTGAGGCCATTGGATCAGAGATTCAGCATTATCTTTGCTACTTTGCACTGTTGGCACAATACCTTTTACTGTTAGTTATCTTTTATGTATATATTCCAGTTTCCAAACTATAATAAATTGAATTGAGTTCCACAAATATGTATTAAGCACCAAGTATGAACAAGTCACTGAGTTGGATGTTAGAAAAATAAAAACAAATAATGAAAAATTCCCAGCCTTCAGGAATATAATTCTACTGCATTGGATAAAGCATATATAGAGAGAAGTAAATACACAAAATATCAGTAAAATGATTTAAAGAGGTAAAGAATGTTACAATACCAGGATATCAGGAAGGACTTCATGCTGGAGGTGGTATCTGAACCATTCAAGAACTCAAGAAGTCACTCTCAGTCTGAGTATCTGGGTTGCTCGTGGTGGTGATGACCTATGACAACAGTATTCCCTAAACTTTCTGACCATATATGTCTGTCTATATATGTGTGTATACATAAAAACATATAAAGATTTATACATATGTGTGCATTCAGTCTCCCTGTGAATATGTTTATACCCCATCACACACACACACACACACACACACAGATGGATGGATATAGAAATGTGTGTATGCAGTTCACTCAGGACACTAGAGTCTACCAAGGTCTTCCTTCCTATCTGGGGAGTAAGGAGACATTGGAATGAACTCATGTCCCTTGGACCCTGCTTCCACTTACTAAATTTGTCCTGAAATGTTCTTCCTCCTCATCTGTGCCTTCCATACTCGCAGACTTCCTTTAACTTCCAGCTAAAACTCTATCTTCTACCAGAAGACTATTTGAATCCTTCTTATTTCCAAAACTTTCCCTTTGTTAATCATTTTCTATTTATCCTGTGTAGAGATTGTGTATGTTTGTTTGTTCATTGTCTGCCTTGTTCGATTTTGAGCTACTTGAGGGCAGGTTGCATATCCAGTTATTAGCACAGTGCCTAGCACATAGTGGAGAATTAATAAATGCTTATTAACTTACTGAGTGAAAACTGTATACAATATGAATTGTAAGTCAACCATCACTTAGTATATTTACAACAAACCTACTACATGCTAGGCATTGGGTTAGAAGCTACGGCCACAGAGAAGGAGAAAAACCAACAAAACAACAGTCGTATTCTCAAAGAGCTCACGGTCTAATGGGGAGACAATTTGTATACGACCATGTGCAAACAAGATATATACAAGAAAAACTGAAGATAATGTCAAAGAGAAGACACTGACATTAATATATACTCAGAGTCACTCTTGTAGAGTTACAAGGGGTCTTAGAGGTCATTTAGTCCAATCTCATTTTAAAGAAGAAGAAATAGACCTAGAGAGATTTAGTGATTTGTCTCAGGTCGTCTAGGAAATAGGTAGCTGAGCTGATGTATGGCGTTCATCCAGAGAACTCTCAAACTAAAGGGAGAAAAAAAAGATGGCACCAAAGCCAAAATGATGGGTACAGGCTTGAGTGGGAGAAGATGAGTGAAGGCTCTCAGACCGTGCCAGCCTCTGGCTCTACAGCGTTAGAGATAACTTGCACCATTGTTCATCAGGCTTGGATCACATGCCGAGTTGTGAGAAATTACAACACTCATTTAAAAACAGCTTTCACCTACCCTGAGTCTCTCATCCCCTTCCCCCTCCCATTCCAGCATCCCCACCTGAGCAGGATACTGAGTTGGAACCCCAAGGATGGGAACCAGAAGGAGGAGGAGGAGAGAGCATACTGGCACTGTGGGATCATGGGAAGGTGAGGGCAGAAAGGGGAAAAGTTGGAGGGCAGGTGGTGGGGGGCAGTTGATGTGCCCCCTGTTGTCGGCAGTCGAGGTGGGCTCCTCTGCTGTCGTGTGATGATGGATAGCTCAAACCGTGCAGGACTTTTTGGGCTGGAGTTTTGTGAAATTGTCAATCAGAGAGGCTTCAAGAGCTTGGGGAGGAAGAGCAGCTCTCAGCAAATGAGATCAAGGTTTTCTCTGAATAAGAAATTGCTGTCAGAGAGAGATGAATCTAGACTGGCTTGTTTAACTGTCTGATCCACTTAAAACCCCAGTGAGGCTGGGTGAGCTAGAGAGAGAGGGGCACAGTGTCACACAGGATGATGTCTGAGTCAGACAAGCAATGATTTGGGAGGACAGCAGCTATTATTCTTCAGTGAAATTATTTTATACCTTTTTATAAGAAAACTTTTACCTCCTTTACAAAACTCATTTTTGGTTGCTTCTGACAATTGATCAGTGCACACCAGCTAAGGGAAAGGGAATTAGCAGGCCCCACGGGGGAAAAAATTGTCTTGCTTATTCTTCTGTTTTGTGATTGTTTCATTCCATATGCCTCCACCTTGTCAGCTGGATTGCACAACATCTTGGGGATAAATGTCTTGAAACTCCACCTCCCAGGAATGTCTGGGATCCCCAGGGCCTTCCTTAAAAGTAATCACAACAGGCTGCCATACATAAGGTCAAAGTTGGTAGAAGAGGCAAAGAGGATCTGTTATTCATTAGCTGGGCTATTCTACCTGGAGTAGTAAACAGATCAATGCACTGGAATAAGGAAGACCATGGTTCAGCTTCTACCTCAGTCAGCAGTGTGATTCTGGGTGAGTCACTTTACCTCCAGTTCCCTATCTGTATAATGAGGATAATAATATTTGTACTAGGATCTTGGGACCTTAGGGTCTCAGATTTAGAGCTGGAAGGGACATTAAAAGACAATGAGTTGGATAGAGAGTAACCAAGGTAGTAGAAAAGAGGCAGCAATCCAGCTGAATTCTTCTAATACTGCCCTCCAAAAAAACTTTAAAATAACTTAAAAAAAAAGAGCTTGGAGCAGCAGAGCCAACAAAAGGTCATAGAGAGGTATTTTCCCAGACGAAAACAAATTGAGAGGATGGCACAAGAGGTCTGTGACACCAGAGCACACACAGCAGTGGCAGCAACAGTGGCAGTAGCAGCAACAGCTTTGGAAGTTCTCAGTTCAGAGACATTCTGGGTCACAGTTTTAGGGTGGAGAGGAGTGCTTACGGTCAATGAAAAGAGAGCAGAGGCTCTAGACAAAGAAAGATCCAAGGCAGAGAAGAGGACTAGCCCTTGTGGCTGCAGGAGCAAAGGGGTCCTGATCAAGTTCCTGGGCCAACAGAAGTGCTAGTGCTTGTGGCTGCAGAGGACCAGGGGCCCTTTCTGGGTGAAGACCAAAGTATTGACCTGAAGAGCACACTTCTCTCCATATCATACCACCTTGGAAGCACCAAGAACTTGTGGATCCCCAGGACTAGCTCTGAAAATAGCAGCATGAAAAAGCTTGGGAAAGTACTTCCCCGGGGCAGCCAGGTAGCACAGCGAGTAAGAGCACAGGCTCCCGTGTTGAGAGGACCTGGAGATCGAATCCCAGGCTTGGACACTTGGTACCCACCCAGAAACACCTGGCCGAGTAACCTTGAGCAAGTTACTTAACCCCAATTGCTTAGGGGCGGCCAGGTGGCTCAGCGAGTAAGAGCACCGGCTCCAGTGTCGGGATGACCTGGATCAAATTCGGGCTCAGATACTCAGCACCACACCCATAAATAACTGGCCATATAACGTTGAGCAAGTTACTTAACCCTGTTTGCTTTAAAAAAAAAAAAAAAAGAAAGTACTTCCCCAATCCCAGGTGAGCAGAGTCTAATTTTAACATAAAGTTCAAAGTCAAGAAACATCCTTGGAAAATGAGCAAACAGTAAAACAAAAGATGACAACAACAAAAAGTTAAAAAAGTTGGCCATAAAAAGCTGCAACAGTGTCAGGAAAGACAAAGACACAAACTCAGAAGACAGTGCCGTGAAAGAAGGCACAACCAAAGTCTCAAAGAAAAATGGTAACTGGATACAATCACAACAAGAATTCCTGGAAGAATTAAAGAAAGAGATATGTTATACAGGGAAATTTGGTAAGAAGAAATGAGAGGAATACAAGAAAATTATGGAAGCAGAATTAACAATCTGGTAAAACAGACACAAAAAATAATGAAGAAAATAACACCTTAAAATACAGAATTGGCCTAATGGTAAAAGAGGTACAATAATTCACTAAAGAAAAGAACTCCTTAAAACACAGAATACACCAAATGGAAAAAGAGGTACAAAATCTCACTGAAAAAAATAATTCCTTGAAAATCAGAATTCGGCTATCAGAAGCTAATGACTCCACAAGACATCAAGAAACAATAAAACAAAGTCAAAAGAATGAAAAAAAAAATAGAAAAAAAACCTAAAACATATCATTGGAAATACAACAGACCGATGAAATAGATCAGGGAGAGACAATTTAAGAATTTTAAACTATCTGAAAGCTATGATTTGAAAAAGAGCCTTGACATCATTTTGAAGAAATTAAAAGGAAAACTGCCCCAATATTTAAATTCAGAGTATAAAATAAAAATTGAAAGAATTCACCATCACCTTCTGAAAGAGATTCCAAAATGGAAACTTCCAGGATTATAGCCAAATTCCAGAGCTCCTAAGTCATGAAGAACATATTGCAAACAACAAAAAAGTAACAATTCAAACATCATGGAGCTACAGTCAGAATTACACAAGAATTAGCAGCTTCTACATTAAAGGAGTAAAGGGATTGGAATATGACATGCCAGAAGGCAAAGGAACTAGGATTATGACCAAAAAACCCATCCAACAAAACTGAGTATATTCCTTTGGGGGGGAGGGGGGAAATGGACATTTAGTGAAATAGACGATGAAATTTCCCTCGTTCCTGATGAAAAGACCACAGCTGAATAGAAAATTTGACATTCAAACAGAAGATTCAAGAGACGCATAAAAAGGTAAACATAAAAGAGTAATTACAAAAGACTTAATAAAGTTAAAACATTTACATTCTTATAGGGGAAAATGATATGTGTAACTTCTAAGAACCTTATCATTATTAGGACTGTTAGGAGTCTATATGGACAGAGGGCATGAGTGTGAGTTAATTATGTTGGGATGATCTTTAAAAAAAATGAAAGAGTGAGAAAGAGGAACATACTTGGGAAAGGGGAGAGGTGGAATGGAGAACATTTCACAAATAAAAGAAGTATGCAAGGAAGTATTTTTATAGCACAGTTTTTACAGGGGAAAATGGGGAGGTTGTGGGCAATGCATAAACCTCATTCTCATCAGAATTCATTCAAAGAGGAAAGAATTTATATATATATATATGTATATATACACATATATGTATATATATATACACACACACACACATTCAGCAGGGCATAGAAATCTATCTGACTCAAATGGAAATAGGAGGGGAAAGGGATTAGAAATATGGGGGAGACAGAAAAAAAGATTAAAGGAGGCAATGATTAGAAGCCAAACAGACTTTAGAGGAGAGAAAGAATAAAGAGAGAAGAAGACAGGAATTATATTGGCTACTCTGATTAATACAATGATCCAAGACAATTCCAAAGGACTCATGATGAAAAAAAAATGCCATTTACCTCCAGAGAAAAAACTGATGAACCCTGAGTACAAAGTACAGTATAATTTTCTCACTTTTTTCTTTTTTTTTTTTTGCAATATGGCTACATGGAAATCTGTTTTGCATGATTTCACATGTATAATTGATATCACCTTGCTTGTTTTCTCAGTGAGTAGGGGAGGGGAGTAGGAAGGAAAGAATGTAGAACTCAAAATTTTAAAAGAAAAAAATGTTAAAAATGCATAAACAAGGGGTGGCTAGGTGTGCAGTGAGTAAAAGTGCTGGCCCCGGAGTCAGGACTACCCGAGTCAGGACGACTCAGTTCCGGCCTCAGACACTTAATAACCACACAAAAACCTAGCCGTGTAACCTTGGGCAAGTTACTTAACCCCAATTGCCCTCCAAAAAAGGCAAAAAAAAAAAATAAACAATAAATTTATTTTTAAAAAAGACAATGAGTCTAACCCCTCATTTTACAGGTGAGGAAATGAGTCTCAGTATGTTAAGTGACTTACCCAGGGTCACACAGTCAGGAGATTCCAATGAGACTGTGTCATTAAGCAGTTGAAAGACTTTAAACCATTATAAATGTCATTACTCATTACCATGATTTACTTCCCCAAGAATGCCCTCTCCTCTCCTTTCTTCCTATCTAAATCCTACCCATCTTCCCAGGTCTAGCTCTATGCACATTCTCTAGGAAGCTTTACATGACTAAGAGTTTTTCTACCCTCACTGATTAAATGAGACAACATATGTAAAAATGCTTTGCAAACCTTAAGGTGCTATGCAAAGTTTAGCTAACTATTAGCTTTGCGCCTCTCCTCTAAGGTCCTCACCAAAGATTTAACATATAATCATATGATTTTGTGCCCTGTTCCTTGTTGCATCATGTGAAGTCATTGTGTCTCTTCCACCAAAGTGCACATTTTTAAAAGTTGGCACCATGTTATAGAGTTCATCTGATCCTTCACAGACCCTAAAACCATATTAAGCACATAGTACATGCAGAATAATATTTGTTCAATAATTGATGATGGCTGTCCCATAGAAATGATAACCTAGTTACTCAGAGAGGAAATTGATACCTTCACCTTAATTATCAGTTTGCCACTCTCTTGGCCACATTGAAGTTACCTTACTGCTCTTGTGGGGCCAGAAATTTAGGATCATAGACATTTAACTGTCTTTATAGGTCCTCTAGTCCAACCCCTTCATTTACAGATGAGAAAACTGAGACCGAGAGAGGTTAAGTGACTTGTCTGACCTTATATAGGTAGTATTAAACCTAAGACTCAAACGCAAATCCTGTGACTCCAAGTTCAACTTTTTTCCTACCATACCTGGTAACTGAGAGGTCTGGCTCTCCTTCAGAACATTTCTTTCCATTCTTTTCTTCTCTAGACACATCTTGAGGAAGAACTACTGGTATCTAATTCCCAGTCAGCCTAGACTATAAGGTTTGGGATAGAAATAGAGAATGTAATTCCATTGAAATATGGGACTTTGTTCTTTGAAAATTAAGTCTAAGAGAGTTGCTTAGGGCAGTGAAAGTTTATAAGTGCCTTGCCCTAGATGACAGAGCTAGAGAGAGTCAGATGCATGGCTTGAACCCACATATTCCTAGGTCTAAGACCACTCACTATACAGTGTTATCACCCTCTTTCCTGGAGAGAGCCCAAGAAAAACTCCTACCATGTCTTCCTTTTATATCCTTCCCTGTACCTTCTCCCTCCCCCTTTATCCTGCCATCTCAAGGCTTTATACATAAAGAAGGATGCTTTCTAGGTAACTGAACTGAGTGAGGAGGCCAGCCTTCAGCCACTAAGCTCAGAGCTCCAAGATAAAGATGCCAGTACGATGACACTAAGTCATTTCATGGCCATTGACGGTGACTTGTTTTCCAAATCTTCCCTGTTTTGAAGTTGGCTTGAATTCAGCCTGCAGCTCCCCTCCTGACACATAATATGTCTCTTTGCACTTGTCCTTGAAGTTCAAAAGTCGCTTGAATTGTCACAACGGCGATAAGTCAAAGGCCTGTGAGCTCTCACAAAGCACTTGGAAATCCAGGCTTATAAATATTTTTGCTCGTCTGTGACAAACCCCTCTCTGTGAGGAAGAAAGTGATTACCAGTGTTGAGTCTAAGCCAGTGCTCTGTCTCTTTCAGTAGGCACATGCCTCACATTGGTTAGTTTTAGGGGCAGATTGGGAATATCCATAGCTATATTTATAATGGTGTCCCCCACCCCACCCTGGTAGACAACCATTAGGGGCACCATCAATCAGGAGAAACTAAAAGCAGTATCTCATAAAAAGACAAAAGCTAAGGTGGGGGTGGCAGGCAAATGAAGCCCTGGGGATCTCGTTCATGGAGGCCATATCTCAATCTTGTCCTTAGGGTTAAGGTTGGGACAAGTGGTACAGAATCAAACCTGAGGGAGATCTGCAGGACATTGGAGTATGTATAGATAAAGTGTTTTAAAATTTTTACCTTTATTTTCAATTACCAAACATTCACCTTCTGTTCCTTTCACCAATCCCTGATTTAAAAGAAAAAAGGAAAGAAAGCAAAATCCTTGTAACAAATATACACAGTCAAGTAAAATAAATTCCGACCACCCCCAAATTGATGTCTTATTCTGCCTCTTGTATCGATCACTTCTCTGTGAGGAGATGGCACAGAGCATGACCAGTGGATGGAGATAGCATAAATTCAGTTAGTGGCAGATTTCTTCACCATCATGTGGGTAAGCCTAGGTTCCCAGATAGGGTGACTTAATTCAGTCTGAGTCTAATTAGCCCTTTTGGTTAAAGAGTTAAGTTACTGAAGACAAGGTCCTAGGTTTGAACCTTTTGTGAATCAGTTAGCTAAAATATGACTAGAGACTACAGCCCTAACAGTTTTCAGGCTGACAAATGGGAGAATGGGAGAAAAGGAAAGGATGTGGAGAGCTTTGCACAAATGTATCCTTAAAACTGGAAAGAAACCAAATCCCCAAAGCCTATGCCTTGTTGGGTCAGGAGTATCACTGCCTATACAAAGAACTCAATAGCAACAAGACTAGTCCCCCAGGCCAGAATTTTCCTGACTGGACTATCTTTTCTTTTCACTCCTGCTGCTACCCATGACACTATTACAGACTCATGATAAGGTCCCCAGGGGACTTAAAGCTGAAACTTGCTAGATACACAGTAAGCTACGGGTACATTTTTTATGGTATTTCCATAGGGATCAGAATGATGAGCCAACTAGTTCTCGAAGAAAGCTTGCTTGTAAGAAATACTAACAAGAAAAATACACAATATTCCCTCTCTCCCTGCTTTGCTAAAAGCTGCCTGCCGTGCCTGGAACGTATGCTCTCCTCGCCTCCCCTTCTTAGAATCCCTCTGCTCTTTTTAGCTCAAGAACTACCTCCTATAAGAAGTTTTTTTCCCCTAATTTCCTCTGAACCCTAGGAGTTATGGCCTTCTCCCATATTACTTTTTTATTTACTTTGTATATGCCCTTCCAAGTTTAGAACTTTGCCTCATACTTCACTGACAGTATTGAGGCCACTGGCTAAGATTTTCCACATTTCCCCTTCTCATCTCACATCACTCAGGTATCTTCTTCCATTATCTCTTCCTCTCCCCATGTCTGACAAAAAGTGGCACCTTTGTCCTTACCAAGCCAAACCCCTTCTCTTTGCATTTTGGACTCCATTCCTCTCTGTCCCCTCCATCAAACTGAAGACTTTACCATCCCCATGCTCTCACCAATCTCTCCTTGTCTACTGGCTGCTTTTCTCTGCTGCCTACAAAAACACCCATCCTTAATAAACAAACAAAAACCTTCACTTCATACCAATATCTCCACTAGCTACTGACCTATATTTCTACTCCATTTTGTAGTTAAACTCCTTGAGAGACCTTTCTACAAATAGTGCCTCCAATTCCCCTTCTGGCATTCAGTCTTTCTAAACCCTCTGCATTCTGACTTTTGATATCATTTTTCAACTGAAGCCCCTTCCTCCAAAGTCATCAAAGATCTCTTATTTCTCAAATCCAATGGCCTTTACTTAATCCTCATCCCTTTTGAAACCTCCATTACCTTTGACATTATTGATCGCCCTCTTTTCTGGATATTCTATTCTCTCTCTTTTCTACACACTGCTCTCTCCCAGCTGTCCTCCTTCCTATTTTGACCACGCTTTCTCAGTTTCCTTTGCTGGATTTTCACCCAAGTCACACTCAGTAATCTTAGTGCTGTCCTGTGAAGGTCTGTCTTTGACCCTCTTATCTTCTCCTTCTATATTCATTTGGTTATCTTATCTGCTTCTAGGTATTCAGATCATCTCTATGGAGAGGATTTTCAGATCTACTCACCCAGCCCTAACCTCTCTCAGGACTTCTTTTCTCCCATAGACAATTGCCTTAAACTGACCATGGACAAATCTGAACTCATGGTCTTTCCTTCCAAATGATCCCCACTTCCAAAGTCAAAGGTGCTACCATTATTCCAGTCACCCAGACTTGCAAATTTGGTCTTATACTCCACTCACTTGCACTTACCCCACACATCCAATCTGTCGCCACGTCTCAGCATTCCTACCTGCACAATGCCTGTCTTGTATATCTCCTTCTCTCTACTCACACAGCCACCACCCTGTGCATGCTCCTGTCACCCCTGCCTGGACTATTGCAACAACCTGCTGGCTGCAGGAATCTCTTTGCTTTAAGTATCTTTCTACCTCAGTTCATCCTCTATTTAGCTGTCAAAGTGATCTTGCTGAAGCAAAGTTTTGATTCTATCACCCCGTATTCCATAAACTCCATTGGTCCTCTGTTACTTCCAGGATCAAGTGAAAAAAGAAATGTTTGGCCCTTCACAACTTGGTCCTTCCTACCTTCCCAACCCTGCGATTCCCTTTCTTGATCTTAGGCCTTTTCACTAGCTCTCCCCCTTGCCCAGAACATTCTCTATTCTCATCTTTGTCTCCTGTATCCAAGACTCATCTCAAATCTCTTCTTCTCCAAGAGACCTTTTCTAGTCCTTTCACTGTTAGTACCTTCTCTCCTACACAGCTGTTTGCATGTTGTCTTCCTCAGCACAAGAGTTCCTTAAGGACAAGGATGGGGATTTTGCTTTTCTTTGAATCTTCAGTGCTTAGTACATTGCCTAGCACATAGGAAATGCTTATGGATAATGGTGGCTATAGATTTTGGATTTACTTCTCGGTGAACATGTTGTTTCTTTCTAATAGAATGTAGCACCTCAAAGGCAGGGTCTGCTTTTATTTTTTTATATTCTATCTCCAACACCTAAATCAGTAGCAGGCCTGTAAAAGGTGCTATATAAATGTTCATCAAATATTTGGATGAACAAATGAATGAATGAATGATGCATACCTAAGAATCAGGTTGGGCTATTTCTTCCTTGGCAAGCAAACTTTTTTATTAACTTTCATTGAAATATCAGAAAAACCAACTAACTTTATAGTAAAATAGGACTATTCTCATCAATACTGTCTAGGTCTTCTACCTGGAGCTTCAGGTTGGCCTGAAGAACAGCTCTACCAGTGAGATAAATGGAATGAAAGCTCAAATCACAAATGAAATGATAGCGTCTCACCATCCACCATAGTAACTTGTTATTAAAGTTCTTGTAGCTTTTTTAGAAGGTAGCATGGAAGGTTTTAACTGATAACTAGCAAAAGGTAAGTAAAAGTACAATTAATATTCAGTGATCCATGCTATATCTGTTCTATCTTCCATTAATCATGGTAATGGAGAATTGAGTTGGCTTTCCCCAGAGGCAAGACTTGTGGTAGACTTTGAAGTGGTTTTCCAGCTTTGAGGAGTCAATGGTAAATTTTTATTGTTCTTCAAAACTATTTCTGCTAAAGGGCCTTAACTCTTATAGCCTATAAGCTTAAAAACTGACTTTTATATCTTCCTGTTTCCTGCCCTTCATACTGAGATTCGTTCCATCTTCCTGGCTTGTGGTCCCTGTCCTTTGAGCCAACGTCAAGGGCAGACCAGAATATAGGTATTCTATTGCTTCACAGTATGAGTTGGTTTGGGAATCATTACTTTAAAGGATGGATAGGATGGGGGAAGGACATTCTAAGCAATTCACATCTACTCTTAAAATTCAATCATACTTTCCTGGTAGTTATTTTGCAATGACTAATTTAAACAAGCAACTGAATTTCATTGATGATGCCCGTGTAAATATGACCTTCATTAATTAATTAGCTAAGATTTACATCTTGTTTACTGTTTAAGTTCACCTTGATCATATAAAAATATGAATTAGAAATGGGTACAAGGTTTCAGGGCAACCCTTACTTTTATATCAGTCCAACATGAAATGGGTTTTATTTTCAAGTCTTTGCACAATAAATCTCAGCTAATGGTCATTTAGGTCATACTCCAGAGTAAATGAACATCTTAATTCCCTTGACTGACTCATGGTAGCCATAAATGTATCACTATTACACCTAGTGTATTTCTAACCCTTTCTGGTTAAAACATAGCTCCCATTCTTCTTTCCCTAAGTTACAGGGCAGCTAGAATGAAGGATCCTTTTTTTGTTTTTAAACAGTAGGTAAATCTGAACAACTCCCTCTTCCCCACTGCAAAGGAGATGGCTTTGTGCTCAGTAGCTTCCTGTGAAGGTATAATAAATGTGTTCGGAAGCTTGGTGTGATTTATTAAAGTGCATTGTATTGCATTGGTTTTACAAGAAGATTAATTTTTAATAAAGAAGCCTATTACCTCACTATTTGAGGACTTTCACCCACCTAAGAAAAATGGTTTATGTTCCTACGGAAATAGGCATAGATTCTCTGCTGGCACTGGCCCCACTAGGCACACTTCAATTTCTTACCCAATGAGGGAAATTTACTACATAAGTGGAATCCAAATGGAACCTTGACATCTCTTCAACACAGTGTTTAGGGAAACACCATTTTTCTCCCCCTAGGCTTTTTCTAAACAACTCTCTCTTCTGCTGCTGGACAGTAATTCCATCTTCATTGTTAGTGCTAGAGTGAAATAATTCTGATATCCCCCTGAAGTACCTACCATTTACTTCTTCAGAACAACAAGGTTTTCCCTTTATTCTGAACCCAGGCCTGATGAGGCTAGAGAGAGGACAAACTACTCCGGGAACTAAATATTCCACTGGATCTGGGATCTCACTGAAGTGGGTATTCCTCTCCCCCCCCCCATCCCCTCTCCCCATCACAATAATGAAGATATCAACCCATCTACTCATATCTATCCTGGGTGACTCCCATCTATGTCTTTCCATAAGTTCTCCATGGGGGTCCACCTAACATTCTGGGGGTATTCCTGGCATTTTCTGGGTATTATGAAGAAAACAATGGAACATGCCAGTAGCCATCTGGATTGCTGAGTATCTCAGCTATCCCACTATATCTACATATTTCACTATACCTCTCAAACATCTCAATAGCTGTGCTGCCACAATATGCACCCTCAGTCTACCCCCAACCCAACCCTTGATTTTCAGTTCTGGAATAATAGCCAAATCAAGCACCCAAACAAGGTCCTCTTTTTGCTGTCCACAAAGATAGGAGAATGATGGCGGCCAGGTCCCAAATCAAATATTTCCATATACGTGCCACATGTTGACAGCTATATGTATGTTAGATTGCTAGCTACCTGCATTTTACTGGAATTATTGCTGTAAAGGGTCTGCCAATCTCCTCTTCTTTGGCTCCACTTTCCACCCCTATAACTTTATAAGTCAAAATAAAGGTTACTACTCTCCTATAGATGGTGTTCCTTATTAGAGTGTAAGCTTCTTGAAGGTAACATTTTGCTTGTTTGTTTCCTCAACAGTTAGCACATTGCTAGGAACATAGTAAGCACTTTATAAATGCTTTTGCATCTGTTCATTCCATCATTTACCTTAACTCTTGGTTGCCCTACTTTCTTTTTCCATCCTGTATTTCTTTGACTACTATCACAAATTTCTTCTGGCCATTTCTCTGGCAAAGGAAGTTACTTGTTTATGAATTGCAAGGTCTCTAGAAGTTGTGGGTACCTACCTTTTGACAATATGCATTCACTGTCTTTAATTCTTTATCACCAGTTTGACTATGAACAATACTTTAAACATATTCAGAAGAGAGCTTTTTATGAGGTCAGAAACTCAGAGACACCAATCATTGTAATTCTCAATCATTGTAATTCTACAAAAGAGACAGTCTCTTTTGTGCAGCATCTTTTGTCTCTTTTTATGAGTCATTCTACAGTTTCCCTTTATATGCAAGTTTGGAGTTCTTAACCTAGGGTCCTTGAACATATTCCTTTTTTTGTTTTGTTTTGTTTTTTTGAGGAGGGGAAGTAGGGCAGTTGGGGTTAAGTGACTTGCCCAAGGTCACATGGCTAGTAAGTGTTAAGTGTCTGAGGCAGAATTTGAACTCAGGTCCTCCTGACTCAAGGGCCAGTGCTCTACTCACTGTGCCACCTAGCCACCCCTCCTTGAACATATTTCTAAAAAATCTTTTGACAACAGCATTTAAATATAATTGATTTCCTACATAATCCTATATATCTTATTTCATTCATTTAAAAGCATCACTCTGAGAAAGGATCCATAAACTTTACCAGAATGCCAAAGGGGTCAATGACACCAAAAAAGTCAAGAATCCCTGATCTAAGTAGTTGGTAGGGTCTGGGACTTAGGGAAGGGTGAGGGTGAACAGGGAATAGGTTGAAGAGGGAATAGTAAATTAGGTTGAGGGTCCTATTGTCCACTAGACCTTAGGAACTGGGGTAGGTAGGAAGGGTAGATGGAGGGCAGTAGGAGACCTGAGCTCATTCTAAGGTCTCTCCCTCTGTAGGTAGCATGAATCATAGCAAAGGGAATCTGTTGCTTCCACTGATGCCCCCAGCCTTCTTTGGTTCCTGTTTGTTCACTAATGGGGCTACCTATATAATTAAGTTATAATGAGGATATAACGAGACCTATTAGCAACAGGCTTGTACCCAATTGATTTCTTTGTTTTGCAAATGTGTTCGGTAATGACCCATTTTTACATTAAATGAAATTATCACCAGAACCCAGCTCTGCCTCTGTTGACACTACAGCTCCTAAGAGGGAGGATGAGTCCAGCTAATTCTGAGAAAGACACTGTACTCACTCTTTGCTATCTACAAACTGATGGGAAAACACAAGGGAAAACTACCTGCCAACTTTTCAGTAGAACCTTCAACTTGAGGCTTAGGGGATTTTTATGTCTATGCGTATAACGCATACACACAGACATAATTTTACTATATATGTATGTGTATACATATATATATATATATACACACCCATACACACATATGGAGAAGGAGTGAGAGAGAGAGAGATAGATAGATAGAGAGAGAGAGAGAGAGAGAGAGAGAGAGAGAGAGAGAGAGATTAAGATTTTCTCTGGCTGCTCCCAATGCCTGGAATGCTCTCACTCTTCTGCTCTAACTACTAACTACTGAAGTCCCAACTAAAATCCCATCTTTTACTAGAAGCTTTTTCCATCCCCTTTTAATTCTGATGCCTTCTGTCTATTAATTATTCCCTATTATCCTGTATTCATTTTGTATATATTTATTTGTATATATGTTATCTGCCATAGAATGAAAGCTCCTTGAGGGAAAGGAACATCTTTTGACTTTTTTGTATCCCCAATGCTTAGCACAATGCCTGGCACATAGGAGGGACTTAATAAATATTAACTGATTTATTGATAAGTATATATATATATGTGAACATATATATGGGTATGGATGTGTATAAGTTATATATAGGTTTGTATTTATCTGTATATGTACACCTACATATATCCCTATGTATGCACACACAAACATAATACACATGTATGTATATGTATATATAAATATACACACAGTATAACTATAAATACAACACATGCATATGTGCATATATGTGTATATATATATACACACACATGTATAAATACATACACATAGTCACATAATACTTATATTTGAGTGATAGGAACTGGCTTAAAGCCTGACTCTCTATCCACTACTTTAAGATATCTATCACATATTGGGATGATACAGAATTGTGATTTCATTGTTATATAGGAATCTCCCATTGAGGAAACTCCCCCTACCAAAGGACATAAGGACCTTCTTTCCAATCTACAATTTTTGAGGCACGTCTTAGGCACTGAAAGGTTAAAATGTCTTGTCAGGGCTCACACAGCCACTATGGATCCAAGGCAGACCTGGAACCCAGGTGTTCTACCTCTCCATCCTCTATGCCCCTCCACCCCTCTATACTATAAAGAGATAATTGAGATAGAAAACAGGAACAGATTGAGACACTATCACTATAAATTTATGGACAGAAGTCCCATAACATCAGTCACTGGGGAAAACTAAAAGACTTTGGGAACATTCCCAATCTTAAGGTTGAAAACATACTCTTTCAATACATGTCTCCTTTTGCTTTGGTTAGAAGCACAACACAACGAAACACTGAGTTAGACTGACTGACAGAGTAGGACAACTCTATAGTTCTTAATCTAAGGGGTCTTTTTATCCCAGTGATACCACCAATTTTGTTTTGTGTCTACTAAAGGGCAATGTGGATGCCCCCCTCTCAGCCTTAGTACAGATACCTAACTCTAAGCCAAACCATCTAATTCTTAAGGGCTGGAAAAATACTCTTTTATAAGTTAAAAAACCAAACAAACAAGTAAAAGGAAAGAATTGGTGCAGCCTCAAGAATCACAGGCTTTAAAACTACAAGGAGCCTTAGAGATCATCTGATTCAATCTCTTCTTGCTACTGTGATTGATTTAGGAATAATCTACTTGGATTGGCATGTTTAGGACTAAGAAGTCCGTTTTTTGAGTACTGAACCTATTCAGAGCTGTTCAATGACCCTGAAACAATATTAGAGCTAATCAGGAGAGCTCATCCCACAGAAGTGCACTTTGTTCACCTTTCAGTTCCTCTCCTTTTTGCTCAATGCATAAATGATAATGCTCCAGAATTTTCATGTGCATTGGATGCTTTGGCCCTGGATTTCAGAATAGGGATATATGCCATTAGCATCCTAAACAATCCTATATTAGTCTATTTCATTTCCTGTTGTAAGGCATTTGATGAAAAATGAAGACAGTGAGGTAACCTTGAGTACATCATCTAAGGTTTATGGACCTGTTTCCTTATATGTCAAATGAAAAGGTACGTGAGCTCCTGTGTCCCTTCCATTCCTATGCCTTCATCCTGTGGTCCTTTTGGTAAAGAGTTAAGGGATTATCCATGGAGAATATTGCATGCTAGACACATTACTGGTTTGTTTATGATAAGTAATTATTACGAGGAAGGCCTTATTCTGGGGAGCAATTACACACTGAAATGACTTATTTAAATATTTCAAAAGATATTGATAATTCTTTTTTTCTTTTTTAGGAGTCAAGGGAGTCTAATTATCTCTACACAAGGTCTTTTATATTGCAAAAAATTAAATTGTTTGAATTGAATAAAATTGAATTATTTTTATTGAATTGAATTGGAAATGAAGGAAGATAACCTAAAATGAAAGAGCAGACCATTCTGTAGGGTGGGATATTTACCAGGCCTTGACCCAGATTCAAACCCAGACCCTCTGATGCCAGTTTCAGGGCTCTTTTCCTGGGAATTATTTCCCCCACTCTTCTTCAGGGCCGAGATTGGCCATTATGTTTACTCAGCACTCAACTGGGGAATTGTTGATTCACGTGCAGGCTAAAGTGCTTGCTAGGATGCTTAAATAGCAGTATCCCTTGGTATCTTCCATGAAAAAAAATAGAAATAAAGCTCTGTATTGTCATCTCTCTTATCTGTTCCCTTGTTAGCAGCACCCTCCAGAGAGAGAACTAGGCTTCACCCCACTATTTCCCTAAGACCTTTTGTCCCAACTTAACCTACTCCTAAGATGTTGTAATAATAATAGCAATAACAACAACAATAACAACATTGCTACTACTACTAATAATAATCTTTTTTTTTTCTTTTTGGAGGGCAGTTGGGGTTAAGTACCTTGCCCAAGGTTACACCGCTAGTTTTTTTGTGTGGGTGTTAAGTGTCTGAGGCCCTAACTGAACTCGGGTCCTCCTGAGTCCGGGGCAGGCGCTTTACTCACTGCGCCACCTAGCTGCCCCTACTAATAATAATCTTGAGAAAATGTGGACAGAAAGTTGACCTAAGAGCCAGGAAGACAAGTTTAAATCTGTTCTCTGACACATACTTGTGTGACCCTGGGCAAGTCATTTGAGTTTGCAGTACTTTAGACAGCTCTCTAAGATTATCAATGGAAGAGAAGGTACCAACCTGCATTGGGAAGAGGATTTTCCTCACTAAGAGGGTGCCCCATAGCTATAAAATCACAGGTCCCGTTCCTATCCCCAATAATATCTCACATTCATGTAACTGAGAAGAAACATTGTATAGTAGATGGGGTCAGGAGTGACCAAAGTTTCTGATATTTATTAGCAATGTGAGAGAGATATGGTCCAGTGGAAACAGCACTGTCCCTTGAGCCAGGGGACAAGATTTACAATTTTGCCTCTGACACCTGATAATTGTGGGACCTTAACCTCCCTCAACCTCAGTTTTCTAATCTGTAAAATCAGACTCTTGAACATGAGGTCCTTTGTATTCTTTTCCAGCTCTAGATTTCTGTCATGAAAAAGGACATAGCTTCTCTTGGCCTTAGATTCCTCACTGGAAAAGCTATAATAAGGAAAAGCTATAATGATGGGTCTAGAGGAAATTTAGTTTGGGCAGAGAGGACTGTCACAATTGTTGAGTGAAGACATGCAGGGAGAGGGGTTTGCTCATCCCTTTAGAGGTCTCTTATCACTATGGAACGTTCCCCCCCAAAATGATGTGATAATCCTCGGAAGGTCAAGGGAGGTGGTTTAGTTACCTCCATGGGAAATGTTGCCGAATGACCATTGAAGGTTAGAAGTCTCACCCTACCCCCTGTTCCTGTCATCAGCATCCTGACTCAAAACTCCAGTCTACTTACCCTGGCTTCTGCTATGCTTTCTTGTAGGATAGTGCTACTAATAACTGTAAGTGTTCACCTCACAGTATTGTAATCTAAATAAATTAGATCATATAGGTGAAGTAAAACACCAAGTAACTATTGACCATTATTATAGCCCTCTAGGATTCACAAAGTACTTCAGAATCTCATAAAGTAATATCATTAGCCCCCTTCTACAAATGCATATCCCCATCACTTTCATTATCAGGATACCAAAAGTCCACCTTCCAGAAATTCTGCAGTCCAAAGGTTGGATTTTTCCACCCCTGTACATTTCACCAGTTTCCACTTCATCTACAAAATTTTCAATATCCTGCAGTTTAGTGGGACTATTAAAAACCTGTCAGAGAAGTGCTAGTAATGGCAAAAACATTTCTCAGGGGCCGTCAATTTCCCCAAAATATCCATCAGGGCTACTGAGCCCAACAAGGAAATCCTCATTTAGAAAATGCCAATTCTTATTATGAAGGTCCTGAAAATGCTCACTAAATATGTTTGTGAGGTGAGCCTGGCAGAGAATGGGAGGCATGGCAGGCAGCTCCCGGCTCCAAAGAAAACACCCACATCAAGGCTCTTTCTTTCTGAAAGGCTATATTTATTAATTAAGGCTTAGTTATAGAAAGCAAACAGAGGAGGAGATGGGAGGACAGCAGCAGAGAGGTGAGCCACTTCCCCTGTCAGAACAAATTCTGATTTCTGTTTTAATTCAACAGCATGTTAGTATTGCTTCAACTCCTCTCTTATTTTCAACCAGTGAAATGTTCTGAGTCTCACAGGGAGGCTGCCCTTAGGGGTCCTGCCTTTTAGGTGGTCTATGCAACCTTGTGCCACTGAGTCAGCCTGTGCCCTGCTGTATAACATCAACCATAGATGGCTGTGAGCCAAGGATTATATTATCATCTTATTGTTGAGTTGTTTTTCAGTCGTGTCCGACTCTTCCTGGCCCCATTTGGGGTTTTCTTAGCAAAGATATACTGGAGAGGTTTGCCATTTCCTTCTCCATCTCATTTTACAGATGAGGAAACTGAGGCAAACAGGGTAAAGTGACTTGCCCAGAGTCACATAGCTAGTAAGTATCTGAGGTCAGATTTGAATTAAGGAAAATTAGTGTTCCTGACTCCAGGCCCAGCACTCTATCCACTGTGTCAATTGGCTGCCCAGATTTTGTCAGACAAAGCCTTATTGTTAATAGGCAAGTGAGTTTCAGATAGATCTCTAACAACAGGTAGGATATGAACAGACAGAGAGGCAGTGGGAGGTCAGTGTCACAGAATCATAGTTCTGGAGTGGGATGGGTCCTCAGAGACCCTGGAGTCTAATCACCTTATTTTATACATGAGGCAACTAAGGCCCAGAGAGGTCAAGTCACTTATCCAGGATCATATGAACAGTAATCAGCAGAGGCAGGATTTAAACCCAGTCCCTCTGATTCTAGAACAAGTTTTAGCCCCTTCTGGGGGTTATACAGCTCAGCGGACCGTCTGTTGGCCTCAGAGTCTGGAAGAACTGAGTTCAAATTAGGCGTCAGACACTCAGTAGCTGTATGGCTCTGGGCAGGTCACTTCATCTGTCTCTCTTGTCTCTCTTTAAAATGGGGATGATAACAACACCTAAGTCTCAGAGTTTTTATGAGGATAAAAAAAGATGATATTTGTAAAGCACTTTGCAAACCTCGGAGTGATATATAAATGCAACAAATTGTTGTTGTTATCATTACTGTACCAGAACAGTTTGAGAAAAGAAAGGAGGAGGAAAGAGAAAGAGACATACAAGGTAAGTTTGGGTGATAGTATACAGACCAGCCTGGTGAAAAACTGAAATTAAAATACAAAAGTGAGACAGCCCCTGCACTCAAGGAGCATGCTTTCTAATGGGAAGACAACTGTAGCTGTGTCTTCCATATCACAAATCCCTGTGATTTGTGAAATCTGCATAATTTTTCCCCCTTCTTTTGTAACAGAAGAAATCTGAATTACTATGGTATTAAAACATAAAATATATTCATATTATATAATACTATACATATATTTTATGCATTTCTGAGTTTCTAAATTTTCCCTGTTGTCTGCTGGCCTTTACATGTCATTTGTGGCTTGTGCAAAACTCTATAAAATTCCCATTTAATTTTTTAGCCAACCTGTGATATATCAAACCCGTGATGGGGAAAGTCATGATAAGGAAGGGATAACTGTAATATAGTAACTCTTAGCTGGGAAAGGGAACTATAACCTGGGAAGTCACAAAGATGGTGAGCAGAACAATTGGACAGTCTAGGCATATGCCCTTTCCAGAGGTAGTTGATAATAGTTCTCAGAACAAGAGTTTCTTCCACAGGAAAATGCAGCTTGTCATGCTAATTCCTATCTACTTTAGGGTTGCCCTGACATTCAAATGAAATGATGCATGTGATATGTATTATAACTATTAAGTAGTGCTAAACAGATGTGGAGTCTTTAATGTTATTGTCATTTATCACAACCAAACCATGTAAAGCAGTATATCCCAGTCTGTTAGCTGTGTGTTTTGGGGAAGTGACTTAATATCTCTGAGCCTGTTTCATCATTCATAAGATCTGTAAGAGAGGCAGAGTAGCAGGTGGATGGATATACAGTGGACCTTGACGTTGGTGTTGAAGCTTCAGCTTTGACATATGCTGACTATGGGACAATGGGCAAGTCACAGCTTTTCAGTGCCCTAAGGTCACTCTTCAGCACCATGCTGTGGAGATGGTCCCAGGCTGTTCAGCTGAAGAGAAGGACCTGATTAGAGAGTCCTCGATAATAAACAAATCACAGGTCTAGTCTCTATCTCTTAAGATGAGAGGGCTGGGCTAGAAATATTACACATCTGCTAGTTACTACAGCTAGTTTTGTCAAGACTGAACATCCTCAAGGTTTCTCACTCATCTCTCCTAATGACAGGAAGGAAAAGGATTCAATGCTTTCTCTCCATTCTCACTCTTGTTATTTCCAGGGGAAAACCAAACCAAACCAAACAAAAATAACAGCTCCACAATTCTCCCCCATCCCCCACCCCTTCTTGCTTTGGTCTCAGATCATAGTGAGAAAATAATCCCATTAAAGTGGCACTGTAGTCATCTTGCCAGGACGGTTTGGGCAGCTCCCATTGCTCCTTTTTTGGTCTCTATGCAAGAGCAAATTCCCTTGGCTGTTAATAGAAACATTAAACTGCAATGTCAAAAACTAGAACACCTTCCACCTCCCCACCCCACACACACACCTCTCCCTCTCTCCCTCCCCTGTCTTCTTTCCTTGTCCATTCTCCCCTAATATCTTTCTTTCTTTTACTATTTGACCCCTCCCCATATTCTCTGTCCCTCTTCCCTCCTCCCTCCCCTCCCTCCTTCTCTCTCTGTCTCTGTCTCTCTGTCTCTGTCTCTCTGTCTCTCTGTTTGTCTCTGTCTCTGTCTCTCTCTGTCTCTGTCTCTGTCTCTCTGTGTCTCTCTCTGTCTCTGTCTCTCTCTCTCTCTCTGTCTCTCTCTCTCTCTCTCTTCTGGCTCAACAGGCATGATTTAGGGGTATTTATTTTAGGCTCACTTTTGATCAGAAGCTTAAAGGGCAAAGTTTGGACTGGAAAAAAATTGAGTGCACGAAGCAAGAGCGGGTAAATCTTGCAAGGGAAGCTGTAAGCAGCTTACATGCAACTCTGGAGAGCAGCTCATTATACCCCTGCTTCGAGTGAGCCAAAGGATCAGATTTAATCCAGGAGGAAGCCCCGCAAAGGTCTCCTCTTCATGCAATCACAGCTTCCAAACAAACCTAGTCTTGGATTGTTTCTTCACAACACAGGAAGGGGAAAGCATACATAGGGCAAATCCCTTGGGAGACGATGCTGTGGGCTAGGAATGCTATTCCATTTCTGCCCCATTTCATCTACTAATACATAGCTGCAACGAGTCCGTAACTTCCACAGCCAGTTAAATTGAACATTCTTATTTTTAATAACGGCATGCAATAATTTCGGCATCCGAGCCACTGTAGTTCAACCTCGTCAGCAGAAACCTGCTCTGCTAGATAAATTCACCAGATGGTTTGTCTCTATGATCTGCAGATTGCTTCAGCTATTATTTCAGTTTATAAATCTCGACTGTTTTGCGACCATCGGATCCGTATTTTTCGCCTAGTTAGCCTCTGAACCTCGTTCCCATAAGTAACGAATACTGGGCTCACCCAACACCCCCAACCCGCCATCACTTGCCCGCCTGTGTTCTATTGTGTGAGTCACTACCCTAATGATAGCTAAGTATATTACTGCCTAGGAAATTAACTCACACACTGTGAATAATCACAGAAAAGAAATTTGTTTTCCTACAAGGTTGTTTTCCAGCTGTTTTAATGCAGACAATTTTACCCTGAAACACAAATTGAAAAAAAAAAGAGGGAGACTTAAAAATCTGCATAATTCGAAAGTGCTTAATGTAAATTAGATAGATCAGCCTAATTTTATTTCAGTACTTTTTAATTGCATTTATAATTAGTAAAATACATTAATGTGCTACACAGAAGGTCAGGAGTTCTGCTAAAGGAATCTAATTAAAATGCTCTACTGCATTTATGTCACACATGCGCCTGGTAACCTTGGGGCCTTCCTGTAGGAGCAGAGGCACTCTGGTACTTGGGCTATTTATAACTTATTTGTGTCTTCATCAAAACTGTAGCATCATTGGAGAGGGTAACCCTTCATGAAGAATTGTCTAGCCTAGTAAGACAGTCAAATGATTATTGCTGAGCCTCTTTCCTCCCGTACACTGTTCCACTCATCAATAAACAGAATGGGTTGAGGTTTCCTATATTCATTAGGGACCTTCTACCTCATCTCTCCCTCCTGCAAGCGGAATGTGGATCATGCTGACAGAAGGAGGAGAGACAAAGACAGCCGCTATCCTTTTCCCACTGCTGAATGCCACTTCTAGAAGTCAAGAATTAGATTTCCAGAAAGAATCAGCTGGCAATAATTATGGATTCTAATGCTACTACTTAGGGCTTGTGTTTTTCACTTCATTGAAATAACGCGAGCACGTATCCTTAAAGGCTTCATCCTCAACAATTTTCTCCTGGCTGAGGCCAAGTTAGCAACTCTGACATGATCCTTGACAAGATGATGGAGAAGGTTCCTTGTAACCCATGGCTCACTGCCACAACAAGTAATGCTCAGAATAGGTTTTCAATGTCCTTAAAAGTTACATGATAATCTTCAGTAATAATCACCCAGCCCCACTGTTTTCCAAAATAAATCTAATGTGGGTGGAATAAAATGCTCCACTGCCTCAAACCCCTCAATTGAACTCAAACACACTAAGTGAAGCTTTCCTTCTGGAAACTGTCCTCCCCAATCTGATGTCTCTTGGCTAACCTAAAAGTCAATTTTTCATTATTGGCTCTCATCATGGGTCAGAGCAATAATGAGTCACTATCTGTTAGTATGAATGCTTATTGTATTTTCACTTCATTCCAATAAAATTTAAATGGCCTATTAATTTTCCTAATAAATTTAGGTATGGCCTCTGACTGCAATCTGGCTTTGATTAGCTAACAAAATATTTGAAGACCAGCCAAGCTGGCTACTTTGAAATGTTTCAAGCAAATAGCACTTAACTGGATTTAGGGCTCCTCTGCATTGGATTATGCCTTGGTTCAGTGGTGATGAGGGGGAAGAGTAGATTTAATAATTGGTCTCTATCTACCCAAAGGGTGTTATGAATACACCCAAGGGAAGTATATGATTCAAGCTTTCAAAGCGAAGTTGGTCTGCAAAACAGGAAAAGTTACACTGACTTACAGAAAAGATCTCCTCCTTGGTAGAAAGATGAGGTCAGGGAATTAGTTATCCAGAATATGGTCAGAACACTAGGTGAAGAGTAAGGCTTGATGATGTCCTTAGAGGCCATTTATCCTAAAACCTATGACACTATAGCATAACCAAAGAAGACTTTGCCCTTAGAAGCATATACAGAAAGAGATGTCATATAAATCAATGGGGAGGAGGGGCAAAGGGAGAACTTTATCTCTTTGGGCACAATCCACTAGCCCATTAAGAGCATCAAAATGATCTACTGTCCAATAAATTGAATGGATTCAATTTTCCTTTATTCATTACAGAAGCATTATTCGGCTCTCAGCTTTGGTATAACCATATCTTAGCTAGGTCAGGTTGCCAAACTTAGTTTGGGAATATAAGAGAACAGAGTCAGAGTTAAATCAGAATTATTTTCATTTTCCCCTTCTTCCAGAGAACCCTATGAACATGGAGGGTACCCATAGTACGTATTTCGTTGTGGCATCACTTATGGAAAGAGCCCTGATTGCAGATTCAGAGAACCCAGGTTCAAATCCCAGACCTACAACTGAATCCCTATTCAATCTTGCAGAAGTCAATTTCACTGGGTCTCAGTTTCCTTGTCTATAAAACAAAGCGATTGGATTAGATTACTTCTCAGGGCACTTTTTTTTTTTTTTTGGCTTTTTGGAGTAGAGGAAAGTAGGGCAATTGGGATTAAGTGATTTGCCCAAGGTCACATGGCTAATTTTTTGTGTTAAGTGTCTGAGGTCACATTTGAACTCAGGTCCTCCTGAGTCCAGGGCCGCCCCTCAGGTCACTTCTAACTTGAAACCTATGATCACGTGATCCTAAATCCAAGGATGGAAACCAACAATTGAAGATGTATCTGGGGTACAAAAGAAGATTCACTGGACTTGCCATAAGAAGACTTCAAGTTTTGTCTCCTTAGGCATGTTGTACTTGTGCGTTCATAGGTCAACTGTTTTCACCTTTCTGGGCCTCAGTGTCCCAATCAATAAAATAGAGAGAATAATACCTGCAATAACCATCTTCTAGCATTAAGATGAAGAAGATCCTTTAAAAGTTTCAATATGCTCTATAAATAGGAGATCTTGCTGTTTCCCATACAAAGTGCATGGTAATCATGAATATTTAGTTGTATGAAGTGATAGCTCGTTAAGCAGCCTAGTGGAGCAGTAGATAAAAATGTTGAACTTTGAGTTGAACTCCTTCTCCAGACACTTACTAGGTGTGTGATGCTAAATGAGTCACTTAACCTCTGTTTGCCTCAGTTTCTCCATCTGTGTAATGGGTACCTGCCTCACAGGGCTGTTGCCATGATCAAATGACATAAAGTGATTTGAAAGCCTTAAAGTGCTATTAAATGCTATTATTGTTATTGTTGCTGTTTTGTTGGTTATTGTTGTTGTCATACTTGGCCCTAGTTTATAGTATCACCCTATGCATCCAACACACCTGCTTCCCCAAAAGGTGCTGGCTCACTGTTTATAGAGAATCATGGCAGCTTGCATTGAGAAACATTGTGGCACATGGAAAGAGTGCTGAATGTGAAGTCACGAGGGTCCTAGACATGAATCCTGCTTCTGACATTAACTACCTATGTGACCATGGCAAATCACATGATTGCCATGAGCCCCAGTTTTCTCATCTACAAAAAATGAATACAAGAATTCCTTTAATACTTACCTACTTCAGAGGATTGCTGTGAGGCAGTGAGGTAGTACACTGGGGTTCAAACTCCACCAAAGATACTTATTAGCTGTGTGACCCTGGGCAAGTCATTTAACCTCTGTGTGTCTTACTTTCCTTAACTATAAAATGGGAGTCACAACAGCACCTACACTGGGGGGTTGTTGTGAGAATTAAATGAGATAATATTTGTAAAATGCTTAGCACAGTGTTTGGGCTCTAGTGGGTGCTACATAGAGCTCATTTTCTTTCCCCTTCCCTTCTCCCCACTGTGACGTTCAAATGAAATCATGTATATTGACTCTTTTATAAATGGCATCTATTATTATTGCTGCATACAGATCATAAAAATGGAGTGGTCTTAAGTCAGAAGAGTACATTTATCTGGGCACACATACTGTTACATATTCTGCCTTTAGGGCTTCCATCTTCCTAAGTAACAATGTAAAGGCATATGAGTGTCCAATACATGAGAGATTCCGCTAGCTTCTTACTAGATTTAATATTGGTTTAACAGTCAGAAGTTAATTAAATGTTAATGTTCAGTCACTTGAAATTAAACATTAGAAATCTTAGCTTTATTTGTAAGTTTCTTAAGCCATCATTAAGGTGTTCTGCTTTGTTAGCCCTCCTGCTGGGCTCCCTCTCTTTTCTGGTTGGCTCTTCTCACAGAAGGACTCATCTCATTCACCACATGGTGCAGCACATGGTGCTTAGACTTCCCCAATAGCAGCACTCCCCAAGCAAGCCAAACAAGGAGATTTAAAGAATAAAAGGTAATAAAAAGACAGGCCACATACATACAGATCTAGAGAGAGGGAGAAAGAAAGAGGTACAGAAGGAAGACAAGGAAGAGGAAAGAGCAGGAAAAGGAAGAAGGAAAATAGCATTCAGAAGGCTCCAAAATGTGCAGGAGAGAAAAGGTATTAGGCTGTCAGCCAAAGTGAGGGTCCACAGAGCTGCTGTGCTAACTTCATTGTTGGATGCCTGTGAAACCCTGACCGCCTACCAGTACCATGACAGAAAATTGAACGGCTTCCTTTTGAATCGTCTTAGGAAGATTCTGAAGGTCACCTGGCAAGACAGGGCAGTGGACACCAAGGAACTAACAAGCATTCAAACTCTACTTCAGAAAGCGCAATCCCAATGGGCTGGTCATGTTGTTCAAATGCCAAACATTCATTTGCCTAAAAGACTATTTTAAGAAGATTTCACATAAGGCAGGTGCTCACAGAAGAAGCAATACAAAGACACTCTTAAGGTCTAAGGGAAGAACTTTGGAATCATTTGTGAGACATGAGAGACACTTGCACAGGATTGTCCAGCATGGTGTACCTACATCAAATAAGGGTCTGTGCTTTGTGAGCAAAGTAGAATTGTGGTAGCTGAAAAGAAATGTGAGATGAACAAAGGTAGAGATATCTCCCGCTCAAATGGTCAAAGGGGCCTATTTGTGCCCAACCTGTGGTAGAGCCTTCTGAGCTCATCTTGTATGATCAGCCGTAATTAAATACCATGTATCTTGACTCCTAGCATCATGGTACCATTTTGGTCCCCTTCAAGCACAAAGGACAAACAACAGAAGCAATTCCAGGCTTTAACCCTGAGAATACATGAAGTGCCAACACTAGCATGTTGAATCAGAAATTAAGGAAAAGAAACATGCAAGGAAAAGCATGATTATATCTCGGGTTTGCATGGGGGTCCTGAAGACACATTTGTACAAGAAAGAAATTAAATGAACAGGTGGATACTTTTTTAACAACAGGACTACTGACAATTAAAGAGAAGCCCTGACCTTGAAACCCCATACAACAGGTTAGAGAAAATATCCCAACACAATAATTCTGAAGCCATAACTTAGATGCCCTTGCTTTGTTCATTTCACTCTAGGATAACCAACTCTGTCCCCTTTAATACAAACGTTATGTGTAATAAAGGCATGTTCTAAAATAAAGTGAATGGAATTTAATTTTGCATTGACAGATCCTCCAGAGTTCTGGAACTCACTGGCTTTCTCTCAAAATAGTGGCTACCCCTGATGAATTACTAATCCAGAGCTAAGAATCACAACTCAAGTACCAGCCATTTCTTTGAAACATTTAAAATAACTGTAACCACTGAAATCTACCATGTAAAAAGCCAGCAGCTTGGAATGAATAAGGTTGAATCTAGGCAAGCAAACTGGTTAAGGGGGAAAAGAGGTTGAATTCAGAAAAATGACAAGTTATTTTCACAACAACCAATTGACTGAAAGTCACCAATACTTTTCAGCTACTTTCTACACACAGACCCAGTATTAGAGGTAAGCTTAAACTGAACCTGAAAACAGACTAGGGGGGAGAGAGAGAGAGAGAGAGGGACAGAGAGGGAGAGGGAGAGAGAGAGAGAGAGACAAAGAGAAAGAGAGAGAAGAAGAAGAAGAAGAAGAAGAAGAAGAAGAAGAAGAAGAAGAAGAAGAAGAAGAAGAAGAAGAAGAAGAAGAAGAAGGAAGAGGAGGAGGAAGAGGAGGAGGAACAGGAAGAGATGGAGGAGAAACAGGAAGAGAAGGAGGAAGAGGAAGAGGAGGAGAAGGAAGAGAGGGGAAGAGAAGAGAGAGGAAAGGAGGGAGGGAGGAAGGAAGGAAGGAATATTTGAAGGGATGTCAGAAGTCTTTCAGTTCAACTCCCCTCATTTTACAAATGAAGAAACTGACAGTCAGAGAAGTAAGCTGACTTATCCAGAGTCACACATCCAATAAGTCTCTGAGGTAGGTTTGGAAGTCAGGTCTTCCTGACTCTCATTCAACCATTCTAACCACTATACCATGTTTAAGGGCATGAGATCTCTAAAAAAAAAAAAAAACATAAAACCCTAAGGGTATGAACTCTGTTTGCTTTTATTTGTAGTCCTAGGGCTTGCTACATGTTAAAATATTTAAGAAAGGTTGGATTGAACTGAAATGAAAAGAATGGTTATGACAATTCCTGACTATTAACCACAGTTTCAAAAATGATTTTCAAAGCACCAAATAAATTACTTAATGTATCCAATCCCAATGATCAATGATAGGTGGACTTTTTTTTCCCCCATCCCTTTGGGGACCTTTTTCTGTGTCTCAGGCTGTATACACAGATTTGGATCACATGTGCCCACACACACATGCAGACAGAAAGTCAGCTTCGTTAAAAGTTAGACATAATCTTAAACTAAATTAGATCTGTAATTTCATTGCTACAAGGAATGCCCCCTGAAGGATTTTATCTATCAAAGCAATTCAGAACCTTCTTTGCCACTAGGTGGCTTTAGTGCCTGACCCAATTTAAAGAATATCTGAGTTCAAATTTAGCCACAGATACATACCATTTGTGTGACCTTGGACAAGTCGCTTACCTCCTACCCTCTCAAAGTTGTGATGATAAAGAGCGATGATATTGGTAAAATGCTTTGCAAACTATAAAACATTATATAAATATTCTTATTGTTGCTATAATGATTATTATTATTGTCTTCAAGAGTTGCCTGATACAGTGGGGTTAAGTGAATTAAACAGGGACACATATTCAATATGTATCAAAGGTAGGACTTGGACCTAGTTCTTTCTGGCTTCCTATGCACCACTCCACATTGCTTCTTGCTTCAATCAGTCAATAAAAAATAAATAAATAAGCCTACAAGTGCTTCTTAATGGTGCTCCCTTCCCTAAATAAAATTCTGGAATCTAGCAATAATTCTTTCCTCCTTATTTATTATTAACCACACAGCATCTCTTCCTCTGAGGCATCTGAAGCCACCATTTGATTCCTTTCCTTCACCCCCCTCCTCCTTCCCCATTCAATTGGGTATCAGGGTTCTTAGAATTATAATTAATTCATACTTTGGACTCTCAGGATTATAAAGTATTATAGGATGGCAGAGCTAAGACAAAATGCTTTAATTCACCAGCTGTCATGTATTTAATTAGAGATTTTGATGAATCCTCCCTACATAAATGTGCCTTCAGACTCTGTGTTCTATTTAAAAAGAGAGAGTGAGAGAGAGAGTGAGAGAGAGAATGAGAGTGAGAGTGTGTGTGTGTGTGTGAAAGAGAGAGAGAGAGAGAGAGAGAGAGAGAGAGAGAGAGAGAGAGAGAGAGAGACTCATTCTATACACAAGGACTCCAGGACTCTCATAAACTTTTTGTTAGCACGAAAGGCCTGTCTGTCACATTAGTATCAGATCTGGAGTTGAACAATTTGTCAGCTGCCAACACTGACATTTCCAGTGGGTGGGGGGGAGATGTCTCACTGAGTGAGGTTTCTATTATGCTAGGAGACAGAAAAGTCCTGCATACAGCCGAGCTTTTCACAGATCTGGCATGCTTCAGGGGATTATTATTTTTTTTTCTTTCTTCTTCGTATTATTATTAGTATTTTTTTTTTGGACTGGAACAAAAAAGCACTTGGATCTCATTGACAACATCAATCCCTGGATATTAACTGTGTATATATGGGGTATGTGTACTGTCTTTCTCTCTTTTTCTTTTTTTCTCTGTCAAACTCCTTCCCTCCTTGTCAGATAAAATGATGTTACGCTTATGTTTACTCTTTTGTTCCCAGGGCTAATTATTTAAATTTGGATTTAAAAAATGGCTTAACAGATTAGAACTTGAGTGAAATCTAATAAGATAAAATTTAATAGGGACAAATAAAATGTATTACATTTGAGTTCAAGAAATCAGCTTCTCAAATAAAAAAAGGAAGAGGTGTGGTGAGACAGTAGTCCCTGTGAGGGGAAAAAAAAATCCTGGGGTCATAGTGGACTGCAAACTCAATATGAGTTGGGGGAAAAATATAGCCAAGAAAACTCATACTCATCCAGGTTATATCCAGAGAGGCCTAGTGTCCAGCATTAGGAAGGTAAGGATACTCTACACTCATCAGACCATATTCGGAGTATTATATTATCACATTATGGGAAAAAATAATTGATAAGCTTGAGAATATTCAGAGGAGGGTGAACAGGATCATAAGGGCCTCAAATCATATCCCAATCAGCTGAAGTCCAGGAAGGCAATTTGGTACAGTGGAAAGAATATTGTCTCTGGAGTCAGAAGATTTGCGTCCAAAGGTCACCTATAATGGAAGTTAGTGACCTGTGTCACTTTGGGCAGGTCACTTAACTACCTTGGGCCTCTGTTCCCTTATTTGTAAAATGAATGAATTGGTCAAGGAAACATTTGTGGTCCCTTGTGGATTTAGATTTACAAGCCTTGTTTAGCAGGAAGAAGAAAAGACAGTGGGGGACATGGCATCAATCTTTGGTTAGACTTGAGCCCAGAGAGAAGAAGGAGGCAGATATGGTACAAGGCTGAAAGGATTAGATCTGGAGGCTGACAACTTGGACTGGGACTGAGGAGTCATCAGAAGGAGAATCAGGACAATGTCATGAAAACCTAGAGAAGAGAAAGTGTCCAGGAGAAGGTGATCAGCAGTTTCAAATTTCTGTAGAGAGGTCCAGAGGCATCAGGATTGAGAAAAGATTAATTTGATTTAGCAATTAAGAGATCCCTAGTACTTTTAGATGGGGAATTTTCCTTTTAATTTTTTTTAATGGGTTTTAATCAGGAAGCAGAGAGTTTAGAATCAATCAAGGACAGAGTCGGCGTAGGCACTGTGTGCTCATGGCTTTCTCAAGCACCTCAGCCAGGAAGAGGAGGAACTTGATGAGAGGTAGTAAGAGTGTTTAAAGGATGAAAGAAACAGAAGGGAGGAGTGAATAGACAGGGAGAGGAGTAAGACAGCATGAGAAATCTACTAAAGGGAGCAGTAGGGGGTCCATGGAGAGGGGTTGGCATTGGCAAGGACAAGGTCTACTTCTTCAACAGACACCAGAATGAAGTAGAAGATTAGGGGTGGGAGGGAGAAAGGGTATGTCTAAAGATATGAGTTGAGGGGAAGGGGATGATAGGAAGACCTCAATGAATGGTCTCAATTATTTCAGTAAGATCCACAGTTGAGACGGTGGGAAGATGGGATACCATGGGAAGTTTGAGGAAAAATGAGAATATTTGTAACAGCTGCTATGGAGAATGGGAAAGCAGATCAACTAAGTAGAAATAGAATGTCTGCCCTGCTGCAGTGAGCACCCAGTTGAGATCAGATAATACACATTTGTAGTGGACCCTTTCAGGGTGGTTTTATATATTTTTTTCCAATTCTGCTTAGCAGTATATGAATAGGAATGAAAAAGGAAGGTGGTGGGAATAATTGCAGGACCAGATAGGAAGCTGGTAAAGCTCCTGTCCCTCTGCTTCTGCGTTTCACTGAAAAGCAGCACCACAGATGACCATAGGGCAGGAGGGCCAGATGGGTAGCTAGCAAGTGTATAAGTGTACAGGTCTTATTCCCTGGCATGGAGTCTGGTGCAGCACTAAAGGTTTTCCATAAACACATTCAACTTTATTTTCGACTCCTCGCCAAAAGACACCGTCCACTCCAATCAGATCAGGTACAACACACTATGAACACGTTACGTGCATCCCCCACCTCCTTGCTCGAGTATTTTCCTCTTAGGATGTAATCTGAGGTGGTGGAAAGCGCACCAAATTTGTAGTAATAGGGCCTGAGTTTGGATTCTGGCTCTGCAATGACCACCCAAAAAGAAGAAGATTCTAATGTTTTCATGGGGAGATAGAAGCTATGGAATCGTTCGTGTCTTCCTCTGATATCTTCCATACCACATTGTGTACACCTTGCTGTCATGACTGGTGAATGCTTCTCCCAAATCATCACTTCTGGAGAACCTCAGCCACTATGTTTAAGGTCAGGCCACCTCTACAACTGCCTTGCAGCCTCATATATTTCACACACACACACACACACACCAAGGGGAACCACAAACTATGATCAAATCAACTCTGCCATTGTTCTTGTATTGGGTGTGCTGATCCACCCCCCTCTGGATCTAACTCGACATCCCAGGAATTTCCAGACTTTATACATCTCTGGCACAAGTCCCTTTTGTGTGTTGTCTCTCCCATTAGAAAATAAGCTCCATTAAACAGGGGGTGTCTTTTGTATTAATATCCTTGGCCTCTAGCACAGATAATACATGATCAATGAATATTTTTTTCTTTCACTCATTTGTGAATATTTGCTAAAGAAGAAATCTCTATTTATCTATCTTTCTTATCTACCTCCAACTCTCCGTTGTATGGCATCTCAGTCTCCAGTGGAAGTTCTTGCTGACACCAAACTGCATAGATCAAAGGGATTATTCCTGGGAATACTGTGCTCTGGCCTTTAGACCTCCCACAATCTGGCAATGCTCCAAAGGAACTGCACTGAAGCAAAGTCACTACAAGTGGATTTGGGAGACTTGGGTTTAAATCCCTCTCCTACTTCTTACTTCCTGTGTGACGTTAGGCAAGACATTTAATTTTTCTGTGCCTCAATTTCTTGGTTTCTAAAATAAAGACTTGGACCGCATGGCAGCTAAGATTCCTTCTACTTGTAGTTTTCTCTGCTCCCTATCTAAATCCAACAGATCCTTCAGAACTTGGTTCAGAGAATCTCAAATTAAATTAAGCTTTCCCTAGCTACTTCAGATTTCCTTGGCCCTCTTCTCTCTGAACTCTTACAGTTACTTAGCACTTAAAACATATAATCTCTCTCTACTCCAGTGCCTCAAAATTCCCTTCCAATTTTACATCTATGATTCTAGGATCCCATGAGAAGAAACTATTTCAAGAATCCCCAGAGTTAGTTAGAAACTTAAGAAAAGAATTAAAACAAGACCCAAGGACAGTAATTATATACCCTATTGAATGTTCTAAGACCAACCTGGATGAGGTAGGAGATGATCACACTTAGAATGCCAGCCACTAAATGATCAATTTTTTTTTCAGGCTCAGCAACTCTTGAAGACTGTGATCTATTCTAAGGTGTAGAGAGGTTGTAATCTGCATTGGTGGAATGACTGTACACCAAAAAAATCACACAAACAAATGTTATTTGCAATTGTTCAATGTACCTCCACCTGACTTTACCCACATACAACCTTAGTACAAGTTCTGTGAGATCAGTTAACATGCCTTATACTTCTAGATTCCTGACAGTGCCTAGCATTATGGTGATGAGTATATTGCAGGGACATAACATATACTTGTTGATTGATTGATTAATTGAATGAGAAGCTTATGGAAGAATAACAGTTGTCCTCTTGGGGTGCAAACTCATTGATCAGCAAGTTGTTGGGAAATATTTTTGTTCTTCCAGCCAACTCATTAAGAGTGATTTTTTTGCATGTCTTGGATAATGCCTTTGATTTTTGCTACAATCAGGTCACAGAGGAAAAGTTTGCCAGAGAACTGTCTCCTTGGTGGATTTATGAGCTCCCTTAAATACTGATGAACAGCCCCAGGAGCCATCCCATGCAGATCTTGTTTTAATCACACCAAGCAAAGCTCTCTGCAGAGGAGAATCACAGCTTCTCTCAATCAGTTCAACACATTCAACCCCCCTTTCCATTTCTTTCTTTCCACCAATCTCAGATGTAACCAGTTACTTATTTTCCATTTTTCATTTCATTATAGTGTCAAAATGAAGCCAACCAATATAATGCCAAGGTAGGACAAGCAGGCCCAAACAACCACACTTCAGGGTAATTAAGAGAGCAGCCTGAAGAAAAATAAAGGCTTATACAGAAACTTGGAATGCTTGTATGACCCTGGAACCCTTAAAGTCAAAGAATCATAGTAATGTCAGAACTGGTGGAGGAGGGGGGGCAGACAATGGGACCTGAGAGACCATTAAGCCCAACACACTTAACTTTTTGAGACCTCATTTTCCTTACTTTATAAAGAAAAGAAATAGCCCAATAGAAATACAGAAATACTGGGGAGTGGGGAGGGGGTGGAGCCAAGATGGTGGAGTGAAAGCAGGGACTTGCTTGAACTCTCCCCCAAACCCCCAAAATACCTGTGAAAAATTACTTTAAACAAATTCTAGAGAAGCCAAAGTCACAAAATGACAAGCTAAAACAATTTTCTAGCCCAAGACAATCTGGAAGGTTGACAGGAAAGGTCTATTGCACCAGCTTGGGTGAGGAACACAGTCCAGCATGGGCTTGCAGGCCTTAGGGGACTTAATCACTGGCAGCTGAAGCAGTTTCCAGACGTCTCAACCCATAAATGCCAAAGACAAATTTGAAGATAAGTAGGAAAGGTATCTCACCTGGGTGAGAGAATAGTGATCATGCCCCAGCTTTAGGCCTAGGGCAGGGGAAGCTGCTGCCCCAGCAACAGTGGCTGCTTCTGGAGCTGTTGGCCTACCGATGGAGGGGGAATCCAGTGACTGATCAGAGGCGGATTGCAGGGATCTCTTTGCTGGCTATGAAACAGGATTCTCTTTCTTTGCCCATGCTTGGATCTGTGTCACAGTCCTGGGTTGAGGAGGAGCACTGGTGTGGCAGAGCTTATGGCAGCAGTGGAAAGGGAATCCTCCTCACAGTTCCAAGACAGAAATGAATGCTTGTGGTTGCTCACAGACCAGAGCATAGGCCAGGAGAGGAGTAAACACCTCTCCTTTGATTGTACCACCTTAGAAGAACTGAAAATTTACAGGTCCCTAGAAATAGCTCTGAAAACAGCTGCACAAAACACCTGAAGCTTGGGGGAGTACACCCTCCACTTAACAAAGAACTCAAAAATCAAGTAATTGGGAAAATGAGCAAACAGTGGGAAAGAAGTCACACTATGGAATCTTACTTTCTTAGTGACAAGGTACTTACTTCCTTAGAAATGAGGAAGATCAAAACATACAACCAGGAGAAGACAACAAAGTCAAAGCTCCTACATCCCAAGTCTCCAAGAAAATTATGAATTGAGGGGCAGCTAGGTGGTGCAATGAATAGAGCACTGGCCCTGTAGTCAGTAGGACCCTAGTTCAAATCCGACCTCAGACACTTGACACACCAGCTGTGTGACCTTGGGCAAGTCACTTAACCCCAATTGCCCTGCCTTCCCCCCTCAAAAAAAAACACAAACAAAAAGAAGATAACATATTATTAAAGAAAATAAATTTTTTAAAAAGAAAATTATGAATTAATCTCAGGCCATGGAAGAGCTCAAAAAGGATTTTAAAAATCAAGTAAGAGAAGTAGAGGGGAAATTGGGAAGAGAAATGAGAATGATACAAAGAAAATAAAGAAAAAATGAGTCAATAGCTTGCTGAGGAAAATAACACCTTTAAAAATAGACTAATCCAAAAGGCAAAAGAGGTCCAAAAAACCCCTTAAAAAACAGAATTGGTCAAATAGAAAAGGAAGTCCAAAAGTTCGCTGAAGAAAATAATTCCTTCAAATTTAGAATGGAGCAAATTATAAAACAGAACTAAAAGAATGAAAAAATAAAAGACAATGTGAAATATTTCATTGGAAAAACCACTGACCTGGAAAATAGATCCAGGAGAGGTAATTTAAAAATTATTGGACTACCTGAAAGCCATGATCAAAAAGGAGCCTAGACATCATCTTTAAAGAGATTATCAAGGAAAACTGCCCTGATATTCTAGAATCAGAGGGTGAAACAGAAATCGAAAGAATCCACCTGTCACTTCCTGACAGAGATCCCAAAAGGAACACTCCTGGAAATATTGTAGCCAAATTCTAGAGTTCCCAGGTCAAGGAGAAAATATTGCAAGCAGTCAGGAAGAAACAATTCAAGTACTGTGGAAACACAATCAGGATAATATAAAATTTAGCATCTTCTACACTAAGGGATCAGATGGCTTGGAATATGATATTCTAGAGGGCAAAGGAGCTAGGATTAAAACTAAGAATTACCTACCCACCAAAACTGAGTATAATATTTCGGGGGGGAAATGGAATTTCAATGAAATAGAGGGCTTCCAAGCATTCTTGATGAAAAGAAAATCTGATTTTCAAATAGAAGAATCAAGAGGAACGCAAAAAGGTAAACAGGAAAGAGAAGTCATAAGGGACTTATTAAACTTGAACTGTTTATATGCCTCCATGGATAGATGACATTTATAACTCATGAGACCTTTCTCAGTATTAGAGTAATATACATATACATATATATATATATGAATAAATGAACCATATTCTCACTGAATTTGGCTTAAGGAGGGAATAACATACACAGTCAATTGGGTATGGAAATCTATCTTACCATATAGGAAAGGAAGGGAGGAGGGGATAAGAGAGGGGGCATAATAGAAGGGATGGCAGATGGGGGAAGGAATAATCTGAAGCAACACTTTTGAGGAGGGACAGGTCAAATGAGAGAATAGAAAAATGGAGGGTGGCACAGGATAGAGAGAAATATAGTTAGCCTTTCACAACATAACTGTTATGGAAGTGTCTTGCATGACTACACATGTATAACCTACATCTAATTGCTTGCCTTCTCAATGAGGAGGGAGAGCAGAAGAGAACGTGGAACTCAAAGTTCTTAATATGCATGTTAAGAATTGTTTTTACATGCAATCAGGAAATAAGATATACAGGCAATGGGGTATAGAAATCTATCTTGCTCTACAGGAAAATAGAAGGAAAGAGGATAAGAGAAAGGCGGGGGGGTGATAGAAGGTAGATCAGATTGGAGGAAGTGGTAATCAGAATGCATTCTGTCTTGGGGTGAAGGGAGGGGAGAGATGGGGAGAAAATTTGGAATTCAAAATCTTGTCGAAGTAATTGTCGAAAACTAAAAATAAATAAATTAACAACCACAACAACAAAAGAAATACTGGAGCTAGGTGCCATAGTCGATAGAGTACTTATTGGCCTTTGAATCAAGAAGACTCATCTTCCTGAATTCAAATCTGGCCTCAGACAGTTATTAACTGTGTGATCCTGGGCAAGTCACTTAACCCTGTTTGTCTCAATTTCCTCACTTGTAAAATGAGCTGGGGAAGCATATGGAAAATCACTCCAATATTTCTGCCAAGAAAACCCCAAATGGGATCAAGAAGAGTTGGACATGACTGAACAATACAAAACAAAATCAAAAGTACTAAATTCAGATTCTGAGGACGTGGTTTCAAATCAATCCTCTGTTACTTGATGACTATTTGACTGTGGGTAATTTACTAAAACCTTCTTGGCTTCAGTTTCCTCATTTCTAAAATGAGGAGTTTGGATTACAATCAGAGATTTCTATCCTAGTGTCTTTGAAATTGGTTTTAAATACCTACCTATATACATATACAAGTATACATGTAAACATATATATTACACATCTGTATAAGTATCTTCATGTAATTATAATGTATTATATTTGTTGTATTATATGTAAATATATTTATTGATGTATATATACATATCCACATAGAGATTTTTATAACTATAGTTTAATAAAATTGGTTTCCTTTATAATCTGTGGATTTTATTTTATGCTTTTTAAAATACTATTCTGAGGAGTCCATGACTTTCTCAGACTCCCAAAGGTCTCTATAACATAAAAGATTAAGAACCCCTGGTCTAGATTTCTTCCAGTGCTAAACCCCATGACTTTCATTTCAGAAGAACTAAAACATGATTTCCAGAAGGCAATTAGTACTAGGTCCTCTGAGAGAGAAAAAGAAACATAAGCAACCATATCTGCCTTTAAGGGGCTTACCACCTACTATGGAAATAAAGACATGACATAGAGAGAGAATATAAGACATCATAAAGAATTAGGGGTCAAGGTGATAGGTGATATGGAAAGGAATTTAAAGAAAGTGATAGAGACACAGAGACAGAGACCAAAAGATCACTGCAAGACCATCTCATAAGAAACAACTCTTTTTTTCTTTTTTTAGAGGGCACTTGGGATTAAGTAACTTGCTCAAGGTCACATGGCTAGTTTGTGTGTGTGTGTGTGTGTGTGCGTATGTGCTAAGTGTCTGAGGCCAGATCTGGACTCAGGTCCTCCTGACTCCAGGACCGGCGCTCTACTCACTGCGCCACCTAGCTGCCCCAAGAAACAACTTTTTATAAAGGTGAAGCTGGAATTAAACCCTGAGATATGAGTAGGACCCTTATTCACACCCTTGAATCCATAAATAACACCACTGAAAGATGTATAAAGTGTTGATCCTTCACTGATCTCAGATGCATCATCATTATTGAGGGTGAATTAGGAGGTTGTGGAAGGGAGGAAGAGATCTCCCACCAAGTTATGGAGCTCTGAGGTTGACAACAACAACCATATTTAGCACTTTAAGGTTTTCAAAACACTTTACTAATATTAATTTATTTTGTTCTCATAACTACCCTAGGTGATTGGTGCTATTATCCCCACTTCCCAGATGAGGAAACTGATTAAGTTTAAATGACTTGCCCAGGGTCACATAGGCAGTAAGTGTCTGAGGCTTGATTTGAATTCAGATCTTAACTTCTTGAGTCATGCAGCTGCCTAGGTGTTTAATTTTATTTAGCAGAGATTTACTGAAAGTCTTCTATGTGGCAAAACAGTAGAGAAGAAAGAGCACTGACCTGGGTTCGAGTGTTGCCTCTAACGATTGTCACCTGTATGATCTTGAGAAAGTCAATCACTTTTCCTGGGCTTCAGTTCCCTCATCTGCAAAGTGAGGAGATGGCTTTCCATTGCCTCCAAGTCCCCTTCCAGTTATAGAGCTATCAACAATATTTTTAGGTATCTTATATTTTCCCCCAATTTATTAAATTATTTATTTTTAGTTTTCAACATTCACTTCCATAAGTTTTTTTTTTGTGGGGGGGGGAGCAGAGCAGGACAGCTGGGGTTAAGTGACTTGCCCAAGGTCACATGACTAGAAAGTGTTAAGTGTCTGAATCCAGATTTGAACTCAGGTCCTCCTGACTCCAGGGCTGGTGCTGTATTCACTTCCCTAACTTTTAAATTTTCTCCCCACTCCTCCCTCCCCAAGAAGCCTTGCAATCGGATACGGGCTCTACACATACATTCTTATTAGACACGTTTTTGCATCAGTCATGTTGCATGAGCTATCGACAATTTAAGTAGTAAAGGATTCAAAAGAAACACAATAAGATCATTGTCCTCATGAAACTTACAGTCTTATTGGGGAGACAAGCCCAGCACAAGCAAAGCAATTCTAGGACAATGCAGTCGAGCATGCATGGTTTCAAGTCAGTGACTTGGAGTGATTCGCGACAGCCTCAATATCTGAGGTAGCACATGGACTCAGCACTGAAATCCTCTGCTGCAGGGGAATGGGATCTGGGCTCCTCAGCAAGCCAGGGGAATGGAATCTGGGCTCCTCAGCAAGCTAGGGCAATGGAATCT
>NW_027185616.1:783046-825900 GCF_028583685.1 Petaurus breviceps papuanus | reverse complement strand
GAATCTGGGCTCCTCAGCAAGCTAGGGCAATGGAATCTGGGCTCCTCTCAGCAAGCTAGGGCAATGGAATCTGGGCTCCTCAGCAAGCTAGGGCAATGGAATCTGGGCTCCTCAGCCAAATTCTTTTTAAAGTCACAGACTTAGAAATGCTTTCTAAAACTGAACACCAAGGACTCCATAGACTTCTTCCCAGTGACAACAACAAAATCAGGTGCTACAGATTATTGCTTTCAATTGTCTCCCCCACCCCAGATAATTTATGTCAACTGGTCATATTTATGTCAATTGGTCCATCAGCAATCATTTATTAAGCACTATAAAAATTGGGTTGGGTTCTGGGAATACAAAGAGAAGGGAATAAGGGAAGGAAATAAGCATTTCTAAAGTGTAAACAACATTGCAGGCTCTGTGCTAAGGGTTTACAAATATTATCTCATTTGCACCAAGACGGGAATAAAACAATTTCTACCCTCCTGGAACTTATATTCTATGGCAGGAGGCTGGTTATTGTCCAGTTTTTTTCAATCATGGCTGACTCTTTGTGACCCCGTTTGAGGTTTTCCTGGCAGAGAGACTGGATTGGTTTGCCATTTCCTTCTCCAGCTCATTTTAAAGATGAAGAATTGAAGCAAATAGGGGTAAGTGACTTGCCCAGGGTCACACAGCTGGTAAGTTTCTGGGGTTGGATTTGAATTTATGAAGATAAATCTTCTGGATTCCAAGTCTAGTGTTCTATCTACTCTACCACCTAAGCTGCCCCTGGAGGGAGGAGAGGAAGACAATTTACATCTACAGGCATATGTATATAAGTAGGAGGTGAAGGGGGGAGGGGATGTGCAGTAGGTACAGTGGGTGATCCAGAAAGGTCTTATGTATAAGGGTACTTTTGAAATGAGCCTGGAAGAAAACTAAGGATTCTAAGAAGTGAACAGGGAATGCATTTCAGTCATGAGGGGCAGCCTGGACATGAGAAGTAGAAGGCAAAGGATGAGGAAGAGTAACAAGGCCATTTTGACTGGTATATGAAGATGAGAAATATGTAAAGAGGTAGAAAATGTAGACTTGGGGTCAGGGAGCAAAGGGCCTTAAATGTCAAATAGAGGAGCTGATATCTGCTCTCTAAAGTACTAGACAGCCACCAGCATTCACTAGCAAAGGACGTGACATAGTTGGATCTGTACTTTAGAAAAAAAAAATGCTTCTAAGTCCTTATCACGGCAAAGTAGACTATTCTGGCAGGTTTTGAGATTGAGAGTAATTGAGAGTGGGATTAAGAATTGGGAAGACAAATTTAATTCTGGTCTCAGACACTCACTATGTGTATTACTCTAAACAAGTCAATAAAACCCTGTTTGCCTCAGTTTCTCCATCTGAAAAAAGGAGACAATAATAGCATCTCCCTCCCAAGATTACTTTTGAAAATAAAATCAAACAGCACATTGCCTTCCCCATAGTAAACTGTATTCAAATGTTTATTACTATTTGCTGTTATTGTTATTTTAACCTGCTGTTGTTTGAAAACAGGGGGTAGAGACACTTTGATGCTAGGGAGTTGAGCAGGTAGAGAGAGACAACTCCTATTAACATTGAGAAGTAGGCAAAGTTCATCACTGGTGGGACCAATTACCCTTCCTGTATCCTTTCATTTTTTGGTTCCTCTTCTCTCCTCTATTTTTCCCACCACTCAGTGTTCAGTGCTTAATAACCACAGTTTTTTAATTCTGAATTTTTATGGACATCTTTTGTCTTATACCACCTTTATTTTGTAATGTATCACTACCACCCTTCCCAATGAGTCAACCCTTATAACACAGAATTAAAAAGAAAAATAAATTCAGCACAACTATACGATATAATCATCCTGACTTGTTCCGGGTCATTCAAATTATAAATATCAGAGGAGAGATTTGAACTCACATCACAAGATTACAGAGTGAGGACTTATTCCCCTGTACTATGCTGCCTTCTTTTTCCTTCAACTAATCCCTCAATGGGACAGATTTTTTTTGTCTTTTTGGAGGGGAGAGCAATTGGGATTAAGTGACTGGCCCAAGGTCATACCGCTAGTAAGTGTTAAGTATCTGAGGCCAGATTTGAGCTCAGGTCCTCCTGACACCAGGGCTGGTGCTCTATTCACTGAACCACCTAGCTGCCCCAACGATACAGATTTGAAACTCATTATCATCTTGTTTGCATTTCTCCAATTTTTTTTTAAGTTGCAAAGCCAAATTTTATTCCAAAACAAAAGAAACACAGATCAAGATTGTAATTGTTTAATCATACTATGTCCAGGAGTGTTTTCAGTTTCTGTTGTTTTCTATTTTTAACAGAACACATAGAAAGGTTAATGCAAACCCTGAAGGGCATAACTTCCTGGGGACACTTTTTCATCCTAGCCTCTCATTTAGCCCCCTTGATCAGTTCCAGACTACCCAGTAGGGACGATAAACTTGTGTCTAGAGGTCTCACATGTTAGCAGAAGCAAATAAGGATAAGAAAAGGAAGCCATATTGGTTTCTGCTTCTAGAAGCAGTCATGTTTTAAATCATTTCTTTATATCATTTACTGTCAATCTTCTCTATCCTACATCATTCTTAAACAACTTTGGGGTCTCATATTCTGGGTCTTATTTGACCTAGGTTAGTACCTATGATTGATAGATATGTATCTGACATAGACATATCTGTCGTATAGCTGGCATATTGGACAAGAGAATCAGAATCCAAAAAGACTTCAGTAGACTAGAACCATGTATTAGAACATATAATAAAATAAAATTGACTACTAAGGAATACATATAAAGTCCTTCTTTGAAGGTTTCAAAAAATCAGCTGCTTGAGTACAGGACAGGGAAGAAAAAATGACTAGACAACATTTTATAAGTTAAAATGTTGTATGATTCTAAGTTTCCTCTCAACTGGTTCTCTGTTTCCAAAAAACAAAAACAAAACTAGAGGGCAAGAACCTAGCATGCTCAGAATGTCTTATAGACCCCCTCTCCTGGATGGGGTTAGGGAGAAACGATTCTTAAGTTCTATTTGCCTTGACTGTTGATGTAAGTTTGGAACATTGTTTTCTAGAGAGTTGAAATAATGGTCTCAACTCCACTAGACAATAAGCTCCATAAAAGCACGGATGTGTCTTATATAAACTTTGTATATCCCCTAGTGCCAAACACAGAGTAGATCTTTAATAAGTATTTATTGAAGAGCATTGGAACTCAAACTCTATTAATAAACTCAAACTATAAATTCAATATGAGATGCTAGGTTAACAAGCACTTTATTAAGTGCCTACCTATCCAGCAGGCACTGTGTTAAGTGCTAAGGATACAAAAAAAGGTCACCTTCCCCCTCGGAAAAAAAAAGGAAAGAAAAAAAGCAGTTCCTGTTCTCAAGGAGCTCAAAGTCTAATAGGGAAAACAATATGTCAACAACTATGTGCAAAAAAAAAAAGATACATACAGGACCAATTGAATATAATCTTAGAGGGAAGGCCCTAAAACCAATCATTAAGGACTGGGAAAGGCTTCCTTCCAAAGGTAGGACTTGAGCTGCGAGACAGAACAGTCATTAGCTGCAGCATACTGCCCAGAAGCGGCAGTAGTGTAAGAGTCTCACTGGTCTCTTTCACAATTAGACACATCTGGAAAATTCAGTTTTGGCTGCCACATTTCAGGAAGGCCATTGCCAAGTTGGAATATGTCCAGACGAGGGTAACTTGGATTGTAACGGAACTTCCGATCATACCATCTGCTGAAAGAATCGGAATGGTTAACCCAGAGAAGAGAAAACTTAAGGAAGTTTAAAGATCTATCTTCAAATACTTTTCAAATGGATTCAAATTCTGCTATGTAGATGAGTAAATTGACTTATTTTGGGGACCCCCGGAGAGCAAAACTAGAAATAACAAATGGAGGTTCCAGAGGAATATTTTTCAGCTCAATAGATAGAGAAAAAACTGTCTCACAAATAGTTTTTCAGAAGGAGAATGGGTTGTCTTGTCACTGGTGATCTTTGGAGAGTTTGGACGACCATTTATTGGGGATGCTGTAGAGGGAGATTTGGATCCGAGTTGGACAAACTCCCTCAAGTCCCATTGAACTCTGAGATGTCATTATTCTATGGCAACCTAAAGAAATGAATTTCTAATATGGGATTGTAGGGATGATAGCAACAGAGTGAGAGAAATGGGGGGGCCATTTTGGGCAACTACCTACTTATCAGACGACCCCTGACTATGAAAAGGGTGGGAGATGAAGACAAAGAAAGATTTACTCCCCCCCTTGTGAATGCCTTAAAAAGCTAGGGGGAAATACTGCTGAATAGTTATTGAGCACATTTCAGGAGCCAAGAGACTCTCTGGGTGTTACTCTGCTATTTGAGTACCTCCCCCATTATAGACTTACAATCAACTCCTGCCGGCACCCGGGGAAAAGAAGCAGGGAAGATTGCCCAGTCTGTCAAGACTCCCAAGGAGCAATTCTCCTACAAAAGTAGCTCACATATATGGAGACATGGATATCGGATTCTGCACTTTCAAGAAAACTGAACCCAGGCACCACATCATGTGATAAATGGCTCAATAAATAGTGTAATATAATGCAGCAGAAAAGAAATACATCTTCATGCACAAAATGGAATTGTGCAACACCAGATACAGATGATGTGATCATCTAATGAAAACTTCTTTGTACTATAATGGAAGGGCAAAAGAGAACAGAATTTAATATTGGTTTTAAAACCTTAACAGGGATGTGTTTTTCTTACCTTTGAAGAATTTAAATTCAATGAAAATTTGGAATTCCACAGACAAACTGAGAGTCAATGAATGACGACAGATTTTGGATGAAAAGATAGTGATATCATTTTTTATGTAAAAGGTAGGGATTTTAATGTCCCCCAATTTTTGCCTAAATCACCTCAAGCCTAGTCATTGAAAGACCATGTTTTTCCATAAGGATTTATGTGGAGTTCAAGAGAAGAAGGGAAATGGACTAAATTATCTCCAAGGTTCTTTCCAAGTTATAATATTTTGTGATTTTAAGTTTCCTCTAAACTTGTTCTCTGTTTCCAAAAAAAAACTAGAAGGCAAGAACCTAGCATGCCCAGAATGTCTTGTAGACACCCTCTTCTTCTCAAGTTCTATTTGCCTTGACTGTTGATATAGATTTGGAAGCACTGCTTTCTAGAGAGTAAAATAATGGTCTTAACTCAACCAGACACTAAGTTCCCTGAAGGCAGAAATGTATCTTATATAAACTTTGTATATCCCCTAGTGCCAAACACAGAGTAGACCCTTAATTGGTATTTATTGAATAGCATTGGAACTCAGACTCTTACTCCCTGTACTTCCTCCTGATGGTCAGAAAAGGGAGTTGAGGAAAAGCAAACATAAGAGGAAAAAATTTTCATGAAGTTTTGTCTTGATGGGAGAAATGTTTTGTTTACGTTTATTCCAATATATTGGAATTTCACATTAAGCATTAAGCAGACTTTGCTGTGCCCCCTCCAATTAAAGCCAAACCAGCAAGGGCTTGTTACTTATAAGTAAAGCAGTACGCTAAGCACTGGGGAGCTTATGAGAAGAATTTTAAAAAGTTGAGATGCTTAAGGAGTTTGTATTCTATCAACAGAATGCAACATTTAAAGGGAAAATTTAGTAAAACACAATTTGAAGAGGGAGATAATAGCACAACTCAGGTGATGGTGGCATATAATTTGAACCTTGAAGGAAAAGATGTAAAAGTGAGGAGAGAGATCTTCCCAGGCATTCAGAGCGACCCAGGAAATGGGAGAGAGGCAGAAAATAGATTACAAATTCAGAGAACAGCAATTAGACCTGTTTGGCTAGAAAACAGACTGTGCAGAGGGGAGTCATTTAAAATATCTAAAAAATTAGGGTAGAACCCAACAGGGAAGAGCTTTATGTGTCTGGCTGAGGAATTTGTGTGTCATTCTAGAGGCAATAGGGAGCCTTTGAATATCCTTGAGTAGAGTCAGGGCATGGTGTGATCTGTGCTTTGAAAAGATTACTTTGGCAACTGGGAGGAAGACGCATTGAGAAGAAGAGAGATGAGACATAGGGAGTTTTATTAGGATGCTAAGGTTATAAGGGTCTGAACAAGAGTGGTCGTCATTCGAGTAGACAAGGGACAGGGAGACTAGAAGGATCGTGGTGATGTTAACAGAAATATGGAAGTTTGGAGGAGCTTCTAGGAAGACTGAAGAACTCCTAATGATTTTTTCAAGTTTTGTGCAGGGATTGCACCCCTAGGTATAACTTCCTTCCCTACCACAAACTTCTCTGTCTATGGTATACAAAAAGTATGCCTGAAGATGAGGCAATATGATGAGATAAAAACTATTTAGACTCAGAAGACCTTGGTTCAAAACTCACATTTGCCACTTGCTAGACGTATAACATCTGGCATGTCATTTAACTTTTCTGGGCCTCAGTTCCCTCATCTGAAAAATGAAGGAGGTGGACTAGGCCTCTAGGGTCTCTTCTAATTTTTCATCTGTGGGCCTATGTTTTTTTTTAAAAAAAAGCTTTGTTGATTGGAAACTGTAGTTTTTAGTTCTTAGGTCTCCTCATATGATAATGGCTCAGACTGATAGGGGACCAAATAACCCTGGATATGAGCACACTGTCAGTAGTGTTCAAATAGCTCTTCTGAGCAATCTTTGAGACTGGCCTTATTATGCTCATGGGGGAAAACTTGAGCCTTCAACTCCAGGAGTTTACCTGGGATTGTGGAGCAGTCCACGTTCCTGAGGGGACAATCTTTTATGTCAAAGGAACTGTCTTGGTTGGAGTGTGTCTGGCATTAAAAGGACCTCTTCAGAGCTAACCAGGGGGAAAAGAGCTATTCAGTAAATTGGGCATAATAATACCTGGAGAGCCTCCTGCCCAGAGTTGTTGTGAGGCTCAGAAAAGACAAGATGTAGAAAAAGACTTTGCAGACTGCTAAGTGCTATATAACTGTCATGTATTTTCACATGCTGTCTTCCCTCTTCTACCCATACTCCCTTTACTCTGACCCAGTAAGTTCCTTCAGGTCAATTAATTCTTCTCTTCTCTTGTCTTCTCTTCCTCTCTCTCTCTCTCTCTCTCTCTCTCTCTCTCTCTATCTCTCTCTGTCTCTCTCTCTTTCCCTTCTCCTCCTCCTCCTCCTTGTTCATCTTTCTGTACCTAGCACCTAACATTTCACCTTGTATATCAGATCATAAATTTATTTATTTCTTTTTGGCCTCTCTTTTTTTCTCTTAGATCATAGATTTAGAACTACATGGATCCATAGCAACTATCTGATCAAGTGGCTCTCAAATTGTGGTCTGGACCCCTAGGGGGGATCCCTGAGACTCTTTTTCTTTTCATGATAATACTAAGATATTTTAATTTCTAATGTTAAAAATGGCATTATCAACAATAAAATGAAAATGTCAATAGATACAACCCACATAAACAAAAGTTTTTTGGATGATCCTCAATAATTTTTAAAAGTATAAAAAGATCCTGAGAGCAAAAAGTTTGAGAACTGCTGATGTGATCCACCCCTCTCCCCCTCACCTTATAGTGTAAGGAACTAACATCTAGAGAGGTTAAAGAACTTGAACAAAATTAGCCCAAATAGTAAGTGAAGAGTTAGGATTTGAATACAGGTCCTTTGACTCAAATGTAGCACACTATTTGTTGAATTAAATTGATCAGGGTTTAGAGGTTGAGATAGACAGAGAGACCAAGAGAGAGAAAGAGGGAAAGAGGGAGAAAGGGAGAGGGAGAGAGAGAGAGAGAGAATTAAATAGGGAATGTGAACAAATATTTTATTTTTTTGGTATGGGAAGCTTCCATATGTGGAAACTCCTTCTAACAATGTGGTTGGCTCTTAGAAAGTTGCCCAGAACCCTGAGAGGTTAAGTGCCTTGCTTAGAGTCACATGGCCAGGAGGTGAGAGAGGTGGAATAATATATTCAGCATTTTGACTCCACATCCACATTGCATCATTGATCAAATAATAAGAAACGAATTAAATAATAATGAAATTAAATTTTAAAACACTGAAAAAAGAAAAAAAACAATAAATTAGTTTATAACATTTATCAATGCTCCCTAAGGGGGACCCTTCTTTATCTGAATTTAATAGACTGAAAGTCTAATTTCAGATACCCTTGCCAACTGAGGGAGAAAAACTTGGCTTTGAGCCCAGAGCCTAACATTGAAATATAGATACACATACATACATATTTACACACATGAATATACATACATGTATGTATATGTATATGTGTATATTGTGTGTATGTTGAGAAATTTACTTCAACCCTCTGGGCCTGGGTTTCTTCATCTGTAAAATGGAGTTATGCTGACTAATCTCTCTTTCTAACTCTAAACACTATCTTTCTGACATGTATAAGTGAACTCAGCTCTCATTATGTAGGTTAGAATAAGAATTACCCTCCTGACCATCAGGTAAACTTTCTGGAAGACAGCATAGAAGTAAGATTACTAAAAAGTAATCTACCTTCTCACTTTTGCAACCTCAATGACATCACATACAGGAGTGTGTACACCTATTCCCACAGCCTATATGTCTGAAACTTCTTCCCCCTTCCCCTTTTATAAAATCCACACAGTCCACGTCAACTACCTATAGAGGGGAGAGAAGAAACTGAAAATACCACAAGATGGAATCCTAGGATTTTAGCAACCAAAGTTATCTTAGAGACCAACTTGTAGAGGAACTCTTTACCTTTGTGGAGTTGAGGACCCCTTTGACAGTCTAGACAAGGCTTTGAACCCCTTCTCAGAATAATGTTTTTAAATAAATCAAATATATGAAATTAGAAAGGAAACCAATAATACTGAAATATAGGTATCTTTCTATCCATCTACCTACACATCCACTGACCCCATGTTAAGAATCTCTGCTCTATTCCAACCCATACCAGAAAAAGAATCCCACCACTACACATTGGAAACAAGGAGGCATGTGTCCTTTGCTTGGAGGAATTTCTAATGAAGGGGGTGCCCGTTATCTCCAAAGGCAGCCTCTTCCATTTTTCACAGTTCTAATTGCTAGAAACTTCTGCCTGGCATCAATCCTAAAACTTCCTCATTATATATCTAAGACTTGTTATTACTTCACTACTTCATCCCAAAATATCATCATATTCTAGAATTGTGCATTTGGCAGGTGGTAGCCAAAGTAGGGAACAAAGTCTGACCTCAAAATGTGTTTTATCAACCAATTAGTATTGTGAAAACAGGTCACATCCCACCCTCTCCACTAGAGCCAACGTGTCACTTGTCTCTTAAACAAGTACCCCTACTTTATCTTCTAACATTCCCACATTATTCCTTCTCCATCTATTTTATAAGTTCTGAGCCAGGGACTGGTCCCTTAGAACATTAACTTAACCATTACTGCTCCTTCCTATTCAGAGAAGCGGTTTCCAAGGTACCAACTACCACTGAGAAAAAAGCATTCCTTTTCCCTCCCTAGGCATTCCTGACTCTCTCTCCCACCTCCCCAATCACCTAGTATAGGTAATCCTGGGAGAGTGGGCTCTTGAATTCTGTAGTAACTGGAAACAGCCCTGCCTCCCTCTTTTTATTTTTGAATGGAACAGTCAGTCACACAGGATGAGCAGACATGGGTGGTTCTTGATCTGCATTATCTTATCTCATTATGTTCTTTCCGTTTAAACTCACTCATCTTCCAGAGTTTCTTAATTCTATTCAGGGCACTCTTGTCCTTCAATTCACTTAGGTTTACAAGTTTGGGGTCATCTTCCAACTCTTCATTCTCCATCTCCCCACAAATCCAATAAATTGCCTTATCTGGTTCTTCCTACCATCATGTCTTTCACTTCTGTTCCCTTCTGTCTATTCAAGGGATGAACACCCAAATTCAGGTCATTATCAATTCTTAAAGAGATTTGAACTATGGTAATAACCTTCTAATTGGCATCTTAGCCTCAAACCTCTTCCCTCTCTAATCCATCTCCCACACAGTGGCCAAAGTACTTTTTCCTAAATCACAGATCTGACCTTACCTCTCTTCTATCCAACAAATCCCAGTGGCTGGATTAATGCCAAAGCCAGATTTTTTTTTATTTCTTACATCATCTAAAATTTCTATTTTGTACAAGTTTTATAATGCCCATAATTATTAGTATGTTAGTACATGGATATAATTTATAAATAAATAAAAAGAATGAATAAATAAATATACGTATGTTGAAGAATTCAGTATATTTTTACTAATAGGAATACTTATCCAAAAATATTTTGAGACTTCTGTTTTAGGTCCTTAGTGCGCGTAGCAAAAGGAGACTCAGGCATCTCCTTACTTGGACAGTTTAAAAGTCAAATGTATACCTAGATATCAATGACAGACACACTGTTGCATTGTAAAGACAACTTTGAAAGACAAGAACTGTGATCAAGACAATGACCAAATACAACTCCAGAGGACTAATAATGAGATAAGTTACCCATCTCCTGTCAGAGAATGATAAACTCAGTATACAGAATGGGATACATTTTTGGACATGGTCAATGAGGAAGCTTATGTTGTCCAATTATCCATATTTGGCACAAGGGTTTTGTTTCATGTTGCTGCTGCTGTTGTTTTTCTTCTTGGAGGAGGGCAGGAGGGAAGAGGGAGAAACGATAGATTTCTTTTCATTGAAAATTAGAAAACTAAATGAAAAAATAAGTGCAGTGTTGCCTCAAGACAGTAGAATATAAGACTAATTTCAGAAGTTTCTTCCAGGTCTATGATTTGACTTCATTGGCCAAAATTTCATCAGAGATCTCATGAAGTGAGTAAATGAATATTCTCTCTCTGTCTCTCTATGTCTGTGTGTGCGTGTGTGTGTGTTTACACACACATGTAAAATCTGTGTATATATATATATATAATATGTAAAATCTCCATACATCCTCGCGCACGCACACACACATAATCACTGCACCAAATGCTTGTTGACTAGCTGGCTGACTACACTGAAAAGAGAACACAAATAGCTGAATATTTGCCCATATGCAAATGCTGCATACAAACTTTCCTGGCCTGCAGAACTTCAGCCAGATGAATATAAATCACTGACGTACGCTAGGCACACTCAGACTTATTTATGATGAAACTTCAGTCCCAACCCAAACAGCTTTCATGTAGTAAAACTAAAGCATAAATTATTTCCAAGAACATTCCAATGTCGAGGGAACTCACTTAATTATCCATTATCACAGAAATGTAGACATAATGTTAATTAAAATGAAGGGGCAAAACCATTTCCATTTTTTATTAAGATACATTGGACTCCCAAATAGCTATTAGCCTTCCAGGCAGGGTTAGGTATATGAGAGAACTTTCCAGGGGAAGCCAAGTACTGAACACAGAGCAGTGTCCTACAATTGGGAAAAGTCCTTAGAGGAGCATCTGGCCAAAAACATCACCTCTATTGATGTCTGAGATTTCAACACCTGAGATTCATTACTTTAGGTAGAATATTTCCCTCCTTCTATAACCTCTTTGGAAATATAAATATTCCTTAGAGAGAGATAACACATTAAGTCCCTAATATGTTAACTTGGATTAGTTTATCGAATGGCTTCCTCACAGATAGGAGAGCGCTGGCTCCCTAGGAGGAGAAAAGATTACTGAAGAGAGGAAGAAGTATGAAGGACTCGGAAATGAATGATGCTCAGCCTTCCTCACAGCATTGTGGAACATCTCTGACGCAGCTGGGCTGACAACACAATGAAAAGGAAAAAACTTGCCTTCCTGCTTTGCCTTTCTCTGTCACCAAGCACAGAAAATCCTTATATCCTTTCATTAAGGCCTGGTCTATTGAGAAATTGCCAAGTTGATATAGTTTGCCTTTGGTGTCCCCACTGACCTTTCCTATGGGTTTCTTCTCCTTACTGGTTTGGTCTCTCCTCTCAGATAAAAATGGTTCTCAAGGTACTCAGCACTTCATCCTGTTGCCATATGGTATCCCTTTATTCAGGACTACTGTCATTAAGGTTTATGGTGATTCTTTCATTTCTATTACCTAAATTACTTCCTCCCAGCTGACTATGACTTAGCCTTGCACAGAGTCGGTGTTCACCAGCTATTTCTTAATCTTATTTGAAAAGAAAGTGACTGGATAAACATTTCACACTACAATGTCAGCTCCTGACAAGGGCTCACTTATCTTCCTATGACATTTGCCAAGACTTCGTGGGTTTGAGCTTGTTAGTTAAACCCTCCAGAGGTTGGTTAATTCCTGATAGGCGTGATTCGAACATTTCAGGTAACTGACACCAGGTGAATGATAATTCTTTGAGTTATGACATCCTAGAGCGACTGTCTAGCCTTTCTCCAAGGATGGATGGTTGAATTTCAGAACACACGATCCACTTGTGATTGCTTTTGCTACAAAAACAGAATTCTCTATTAAAATTGCAGAAAACAATTATTCACCTAAGCACTCCTAGTGATGGGTAAACTAAGAAATACAACACAGTAAGATTTAGAGACATATAGATATATAAGTATAAAATATGTCTTCGCTTGTTCTACTTTATATCCAATAACTATGTAATTGAACAATGTTGCCCTAGACTCCCTTTCTAGGTTAAAATTCACCACAAATCTCCTAAGCACTTAAAAAGGAATCTCCAACATCTTCTTCACCTAAGCAATGGTATGTGGCAAAGGAAAGACTTCCTCAAAGGTATATTGTTTATTCTTGGCTTCTATAAATGAATTAGTACCACATGTGTGCATCTCAGTATAGGAAGAGTGAATTTAATACTTCTTTCAGTACTACAAAAATGGATGGTATGGAGAGAGGGATGTTTGAATGCTCTATATCCTGTCTGTCCTAGCTCCCTTTAAGACACACTCAAGTGCTACCACGTAAAGGACATTTTCCCCTTTTCTCTCAGTTCCTAGTGCTCCCTCTCCCTCACAAAATTATATTTTTTAATTTTGAAAATAATCTGTATTTAATTCTCTGTGCATATTGCTTCCTAACAAACCCCATCTAAAGGAAGGTAAGCTCCTTGAGGACGAGAACTATTTCCTTTTATTTTTCTATTCCCAGAACCTAGCATGGTACTTTGCACATAGTTGCCAGTTAAGAAATATGTACTGAATGGAATTGTACTGAATTGAATTGAACTGAACCAAATTGATATTAAGTTTTGCCCTGGGTCATTAGGAGCTATGACTCCTGTGAATTCTCTCTATTCTGAACAGGCATCAGTGAGAGTAGAGGAATCCCATAAAACTCCTTGAATGATCAAGGTCCTGTGGCCCTAGGAAGAAAAGGATCCATGCAGAAATAAGCAGCCACTTTCTAAAGCAGTATTTCCCAAGTTTTGGTCCATGGAAAATTTTTATCCCTGAAGAGAACATTTGCTATCAAAAGTTCTTACTTCTTTAAAAAGTTTATCAACTTTAAATATTAACTCAGAGATCACAGATCTTGAAGTGCAAGGACTGTCTAAAGCCGGTTAGTCCAACAAAGGAAGTCAAGTGACTTGCCAAGGTTATCCTGGTAGAAAGCATCCTGTGTCCTCATTATTCCACCCCCATATTCTTTTTCTCTAGAGCTTAATTCTTGCCTCCTAAGCCACCAAATGCCACTTCACTGAGAGCAGAGTGATTCTGAGTGACAATGTCGATAGCCTGCCAGAGTGCAGCATAATTTGGGTGAGGAAACAATGCTTTTGTGGGACACAGAGGAAAATGAAGGATGGGACACATGGTCCTATTTCAACAGAGCAATATTTCGGTGCCATCTATGAGAACATTGTCTTTTGTGGCAGCAGCAGCAAGGATGAATCCCACTCAAGTAATACGTAGGGAAGAGGAGCACTGGCTCTAGAACTGGGGGCTATGGGTGATGTTTGGGGGAGTTTCATCCAAAATAACTGCTACCACCTGGCAGATTTAGAAGGGATTGGTGCCGATATTTAATTTTGGCTGAAAGCAGAAGAAAAGGAGTATTGTGTTCTGCACCTGTGGCCACGTTTCTTGTCAATTTCCCATCACTTCTCAATTACACTCCAGGGAAGATGAGAGATCCTAAGCTCAAAGGCAGCTTTAATAGATGCAAGCAAACACCCAGGTATTTTTGATTCAAAGTGCCTAATTACGATGCCAAAAAAAAGGAGTGGGGGGGGGAGGGAAGAGAGACACAGAGAGAAAGAAACAGAGAGAGCAAACAGCATGCCATTTTATGCTCCTGTTATCTCACAAACTCACAAACCTTAGCAACCCTTGAATGAACAGACTTCAGAGTTGGCTTTAGCATCTGTGTTCCAGACCAACTTTGCTTATGCAAACTCTGTTTACTTATGCCGTCATATCTCAGTTTACTTTGCCATCTAAAAACAAAAATGAAGAGGTAATTTTTGCACATCGTGCACATTCACACACATAACACTGTTAAACAAGCAAGCGGTACAGAAATTTGACCTAATGAAAGTTTATTTGAAGAAAATACTTATTTAAATGCAGTCCCCTCTCTAGAATGAAAATGTGTTATTTTTAGTTAATTGCATATTAGAATGTGATGTGCATTTGTTATGCTGGATAGCCTCATTGTTTCTTAACCTTTTCCACTGGAAAAAAATATCATATGCAGAGAGAAACTAATGTAACTTCATTAGGTCAAGTAGATTGTCACGAGGACTAACTGCTGAAGAAAAATAATTTTTTAAAAAATCAGAATTTGGAAAAAGAAAGGCTGGGTGAGGGGGAGGAGGGAAGTAAACTAAAACCCCTTCATTTTCATACTGCTGTGTATTAGGCAAAGCAAACTCTGCTAATGAGAGCTTTTTAATATTTAATTATAGTAAACAGGCTTCCCCTTTAAATAAAGATTTCATGGGGCTTTTTTTTTTTGGAGTAGATGAAAGGTGTCCTATAAATAGATAGTAAGAGTTATCTTCTCTCACCTCCCTCCTGTGCCTTTCACTCACCCCCTGCTGGTGCGTATGGAATGCTTGCAAGACAACAGGTGAATTGGAATGCTTGTTTAAATCCGTATTTGTGAAGTTTTGGTATGGAAGGGAACAAATAGTGCTGTGGAAAGAACATGGAATTTGAAACCAGAGACTCTTGGTTCAAATCCAAACTATTTGTCAGCTATGTAGATCTGGATAAGACATTTCAGCTATCATATCCAACAGTTTCCTCATTTTTTAAAATGGGAGAGTTGGGCTCCTAGGTTCTGTTTCTAACATCACAATCTTTTCATGGTATACTCAAGTAGGACTGTCATTTGAATGTACCCTTGTTGGTATTATCAGTTTCTTGCAGATGGATCAAATAATTTATTATTTGAGACAGTAAAAGTCAGAAGGACCTCAGTTCAAATGTGACCTCAAGTACTAGTTGTGTGACCCTGGGCAAGTCACTTAACCCTGATTGCCTCTCCCCCCCCCAAAAAAAATTTGATTACTCAGTTCTCAGCTTTGTTCTTGATATAGTGGCACACATAGAAGAAATATTGGCCCTATCCTTCCTGTGCAGCGCTAACAATCTTATTGAATAAACAGTTACAGAATGACACTATCATTATAGGGCTCATTACTGCCAAGAGGACAGCGCAGGAATATAGACTAAATTTCATAAAGATTTGAGTTTATGAGAGATGAATCTATCTAACAGGTGATTAAAAGACATTGAAAACTTTGGGCTATGTCTCTAACATTTTAGTAAAAAGTCAAGGAGGGCAACTGTGGTCTCTTACAAGATACCTCTTAGTACCTCAGTCAAGATAGACCACAAAATAGATAAATAGTGAATCTGATCCCATGTGGCAATTTATATGTTTCTATGATCAAGGATTAAAGTGGGTGGATTGAATAAAGTGCTTTAAGAAGTCTAAGGAAGTAAATATCAGTTTGGGTTATAGGGAATGGGGTGGTTTAACATACCACAATAACAACAGGGATGAAGATAGGGATAAGGATAGGAATACAAAAAGAAATAGGGAGAGTGATAGGGATGGGGACAGGACTTGTAACTTTATTGATATAGGGAACTCCCAGATGAGAAAACTCCTCTCTTTCAATGCAGGTTATAGTCTTAGAGAGTTGCCTAGAATACTGAGAGATTAAGTACTTTTGCCCAGGGTTGTACAAAAAGTCAGCATTTGAACTCAGATCTTTGAACTCCAAATTACCTATTCTCTCCCTGGTTGTACTATATATTTTCCTAAATAATAATAGTAATAATAAAGGTAACTGCCATTTACATAGTATTCTAAATTTTACACTTCATGACAACCCTGGGAGTTAAATACCACAACTATCCCTCTCTCCATTTTACAGATGAAGAAAGAAGCTGAGGTTAACTGTCTTACCAAAGGTCACACAGTTAATAAGTGTCAGAGGTAGAATATAAACCCAAGTTTTCTTGCCTCTGAGTTCCATACTCCTTTTGCTATAAAAGAACAATTCTTGCCAAGTTGACTACCTTTAGAAAAAAAAGGTATAATAGACTTACAGAGTGGGCAAACTGCCAATTTAGTATATATTTAAATTATAGCAAGGTGTTTTAGAAAATCTCTCACATTATTTCTGTGGACAATGATCGTATATTGAGATTCTCCCCAGCAGACTTAAGCTTCTTGAGAGGAGGAAATATTTCACTTTTTGCCCTTGTCAAAAATGCTTTGCTCATAGTAGGTGCTTAATAAATGTTGGTTGAGTTAAATTCAATGGGTTTAGAAGAGAATGACTTATTAGACACAAAGAATTTTTATTAGTATCAATGGCTTATGAGAATCATATCAGGTACTCAAATTAAACCAGAATTAGCATGGTGCTGGTACCAGGCCTGTTCCTAACGTCATCTCTGGAGGTCAAAGATTGTTTCCTGAGCCCACAGTAAATAGACTTGGGTTGGGGTTGAATAAGACATCTCTGAGGTCCCTTTCACTTCTGTTTGTCATCTTATGGATCAAGGGAACTATCTCCATCTGTAGTAACTGCCCATATTTTGGTAGCAGGAAATATATGCCTATTTCTAAAAATATTTCCATGATCTTCTAATTCTGAAGAAATTCTCAGGTTGAAGACAGAAGATCATCGCAAGCACAGCAGACTGAATTGTTGTGTTGTCAGGGAACCCTCAAGTTTGCAAAACATGAATCTCAATTGTCAGAAAGCACAAAGACCCCCAGTCACAAGAACTCAGGTAGTATTTATATATAAAAGATATGACTGAATTTGACTTCAGTGCAAAACACCAACTACTTTACGGGGATTTAAGGGAAAGAAAATAACTAAGTTCAATCAATAACCAGTTCTTGGGCTACGCTTATTTCTTTAAATACTTAAAAATAATTCCTGGATGCAAATCAATGGCTGCTATTGTTGTATGATTGAATTTGGTGTCTAGGCACAGTTTTATTTACCTGAGATCATACACTGAGATACTACAACATACACTTGCATGCATTGTCTGTAGAAATTGTGGGCAATGCCGTATTTCCTGCATTTGCCTAGACAGTGACAAGGAAAAATATGAGCATTCAAGGAAACAAGATGTGAAGTACATACAGGAAATATTTTACATTTTCTGTAAGTATCATCCTCACTTTGCTAGGGAATAATTAATCCTGGGGACAGGATCCATGTTTAAGTGACATGACTGGCTACTACTGATTGAAAATGCTTTCTTGTAGTCAGGAATTCAGGAGTTAAAAGTTATGCCAATCCATAAATTCAGGTCAGTTCTCACAGAGCAGCATTTTATGAAATTCAGTTTATGTTTAGGTAGAAGTTAAACTAGATGACCTCTGAGGATTCTTTTACCTCTAAGCATATTATTCTATGGGCAAATCACTTAAGTTAGAAGGTGTTGGATTTCAGAGGTTATAACCCAGAGTTTATTTATTTTAAAAATATTTAATAATTTAATCTATATAGTAATTTAATTGATGTTAAATATGGTTTGAACATAACATTAAATAATATCTTAAAATAAATATTTAAGAATATTATAAGAGTATTTAAATATAAATGGTTTCCTTTATAATCTTATGTATTTTATTTCATAAATTTAAAACATTCTAAGGGTTCATAAACTTCACCAGACTGTCAAAGCAGTCAGTGTCATAAAATGGTTAGAAACCACTCTGGACTAGATAATATCTAAGGTAACTAGAACGTCAAAAATGTTTTTTTTTAATTTTAAACACTTTTACTTCCAAATTTTATTCCCTTCCTCTTTCTTCCCCCTCCCACTCCCTGGGATAGTAAGCAATCAGATACAGGTTATATATGTGCAATTATGTAAAACATTTCCATATTAGTCATTTTATACAAGAAGACTCTAATAAAAGAAAAAAATGAAAGAAAGTGAAAAATAGCATGCTTCAGTCTGAATTCAAATAATATTGCATCTTTCTCTGGAAATGGATAGTATGCTTCATCATTAGTCCTTTGGGATTGTCTTGGATCATTGTATTGCTGGGAAGAGCAAAGTCATTCACAGTTCTTCATTGAACAATTTTGCTATTACTGTCTACAACATTTTCCTACAACATTCACTACCCTATGTATCAATTCATATAAGTCTTTCCCAGTTTTTGTGAAATCATTCTGTGTATCATTTCTTATAGCACAATAATATTCCATTACAATCATATACTACAACTCGTTTAGCCATTCACTAATTGATAGGCATACCTGTGATTTCCAATTCTTAAATACCACAAAAAAACTGCTATAAATATTTTTGTACAAATAGGTCCTTTTCCCTTTATTTGGATGCCTTTGGGATATAGACCTAGCAGTAGCACTGTTGGATCAAAAAGTGTGCACAGTTTTATAGCCCTTTGGGCACAGCTCCAAATTGGTCTCCAGAATGGTTGGATCCATTTACAACTCGACCAATAGTACATTTGTGTTCTAGTTTTCCCACATTTCCTCCAATATTTTCCTTTTTTGTCATGTTAACTGATCTGATAGGTGTGAGGGAAGTTTTTTTTTTTAATCTGCATTTCTCTAATCAATAGTTTTAGAGCATTTTTAAAAAATATGTCTATAGCTAGCTTTGATTTCTTTGTCTGAAAATTGCCTTTTCACATCTTTTAACCATTTATCAATTAGTGAATAATTTGTATTTTTATATATTTAACTTAGTTTTCTATATATTTGAGAAATGAGGCCTTTATCAGAAATAATTTTTGCAAAATGATTTTCGCAGTTTTCCGCTTTCCTTATAATTTTTGTTGCATTGGTTTTGTTTGTGTAAACATTTTTTTAATTTTATGTATTCAAAATTATCTATTTTATATTTTATAATACTCTCTATATCTTCTTGGGTCCTAAATTCCTCCATTATTCATAAATCTGACAAACTATTCCATTCTCTCTTAATTTGTTTATGGTTTCACTCTGTATGTATAAATCATGTACCTATTTTGACCTTATCTTAGCATGTGGTGTGAGATATTTGTTTATACCTACCGTGTTTCCCCAATAATAAGACACTGTCTTATTATTTTTTTTGGACAGAAAAACACCAGAGGACTTATTTTCAGGGGAGGGCTTATTTTAATGAACATTGACAGCAATTTTAATAAACAGGTAAATGTGAACAAAAAAATGTACCTTTATTCAATAAGCAAATCACTGGGGAAGAACAGGATGACGCGCTCATTGCTGCAGCTCTGATTGGATGCAGCTCGGAGCTCGGAGTGCGTTTCACGGCGGGGGGAGGACGGTGCATACAGAGGGTACCTACAGTAGCAATCTCAATAGGGCTTATTTTGGGGGGAAGACTTATTTTAGAGGAATCTTACACAGTAAGGGGAGGGCTTAGTTTCAGGATAGGTCTTATTATCCGGGAAACACCGTAGTTTCTGCCATATGGTTTTCCAAGTAGTTTTTGTTAAATAATGAGGTTTTGTTCCAAAAGTTTGGATCTTTGGGTTTATCATATACTAGATTACAATGGTCATTTAAAAAAAATGTAATTTGTAACTAATTTATTCCACAGATCCACCATGCTATTTCTTAGCCAGTGACAAATTGTTTTGATAATTACCATTGTATAATACAGTTTGAGATCTGATGCAGCTTGACCACCTTCTTTCAACTTTTTTCCCATTTTGCTTCCCTTGATATCCTTGAGCTTTTTGTTCTTCCAGACAAATTTTATTATTTTTTTTCTAGCTCCATAAAATACTTTTTGATAGCTTGATTGGTATGGCACTGAGTACATTAATTTAGGTAGAATTATTATTTTTATTATATTGGCTTGGCCTACCCATGAACAATTAATATTCTTTAATTGTTTAGATATGATATTTTTGTGTGTAAAAAGTGTTTTATAGTTGTGTTCATATAGTTCCTGGGTATGTCTTGGCAGGTAGACTTCCAAGTATTATATATTTCCTACAGTTATTTTAAATGGAATTGCTCTTTCTTATGTATTGCTACTAGATTTTGTTGGTAATATATAGCAATGCTGATGATTTATTTTTATTTTATATACTGAAACTATTCTAAAGTTGTTTATGATTTCAAGTAGTTTTTTGGTTGATTCTCTGGAATTTTCTAAGGATAACATTATATCATCAGCAAAGGGTGATAGTTTTGTTTCCTCATTGACAATTATAATTCCTTTACTTTCTTTTTCTTCTCTTATTGGTATAGCTAGCTTTTCTAGGACAACATTAAATACAAAATTAAATTCTAGTACAAAATTAAATAATAGGCATCCTTGCTTCACCACTGATTATACTGGGAAGGCTTCTAGCTTAGCTCCAATGTAGCTCATGCTTGATGATGGTTTTAGATAAATATTATTTATCATTTTAAGGTAAGCTCCATGTATTCCTATGTTCTCTAGTGTTTTCAATAGGAATAGGTGTTATATTTTGTCAAAGGCTTTTTCTGCATCTATTGAGATAACCATATAATTTCATTGGTTTTGTTGTTGATATGGTGAATTTTGCTGATAGTTTTCTTAATATTGAGCCAGCCCTGCATTCCCGATATAAGTCCCACATTGTGATAGTATATGATCCTCATGATATATTGCTGAAATCCCTTTGCTAGCATTTTACTTAATTTTTTTGCGTAAATATTCATTAGGGAAATTGATCTATAATTTTCTTTCTCTGTTTTGGCTCTTCCTGGTTTAGGTATCAGCACCATATTTGTGTCATAAAAAGAATTAGGTGAGACTGCTTCTTCACCTATTTTTCCAAATAGTTCACATAGTATTGGAATTAATTGTTCTTTAAATGTTTGGTTGCATTTGCTTGTGAATCCATCTGGTCCTAAGGATTTTTTTCTTAGGAAATTCATGGATGGTTTATTTTTTTTTTCTAAAATCAGGTTATTTAAATATTTTATTTCTTCTTTTGTTAATTTGGGTAATTTATGTTTTTATAGATATTTATCCATTTCATTTATATTGCCAAATTTGTTGCCATATAATTGGGCAAAATAACTCTAAAATTGTCTCAATTTCTCACTTATTATTGGTGAATTTGCCCCTTTCTATTCCCATTCAGTTTTCTCCAGAAATCTATCATATCTAACTTTTCCAAAATTTCATTCACCTCCTTAACTCTTTCTTGTTTATATTTTGGTTAGATTTATCTTGTTCTGAGAGGGGAAAATTGAAGTCTTCCCCTAGTATAGTTTTATTATCTATCTCCTCCTCTAACTCATTCAACTTCTCCTTCAAAAAGTCCTATACCATCATATATCCTATACCATTTTGTACACATATGTTTAGTTTTGATACAACTTCTCTGTCTATGGTACCTTTCAGCAAGATATCCTTGTCTCTTTTAATTAGATCTATTTTTGCTTTTGCCTTGTCTGAGATTATGATTGCTACTTCTGCTCTCTTTGCTTCAGAAGAAGTATGAGATTTTGCTCAAGTCCCTTACCTTTATTCTGTGTGCATCTCCTTGTTTCAAAGGTGTTTCTTGTAAACAACATATTGTAGGATTCTGTTTTTTAATCCATTGTGCTATCCACTTCCATTTTATGGGTGTGTTCATCCCATTTTCACTTACAGTTGTGATAACTATGTATTTATTTATATCCCTGCTATATTCCTTTGCTTATCCCCCTCTTCCTCTTAAGCCCCAATCTGTCCCTCACAAGTGTCCCTTATCACAACTGTCCCTTATCACTGCCTTCCCCAATCTACTCTCTCTTTTATCAGTTCTACCTCCTCCTTTTATTATCTCCAGCCCTTTTTACTTCCTTTTAGGGTAATTTTTTATCCAACTGAGTGTGTATGTTATTCCCTCTTGATCAGAGTAAGGTTTAAGTTTAGCCTGCCACACTCTTTTATCTTCTTCCTCCATTGTAATAGCTCTTTCATACCTCTTTTTTTTTTTGTTTTTTTTGCTTTTTGGAGGGCAATTGGGGTTAAGTAACTTGCCCAAAGTCACAGGGCTAGTAAGTGTGTCAAGTGTCTGAGTCTGAATTTGAACTCAGGTCCTCCTGTCTCTAGGGCTCTATTCACTGTGCCACCTAGCCTCTCCTTATACCTCTTCTATGAGGGATAATTTACCCCATTCAATCTCCCCCCTCCTTCTTTTTCCAGTATAATTTTCTTTCTCACATCTTTATTATGTTTGTTTGTTTTTTCAGTGTGGGCTTTAGGGGCTGGCTTGGCCAATGAGTGGGGCCTTGTTGCTTGTTTGCTATGGTACCAGAATCTTTCTGGTGGATGACTCTGGAGGAGTAATCTTGTTGTTAGTCTGCCCCAGAGGTGGGTCCCTGCTGCTGGATTGCTGCGGAAACAGGGTCTCTCTGCAGGAAGGCCCCAGGGGCAGCATCTCACTCTTGAACAACCCTAGGGCAGAGCTTCACTATCAGTCAGCAATGGGTGTCTGGTGTCTTGTGATGGAGGTGGGTTCTCTGGGTTGGGGCCTTACTGCGCTAGGCAGACTGCTTACTTGCCCACAGGGTTGCTGGTTTGCAGGAGGATGGGGCCTTGCTGGTGTATTGCCCTAGGCTTTGAGCCTTTTTTTCAGGGCCCCTGCTGTGAGACTGGCTGCTGCTGCTGTTACTGCTGCTCTTAGACTTCATTCCCCTCCCACCCCAGTGAAACAGACCTTTGTTGCTATGCTAACAAGCTTCTTCCTTGCTCCTCAATCAATTCTGAGGTGGTTATGAAGTTGTTTGGAGGGAAATTTGGGAGGGTTTCATAGGGTTCCTTCCTCACTCCGCTATGGTGACCCTGGAAGTCCCTAAAGCTTAAAATTGAAGACCCTAGAACTGCTATAATCCCACCTAATTGTCACATTTTAAAACTTTGATTTATTTTGTACATATTTTGAATCAACTTATCTGCACAAATACTGCTTTATCTTAGCAGAACATAGACTTTTTGAAGGCAGAGATTGTGACTTTTTTTGTCTTTTGTATTTCTAGCATCAAGCACCGTGCCTGAGAAATATAGTAAACCCTTAATAAATGTCTGTTGAATTTATTTGAATGTGTCATTGTGGCAAAGATTATAGTGTATAGAAGCTAAACCCTGTCCCGAATCCCTAGAATCTCATATATATATATACACACACACACACACACACACACACACACATATATATGTATATGTATATATTTGTATATATGTATGTGTATATACGTATATATGTATGTATGTGTGTATGTATGTACATGTATATTATATAATGATGATGATGATCCATAAGGGTTTTAATACATGTTAAAGTCATTAAGGCTTAATAGTTTAAAACTATTACTAAAGTTTAAAACTTCACCAAGACTGTGGGGATACAATAAAAATATATCTATATATCTACATCTATGTAAATATAATCCTAATTAAGGTTAATCCCAATTAAGGTGTAGATTCTAGAGCCCAATCCATAGTAGCAGCCCTAGAACCAAGTTAATAACAAAAGTAAGGTTGGTTGGAGGTTAGGCTGCACAGAATGTTATTAAGACCAGTGATTTGAAGTGGGTATAGGAGATCAAGGTTGAACCATGGGAATCTTGTATCCACCAAGTTCATCTGTTATCATACCCTCACCATTTGTTTGTATAATCTACAATTCTCCCTTCCACAATGACTTTCCCCATTGTGGTTTTGATATAGTGTGAATTGACATAAGAAGTTAAATGAGAATTTTGGGGGAGTTTTATGGAAACCGCAGATGACACACCAAAGCCAACATATGACAAAAAAAGTTTAGAAACTCAGAAATGTATAAATATATATATATATATATATATATACACAGTATTGTATAATATCAACATATTTCATCTTTTTTCTTAATAGTATTTTATTTTTCCAGTTGCATATAAGATAGCTTTCAACATCCATTTCTGTAAAAAAAAAATTTTTTCTGTAGAATTTTGAATCCTGAATTCTTCTCCCTCCTCCCTCCCCAACACAGCAAGAGAGGCTATACATGTACAATAATTTTAAACATATTTCTACATTAGTCATGTTGTGAAAGAAAAATCAGAACAAAAGGGGAAAACCACGAGAAAGAAAAAACAAAAAAAAGTGAAAATAGTATGCTTTGATCTGCATCCAGTCTCCACAATCTTTTAATATAATAATTCAGACTTCTTTTCTGGTACAAAGGGAGGGTCAAAAATTTTTGTGCACGTTTTCCAGATAGCAGGGAGTGAAAGACAACAAAGAGTTAAGTTTCCATAGAACTGCTAAAAATTACTGAAAAACTACTGATAATAAATTGTAAGAAACTGTAAGGAGTTAAGCTTCCATAGAATTTCTAGACATTACTGAAGTAAGATAATGGGAGCTAGCAGATAGCAGGTAGACCTGACCAATCAGAAGGTAGACAAAGGCCTTGAAAGAGCTCCAGACTCAGATAAGAACTGATCAGGTTTTAGCTAGTAGAGGTCAATGACCAAGTATTCCAAATTTACTACTGCATTTGCTTAATAAACTTCATGTATATCATCTGACATGACCCGAATAGAATCAGAGCTTCATTAGCAGAATATGGGATGCATGATGAATGGAAGGTGTAATGCTTGTACATATCTCGGAGAAAGATATAGTGGGCCTATGGGGAAAATTGAAACCCTGAAGAGAATGAACCAATCTGTCCTCTGAAAGGAGTGGCTACATCAGCCTAATGGTATAAAGCTTTCCTCGATTTTGTCTTCTCAGATCCTCCTTCCTAAAAGAAGGATGGGGTTGCTTCTGGCCAGGGGTGTTTAGTGCTTCTGAATTTCTCCTCAATAAGCTTCTTTTGATAACCAAATATTGGTATCAAATGTGTTTGTGTTTCTAACAAGGGGATGCTGCACCCTAACTCTCACAATGTATATATTGTATATAACTCTTTATACCAAAGAGGGACTGTTAATATCTAGGAGCTGTGGAAAGAGAGGGAGGAGGGAAGAAACCTAGGGGCTTTCCCCATGAAGGGACCCCAAAAGGTAGGAAACCAAAGAAAAATGAGGTGGTAGGGGAAAGTCTAATAAATTAGAGTGCTGATAAAAAAAATGATATGGTGTTATAGGACAATAGGGGGTATTCTCCCTACTGGTATAGGGAACTCCCACAAAAGGAATGTCCTACTGCATTCCCCAAATTATTGATCCTTGAAGATTCATCCTACCTTATATTTCTAGAACTTAACAAAGTCTTTTTGCATTCACTATCTCATGTGATCTTCCTCAATGATTGTCTAATCACTGGGGAAGAACCTTTGACCACTGGATCCTTTTGGGGATTATCCCCATTTTATATATGAGAAACCTGAGGCTGAGTAACTTCCCAAATGTCATAAGCTAAAAGGGGGCAGAACATGGATGATGTAATAGAAAAGAATCTTGGGTAACAGCTCTGATAGTTAATACACTTATGACCCTAGACAAGTCATCAACACTCTAATTCTGCTTTTCAGATGTCAATACCTAGGAAATAGAGAGCATATCTGTGCTACTTATGTTAAATGGCATTTCAATCAATCACTCCATAGACATTTATTATGTGCCAGGCACTGTTCTAAGAGCTGGGGATATTAAAAAACAAACAAACAAACAAAAAAGATAAAAGCGGGTCCTGTCTTCAAGGAGTTCACAGTCTAATGGGGGAAATAACATGAAAACAAATATATGCAAGACAAGCTCTGTGGAGGGTAGATAGGAGATAATTAACAGAAGGAAGGCAATGGAATCAAGAGGGATTAGGGAAGGATTCCCACAAAAGGTGGGATTTCAGTTGGGCCTAAAAGAAAGTAGTTGCTCAGTAGTTGGAGTGAAGAAAGTCCCTCTCCATGACACTTAAAGAGAGCCAGGGTAGTCAGTAGAAGGAGCATTCCAGGCATGCGGGAAAAGCCAGAGAGAATGCCCAGAGCCAAGAGATGGACTGTAAGCAGAAGGGCTTTGTAAACTCTGAGATGCTATAAAAATGCTACTTTATTATATCATACATTATTCAGAGAGATATGCGTAGAAATTGAAATATATTGAGGGGATTTGGCAGAATGGAGAGATGGCTGGCCTCCAAGTGAGTATAATCTGGGTTCAATTCCTGGGTCTGGTTTAATGGCTATGTGACAGTGGACAATTCTTTCTGTGCCCCTAGACAACTTTTTAGGGAAAAAAAAAAGAGTTCATTGGGTCAACAAGCATGAATTAAGTGTTTATTATGTGTTAGATACTATGCTAGGCACTCAGGATTCAAAGTCAACAAATGAAATAATATACTCTTTCTAAAAGCCTCTGAAAAGTTGCTGATCTGCAATGATAAAGTTTTCTGATGAAACCATTCTGTGCGTCCCACCAAAAGATTATATCATACTTAACATGTATTATATTATCATCATTATTATTATTTTCTGACTCAACCCAACGTTCTTTGTACTACACACCGGCCACATTGACTTGGGAATAACCCATTCTACTGACCTTCAGGGCAAGATCATAAGGTCACCACTTTATGAAATGAGCTTTTTAAAAATACTCCCTTGGAATGAATGTTCTCAGTTTTGTGCTGACTTCATGAGGCAAAAAAGACTACGACAGCAGTGATTTTTATAAGTAAAATGAAAGTACAGTGTGCTAGGACAGCACTTTGCTAAAAGCAATCTTCAGGGGCAGAAAGAGTTAAGGAACCTTCAAATGTTCCTCCTCCTTGGCCTCACTTGAGGACCCGGCTCTGTTCTCCACCAGAGGCCGAGGAAGATCTCCCCAGCCCTAGAGAAATAACACATTTTCATAATTTTACTGACATACATCATGTCTTATCATCGTAGCTAGGGGGGTGAGGGAGGTGGGAGAGGAGTGACTCACCGCTGAAACGCATCCAACATGGGAACCTTCGATGATTACCGAGAATATCTTTTTTTCATATGTATTTCCCAGACATGACACATATGGAAGCTAACGCAGCTTAAAAAGACAAGGCAGAGTGGAGGGGATGCTGCTACACTTACAACTTCAGCTAGTCTGGCCACTCCACATATGGTTCTGAGGTACAGTAACATAGAAGGAATTTTTAGGTTCTAGTCCAGTACCTACAATGGGTTTTTACTAAATTCACTGAAGATGCCAAGTGCCTGTACGAAATGTAGGAATGTAGGAATCCTGGATTATAATAAGATGAGTCACTGACTTTTCTTAGTACTCTGTTTTTAGTGGCTTTAGTTTACTACTAATAAAATGGGAATAATGCTATATTTAAGCTTTGTTTGAAAACTTAATCCAATTCATCAAGCATTTAATGAGTCTGAAGGGGAGGCGGTAGAGAAAGAAGGGGAGGAGGAGGGAGAGAAGGAGAAAGAAGAGGAGGAGGGGGAGAAGGTGAAGAAGAAGTTGAGAAACAGTACCTGTCCTTGAGGAGTTTATATTCTATTCTATCAGACAGGACTAAATCTTCACAGGCAGAGTCAGAGTAGTCATTGATAAAACTACCAGAGAAATTTGAATAAATTCAGATGACCCTAGAGGCAGGGTTCTTAACCTTGGTATATGAACCTGTGTTTTGTTTTTTAATACTTTGGTAATTGAATTTCAACACAATTTGTTTCCCTTACCATCCTATGTATTTTATTTTATAAATTTAAAACCATTATTCTGAGGGGCAGCTAGGTGGCACAGTGAATAGAGCACCGGCCCTGGAGGCAGGAGAACCTGAGTTCAAATCCCACCTCATACACTTAACATTTACTAGCTGTATGACCTTGGGCAAGTCACTTAACCCCAATTGCCCTGCCTTCCCTGCTCCAAAAAGACAAAAATAAAATAAAATAAAAACATCTGAGAGGAATAAGAAGCCTGCCAAATAGATTCCAGACTCAAAAAAACAAAAACAAAAAAGGTTAAGAATCTCTGGGCTAAAGATACCTGGGAATTCTATTCCTTTAGCTTAACCTACTTGTATAGAATTGACTTGGACCTACTAAAGACTCGCACCATTGTGTGACTGAAATTAAAATTATGTGAAGATCACCGTTTTACCTTCAATTCAACAATCATGTACTAAGTGCCTACTGTGTGAAGAACACAGTGCTAAGTGAGGGGATGGGAAAAAGATTTGGGAGAAGATTTGGTTCCTATTCAATCTGTTCAATCTGTGGATACATACATATATAGGTACCTATATGTATATATTTATAACTACAAGACAGTAACTCAAAAGTGCCTTACGGAGATGCAAAACAGTGTTATGTTTCATGGAGGAGGTGCCATTTGAACAGAACTTTAAAAAGATAGGCAAGAATCCCCAGATGAAGAGAAGGGAGGGCATTCCAGGCATAGGGAATAGATTAACCAAAGGCCCAGAGGTTAGAAGAGTGGAGAGTGATAGCTTTAAAGCTATCAGGGACATTAAGATTTGTCTACTCTAATCCCTTAATTGTATAAATAAGGCAACTGAGACCAGTTTAAGTGACTTGCCCTAGTTTACAGAGGCAGTAAATTGTAGTCTAGTTTGCTAAGATTATAGGATATAGAAGAGGGTGTATGAGGTAAAGCCAGAAAGATAAAATGAAAAATTAGAAGTGGAGGAGATATTGTAGATTCAATTCAATCCCCTTGTTTTACAAATAAGGAAAATGAGACTTGGAGAGATCGTGACTTGCCCAGAGTCACACAAGGGGTAAAGAGAGACAGGATTCAAACTTGGGACTTCCTGACTCCAAACCTAATGGTCTTTACTGAATGAGAGGCAAAGGAGTTGGAATTCTAAGGAGCCAGCAGAAACTTTTGAGCAGAGGAGTGACCTCTGATCACATTTACCCTCAAAGATTATCCCAGCAGTAGGATAAAGGATAAATTGGAATGGGTAACAGAAGGGAGATAAGATTTGTGATGAGACTGTTGTGATACCATCAGGGAAACTGGTAATGATGAATACTGGAGCAATAAATTAGAAGATGCATGTAAGATCTGTTAGTGATGAAGAACTAACAGGATTTGGTAAGTGACTGCATTGTTGCTCATCCTTCACTTCTGAAGAGGATCAAAGACATCATGGATGCGTGAATTGGATTTAAGTGAGGCAGAACTGCACAGAGTCATCAGCCTCATTGTCTCTTCCGAAGTCATCAAGTCATCGACCAGTGGCAGGACAAAAGTCAAGACCACAAGAGATGATTGGGATGCAGTGATTGACCTTGTTGTCTTTGATATCTGATCAAACTCTAAGCCTGCTTCAGCTGCCTTCTGTTCTCATCTGCCCATTCTACCAAAGGAGACCCTTCGCATGCTTGGGGCAGACACTCCCCTAACTCACCAATGGACTTGAGACCTGCCAGTTACCCTCAAGTTGGTTTAGTCCATCTGCCAAGATGGTTTTACTGGGGTGCTACTGCTGCATATTCTACAGCTTCTCGGAGCCCCAGGTAAGGCTTGGGTGGCAAGTGTACACCAAACTTGGATGAGCAGCCCTGCAAAGGGCTGGACAAGCCCCTGCACCAGAGGGGCTAGTCCTCCAAAAACACCCCAGGGATAATGGGAAGAACTGAGAAATTTTAAATTCGATTCTGCAAGTATTTATTTAGCTTCTATTTTGTGCCAGAACCTTTGATCTAGGTGCTAGGGATACAAAGACAAATGAAAAACAGTCCCTCCCTGCTAGCAATCTAGATTCTGCTAGAAGATTCAGAACTAAAAACAAGTGCAGTCAGATCAGATGAAGGAAGAGGTTTGAAGTAGAAAATAAACATGTAGGATCACAGATAGAGAGCTGGAAGGGATCTAGGAAGCCAATGAATTCATTTTACAAATTAGGAAACGGGGGTCCAGAAAAGGTAAGTAACTTATCCAAAGTCACATAGCTAATAAGTGTCAGAGGAAAATTTGGACTGAGATCCTTTGACTCCAGAATCAGTGTTCTTTCCACTGGGGCCCCATCCTAGGCATGTTGAGTTTAAGGCAGTAGTGGGACATCCAGGTGATGTCATGAAGCCAGAAATTTGAGCCAAGTGCTCAGAAGAGAGTTCAGGACAGGAGAAATAGATGAAAAGGGTGAGTGGACTTGATGATTAGGAAAACAATAGTGATCTTGGAAGAGACTGAGAAGGCAGGTAGAGGTAAAAAACAAAATGCAAAGGGGCTTAACAGAATAATAGTAAGGAAATGGGGGCATCTTATGAGCTGCTAGCTCGTATAGATGGTGCTTAATAAATATATAAGGTTATATAGATGGTGCTTAATAAATGCTTACTGATTTGCTGACTAGACAACTTTTTAAAAAAAGTTTAGAAGCAAAAAGGGGGGGTAGTGGAAGGAACAGAGAGGGGAGAGAAAAATAGTGATTACTGAATGGGGTAGAAGGATCAAGGGAAGACATTTTTGGATTTTGTCATTTAGTGACTGTCCACTTATGTCCAACACTTTGTGACCTCATTTCTTGGCAAAGATATTAGAGTGGTTTGCTATTACCTTCAGCTCATTTTACAGATGAGGAAACTGAGACAAACAGGATTAAGTGACTTGTCCAGGGTCACACAGCTAGTAAGTGTCTGAGGCCAGATTTCAACTAAGGAAGATGAGTCTTCCTAACCCTGGGTCCAGAACTCTATCCACATTGTGTCACATTGGACAGATATAAATATGTTAGAAGGCAAATAGAAAGGAGCCAAGTGAGAGAATGACTGAAGATGCAGGGGAAAGTGGGGGATGGTTATTGAATCAAGGTATTGGAAAAGTTAGGAAGGAATAAGATCAAGGCCTCAGGTAAAACGATTAGCCTTAGGGAGGAATGGTTAGTTATTATACCTTCTCAATCCTACCATGTCCCTTCCTCTAAGTAATATCCTCTAAAGAACCTCATCTGGTTGCTATAACAATTTTATAAATCCATTGATATTGCAAGGTCATCTGTGGCTATACGTATCATCTTCAAGGGTAGGTATTGATAGCCTATCTCCAGCACTGAGTCATTTCATAGCACCATATTTTAGCACTACAACAGATCTTTTTGATGAGGAAACTCAAGCCCAGAGACTTGCCCAAGGCCATACAGACAGTAAGTGAAAAGTGGGATTTGAGTCAAGGTCATTTAAAACCAAATCCAGTATTCTGTCTCCTCTGCCAAGGCTGCTAGGTTGAGAAAGGAAGAATTATTCACCAGATTAAGATGTTAAATGTATCTCCCCTGCTTTTTTTTTTTTTTGACATTCAATACCTGTAGTTGCACTACATAATTTCTTTAATAATGATCAACAGAATTGCAACAGTAGAAGCTTTCCTATTCTGGGTCTTAATTTGTACATTTTTTTGGTTTCCATGGCAACCCTACATTCTTGCATTCTAAGAGTGTCATGTGAAACAATGCTAATAGCAAAGCAAGTTAACACAAATGGCTCACTTTGGACTTGACAAAGCCACGCTGTCCTCAGACACAGGCCCCACACATCACGCTTTGAGGTTAAATGCTACAGCCCCCAACAAAGGTGCTCTCCATTACCAACCTTGGTACCCACGCTCCCAGTTATTAAAAAGGCTTCCATGCTTCCTTGCTTCAGTGACTTCGCTGCTGTTGTTATAAGGTAGAGAGGTTACTATGGCAACATTATTTCAGGGATAAATAACACAATATTGCCTCTGACTTCTTTCCCCAAACAAAATAAAGAATCGAGAACACTCGGGATTAATAGCGTCACTTGTTAAGAAGCCATTGACCAGCATATTTTTCAAAAGCCATAATTACTGGAAAGTGTCCTATTTCTGTGTAACAGCTGCCCTCTGCCCTGCCATCAGAGTAAGCGGCAGGGCAGACGGCATCAGAAATAGGTATAGATGAGCCCTGGCACTACTAAGTCCTTGTTCTTCTTGTCGATGGAAGCTTGGAAAAACATCTCGAGCTTATCAAGTCCATGGGATATTCCCTTTGGACCCTAGATCATAGGATTAAAGATACAGAGCTTGGAGGGAATTCAGTGGTCATCTAACTCAATCCTTTCATCTTACAATGAGGAAACAGAAGTCAAAGGAGATATATGACTTGTTTGAGGTCATTTAGGTAGTAAATATCTGAAGGAGGATTTGAACTCAGGTCCCCTGATGCTATAAGCAGTGTTCTTTCCACTGGGCCACTCTCTAGAGAAATGCCTAGAAATACATGGCTGAGTCAAAGATGGATTCCTTGCTCACCTACGTAATAAATGGCCTGGACAAAGAGGCAAAAGTTGAGGTTCCCAGGACCTAGGGCACTTGCTACTTCTGTGACCTTGGTCAAATCACTGAATCTCCTTGGGCTTCAGTTTTCTTAAAGGGGAAGCAGCATGGGTCAATGGAAAGACCACTGTTTCTGGAACCAGAGGTCCTGGATTCAAATCCTTCCTTCTCCCGTACCTCCCTTACTACCTGTGTCACCCTCAGCAACTCTTTAATTCCCTGGGACTAAGCTTCTTCACCTATAGCATGAGGGAATTGGAGTAGGTGAGATACTTTCTATATTCATGTTGTTTCCAGCTCTGTGTTTATGGCCCCGTGATTTCTCTCACACACTTCCAATTCCCCACAAAGAGGCTCCTGATCTTCCTTAGGCAGAGCACATCAAAAGATGTCCATTGTCCTTATAGACCTAGCTGACCCTGGAAACGGGTAGATGATTTGTCAAAAATCCGGGCAAGTAATATCTTCATTGATTTCGTGGAGCCTTTTTGATTCATAGAGTTAGGTATAAGCTTCTCTGTTAAAATAAGTAATGAACTACAAATTGAGGAAATTAGTTATCAATTAGTCATCCGATGGTGGGGAAGGCAGGCAGCATGCATAAATGGTACCAGATTAGTTAAGCCACAATAAATTTCATTGCTCTACAAGGATTGATTCCTCATTCATTACTTCTCAAATTTGTCTTTATTATAGTTCCAAGACAGGAAACTGGGAGTTCAAGGAAAGAGATGAGTCCAGTCATTCGGGAAATGTTAACACACACACACACACACACATACATACACACACACACACACACTCTTCCTGGGAAGGGTGGAAGGATGCCCCCGGGCCAGCCTGCACTAGCAAAGCACCATGAGACTGAGATGTAAAAGTTACTTACTGGTCACTCAGCTTTTTTTTTTTTAATGCTTACCATATTTCAGGCACTGTGCTAAGTGCTTGAGATACAAAAAAGGCAAAAAATGTCATCTCTACCCTCAAGGAACTCATATTTTAATGTGGAAGACAAACAAGCCCCTTCTCCGTGTCCTCTCAGAAAGAAACTTCTGAACTGGCAACAAGGGGAAAATTTATTTGGTTGCCTCAGTGACTATGTCAGTCAGGAGGCCTCAGTTCAAGTTTAGTTCTAACATGTTCACTCAGCCCCTGACAAAGTCATAAAATCCCTCTAAGTCTCAGTTTACTTATCCCTAAAATGATTTTGCAATGCAGGAAAGAGTAAGGAATAAAAATAATTCCTTGCTCTCACCTACCTTGCAAAGTTATTTTAGTGATAAAAATGAATTAATACATGCAAAAATGTTTTTTTTAAAGTTAAATAATTATCTAGAAATGACAATAATGATAGCTAGCATTTATGCATCACTCTTAAGTTTTGCAAAGCATTTTACATATATTAGCTCATTTGAGCCTCATGACAACTCTGGAAGGCAGGTGTTATTATTTATACCTTACCAATGAGGAAAATAAGGAAGCAATGACTTGTCCAAGGTTTCACGGGTAGTATGCATCTGATCGATATCTGAACATAGGTCTTCCTGACTCCAGGTCTGTCTCTGTACTCATTGTAAGTTTATGGTGGGTTTTCTTTTGTTCAGGGACTGTGATTTCATCAGTATTAAGAGTCCCTGGAGGGGCAGCTAGGTGGCGCAATGAATAGAGCACTGACCCTGGAGTCAGGAGGACCTGAGTTCAAAGGCGACCTCAGACATTTAACACTTACTAGCTGTGGATTCTTGGGCAAGTCACTTAACCCCAATTGCCCTGCCCCCCCTTCCAAAAAAAGCAAAAAAAAAAGTTCCTATATCAGCAAATTGTCTGTAATCTATCGTCATGGCTGTCCCCATGTTGGTCCCTAACTTCCCAGGACTCCCCTAGTTGACATAGTCTCAGCCAGGTCTATTTTCTCTGACCCCAACTTCATGCTCAGGACCTTTCCTTCCCTCTTCCCTAGCTCTTTCTCCCCAAGTCCCTTTAGGGGCCTGCTTGCTACTAGGTAACACATTAGAGAATAACCTGATAAACTATTTCACACTAAGATGTTATTGGTTGATGATGGATCAATGTGTTCCCCCTTCTCCTTCCCCTTATGTGCATTTTAAGATGGAACTCCTAGAGAATACACTTAGTTAATTAATACTTAATAATAAAAACAGCAACAATAACAACAAAATAAAACTCTAGTAAAAAATTTAGGCTCTTTGGTACTGGTAAGAGAGGAAATCTGGGGGGAGGGGATCAGGGGTGGGATACAGACTCTTTCAAACTTATATAGTTGGTTGTCTAGAAGCAGATCAATTTAGACATTGAGATATGTCTCTCCTGAGTTCCTACAGAAATAAACTGAGTTAACCTATTAAGAACAATGAATGAAATTCTTTATAGCAGCAACTTAGCTTAGTGGCCCTGGAGTAAGAAGGTTATGGGTTCAAGTGATGCCTCTGAAACATAATGTCTATATGGCCCTATGCTAGTCACTTCATCCCTCAATGTCCTAAGCTAATCCTCTCAGACTATAAGATATAGAATAGCAAAGACAGCTCCCAACACAGCCACTTTATACTATGAAAGAAAGGGCTTTAAAACATCCTTGGATTCTGTACTTGGCATAGAGATGTTCAATATTTACGTATACATTGACTACTTGATCATTGAGGGCTTGGATTGTTGACTTCTCTTCCCATGACACTTACAACACCTAAATGCGAAGTCAGTAGCTTCAGGGAGACTAATGTTGGACAGTTATGAAAAGGCTGTCTGCTGTTGGAAGGATGAGGACAAGAGAGTCACTGAGTGATGAAGATGCCCTAGGTCACTGTTTCTCAGATGATGCTTTGTGGCAAGTGCTGTTTACTCGCAGTTCTGGCCCTTCTAGTCTACAGAGCTGTAGGGGACGGATTGCACCGATGCGTCCTCTGGAACCTCTATCATTCCATGCTTCTGTCCTGCCCTTCCCCAAAGGAAACTCAGCTCAGGGATGGACTCAAGGGAGGGTGGTTAGTGGGCATGAAATCAGTAGTGACCATCATTCCAGTTGTAAGGAGGACGAGTGTGGCCAACTGCTCTCCCAGAAGTATACTAGCCAAATGAAAGCGTACTACAGTGTGGAAAAGACTTGGAATCATTACTTTAGCACACTTACTATGAAGAAGGGGGAGAAAAAGGGGACAAGGTAACTCATAAGAGGGCAAAATATTCACAGTAAGTAATGTTTGTCCAAACCACCAGTAATACCTAACATCACTTAACAAATGCAAGGAAAACAATGGTGTTTAGGCCAACACATTTTTAATCAAACTCCCTGACATCCTAACAGAGGGGCCTCTTTGGTTTTCCTCCTGTGGACTCTCTCTCTCAATGAAAAAAAAAAATGATTCCAAAGCAGTAATGCTGGCAGAGACTCCACAGCATCAGAAGGGATGTGGGCAGCACTTCGGATATTCCTTGATATCTGGAAAAGATCCAGGATTTGAAACAAACTCAAAACCATGTTCTGGGTGGCTCCATACTCAGTGCCAGGCTAGTGGAAGACGTGAAATTCTGTAGCAGTACCTACCCCTTCTCTCTGGTGGCTCATGATTACCGCAGATCCTCCCTTTCCCCAAAGCAGTTTGTCCAAAGCATCTGCCTAATGGAGACTTCCTGATCATGGTATTCTCTTCCATTTACTCTTTGATTCCTAGACATTGACTTCATTGCTGTTCCTCACATAAGACACTCCAGTAACAGGAATTTTTTCACTGACTATCACCCATGCCTACAACTCTCTTGCTTCTCAGTTCTACCTTCCGACCTTTCCCTCCCCTGGCTTCCTTCAAGTTTCAGCTAAAGTCCCATTTCATTCAGGAAACCTTTCCCAGGTCTTCTTAATATGAGTGCCTTCGCCCGACATTATTTCCAGTTTATCTGGTATATATGTCTTGTTTTTCCTTAGTTATTTGCATGCTGTATCACCCACCACATTGTATGTAAGCTTCTTGAGAATAGCCAAAGGACCCTTATAGCTAATCTACTGAAACCTCCCTGTCACTTTGCAGAAGCCTGCTCATCCTTTTTAATTCAAAGAGGAGAGAAACGAAAGTGTCCCCCTGCATAGGAAGGAGGAGTGGAGAAGAGAGAGTAACACTGCCCTAAAGAGAACCATCCCCCAGCACCCTTTGCACTATCTCTCTAGGGGCTGCTCCTTTACAGTCCCTTGGCAACAAAGGCCATTTTCCTTTGTAACTCCTTGGAAGATACCAGGATAACTCTTGGAAGAACTAGATAATAAGGGAATAAATGTTCTCCCAAGCACGAGGGTTATCTGGTGTTCGACCACGAGCATTCTTCCCATCTGGATGGGCACGAGGATGCTGCAGCATTCCCGATGCTGTTCTAGGATCTTATGCCTCAGAATATGAATGCAGGCTGTTTTCTTATGGCTCTTAATATCACTGAACAACTCGGGAAACAGCTCCCTGTAGACCAGAGCTTGACCAAATCCCAGGTGTTCGGTCACTAAGAGGCCTGCCTTTTGGCCCCTAGCATTTTGTTGAGCTCTGACCTGAAATGACAGAAGTGCACTTTGGTCTTTTAGCTTCTAATTTCATACTAATTTAATAACAAGACACCCTAACCCCTTACACTGACACAATTCAATTCAATCCAACAAGCATTACATACCTGCCAAGTACAGGGCAAAGGTTATGGTGGCGCAGTGGACAGAGAACTGGCCTTGTAGCCAGGAAGATCTGAATTTAAGTCTTTCCTCTGACGCTTACTGGCTGTGTGACCCTGGGCAAATTATTTAACTTCTCAGTGTTCTGGGCAACTCTGTAAAACTAAGTTGCAGAGCAAGCCAACTTAGGCTGGTGAAGGGACTTTCCTCCTCTGTAAGTTTCCTCTATCAGAGAAAAACAGGTCTCGTTCCAGCTTCAGTCCCTATGAGCCAGGTACCATTCCAGGTACCGAAGTCTGAAAGGCAAAAGAGTGTCTGCCCTCAGAGAGGTTATATGGGGACCTCTCTCAGAACTCCTCAATTCAGACTCCCCCTTGCTCTCTGTAAAGTAGAAGAAGGTAAAGTGCATCGGAAGATATATGGCCTGGAAAGCATGAAGGCCAGGGTGAATCTAATGCAAGTAACATTTAATATTAAGTGCTACAAAATGCAGGCTATTGTCCTTGGTGCTAGGGATATAAGGGTAGGAAACAATAAGGCCTGTCTTCAATGGGTTTACTGTTTAATGTGGAGATAAGTGCACAAAAAACTATGATATAAAACAGAATTTAAGTACAGAGGAAAAGTACAAGGAAATTAGAGGAAGAAGGAAACACTCCCAGGTAACAGCAACAGCAACATTTACACAGTGCTTCCCATGTGCCAGGCACTGTGCTAAGTGTTTTGCAATGATTATCTATCACAACAACCCTGGGAGGTAGGTGCTATTACTGTCTTCTATTTACACATTGTAGGTCATATGGCCAGATGGGTCTGAGAACATACTTGAACACAGGTCTGCCCAATGCTCTGTCTACCACAGTGCCATCTATCTGCTCCCTAACCCCCAGATGGGACGGCAGGGGAAAACACACTAGAAGTAGCTTCTGATGTGGGCTTTGAAGGAAGGGAAGATTTCCAATAGGTACAGGATTGGAGGCATGGCATGAGCAAAGGCATGAAGACAAGGGATAGCAAGTGATGGATAAGGAGTCCAATTTGTCTGAAACAGAAAGCATGGAAGGGAAGAGTAGTGTGAAATAAAGCTGTAAGGTAGGCTGTAGAGGACTGTGAATGTAAACTTAAAGAATTTATACTTTAATCCACAGGAAATGAGCATTAAGTGTGATGTGGACACAGTAGTAGAGGATAAAAATGACATGAGTTGTAATGTAAAAAATAGATTGGAGTTCTTATCAAAACAATGGCTAACCACAGTTCCAGAAGATCAACAATAGAGAAGGCTAGCCATCTCGTGACAAGATGGAATAGACTCAAGGTACACAGTAAGACACACATTTTGGGGTCGTAGCCAATATGGGAATTTGTTTTCCTTGACTATGCATAGGAGTTTTGGTTTTGTTTTTCTTTTTTTTTTCCATGGGCAAAGTGAAAGAAAAGAAATGTTTAATTAAAAAGTAATTTTAAAAAATAGACTGGAAATAGGCACAACAGTTAAGAGACTATTACAAGAGTTTAAGAGAAAAGTGATAAATTGGACTGAGGGGAAATAATATGCTGAGAGTGGAAAGTGAACCAGGAAGATTTAGCCATTGATTGGCACTTGGGCGTGAGAGACAAGGAGTCAAAAGATGGCTCGACATTTTAAATCTGTATTACTGTGAGGACAATGATGCAAGTGACAGAAATAAAGAAGTCAGAGGGAGAGGTTGGATTTGAGGGGAAGACAAAGAGTTCCATTTTGGACAGGATGGAATTGAGAGAATAGTAAGAGATATAGTGTGTGTTTGGAAATGCAGGATGAGTGCACTGAGGAGATGATCTTTGAGACTCTTTTATAGAAACTTAGTGGTTACTATGTGCTTCTGGACAGGACCAATACTTGCAATTTTTTAATGAGGGGCAAGATGCACAAAATAAATATTTCTTCAGTTGGGGACCTGGGGAGACCACAGAAAGCACGGAGCCCTGGGAAATCCTGAGGCTGCTACCCATGTAGGCTCTTACTAGGTGGTACGAGCATGGAAGAAGAACCCAAGATGTTTTCACCTAAAAGGAGCAGTGTTTGGGGGGCTCAGGGGATGCCCTGTGGTAGCTTCCTATTTTAACTAGCATCTCTTGCTAAGTATATAAAAAGCTCAGTTATTTTTATTTTACTGAAAGATTAAAAGCATTTTCAACACCTCTCTAAATTTTGGCACCCTGAAGCAGTACTCAATGTTCCCTGTCCAAAATTAGGGCTCCAGTTCTGGACCTGAGGTTGAGAAGAAATGCCCATTGTCAATCGGTTGCCTATTTCTCTCTCTTCTTTTTTTTTCTGAGAATTGTGTCTTTCTCCTAAATTTTGGGCAGCCTCCTAAATCCAAAGCAAATTTGTTGAGCCCTGCTTCAGACCTTAGAAAACTTTGTTTTAATGGGAATTGGTTCCAAGGCTGAACTGTGCAAAATGAGGTCGGCTTCACCACAGCATCAACAGTTATTCGGTAACCTTTTTCAAAGTGTGGAATATATAACTGAGTTTCTAAATGGCAACTTTCTCATAGGTTCTAAAAGATTCCCCAGATTGTGAATAGAAATTTGTTTAGAAAATTAATAATTTTGGTAAAATGCTTCTTGCAATCAAGCTTTTTATGTGTAAGTACATTATATTGCAGAGTAAAAAGAATATAATTTTTATTATTTAGAAATATAACAAGCACTGGAAGGGCATAGCTCTGAGAATAGTGTGGCATAATTATAATTAGCATGCATGAAATCATTCATGTTGCTTTGTGAACATGGATATGTACAAGGTTTTTTTTCTTCCTAGTTGTATTTTTTCCATCTAGATCTTAAAAGCAGACCAACTATAAAAGCTCCAAGAATCTGAAAGTGAAGGAGTAAGTTGACAATTATGCCCAGTCCTGACTTTTAAAATCTAGTGCACAGACCAAACTGCCATTCTTCAGAATCCTGAAGGGCTAACCGAACTCTTCTAGCTAATAACTAAACCAGGGAAGTTAATAACTAACTTTTCCTGAATGTTGTTTAAAATGCCTATCTATCTAAGATATTACTGACAGTCCTGTACGAAGGCAAGAAGAAGGACATAATGACCCTGTGAAGGATCCTCTTTGCCCAGGGGGCACTCAACTTTCTCTATATAGAATCAGAGCATCATAGAATGTTAAATAGAAGGGACCTTAGGCATAATTTAGTTCCTCAATTTTATAGATGGTGAAAATGGGCATCACAGAGGTCAACTATTTTGCTCAAATTTGTATTGTCAGTCAACAAACATTTATTCTTTACAACGTGTGAGGTAATGTGGTAAGTGCTGAGTCAAAAACAGTCCTTGAGAAGTTCCCATTGAAATGGAGAACAACATGCAAACAATTATGCACATTTAAGATATATACATGGTAAAGTGGAAGTAATCTCAGAGGAGGTCCCTAGTATTGGGTAGACTAGGTAAACTAGGCAGTTAGGAGCTCAATAGATAGAGAGTGCTGGCATGGAGACAGGAAGCCCTGAGGTCAAATGTGACCTCAGACACTTACAAGCTGTGTGACCCTGGACAAGTCACTTAACTGCTTTCTGCCTCAGTTTCCTTAACTGTAAAACAGGAAAAATAAAAGTATGTACCTCCCAGGTTTGTAGTGAGGATTAACTACAATAATAATGATAAAGTGCTTACCATATATATATATATGTATATATACATATATAGTATAGTAAGTGCTATATAAATGTTAACTTTTATTTTTTTTAATTGTTGTTGTTGTCAATGGTGGTGGTGGTAGAGGGTGAGAGGATGTAGGAAGGCCTCTTACAGATGGTGGGATTTAAGTGTTACAGGCTCATGGAGTTCACTTTCTAATGACAGAAGCAACATCAAAATAACTTGTAAAAACCTCTCTCTATGCCTCAATTTTCTCCTCTGTCAAGTGGAGATAACTACTGTGCCTACCATACAGGTATGGTGTGAAGATCCAAGGACATAATACATATGAAGGTACTCTGACCCAAACAACTAAAAACATGCTATAGGAAAAAAAATTAGAGCCTTGTTATTGGTTATGGGGTGAGGCTAATAACAGCTTTCCATTGTAGGTCTCAGTTTCCTTCAGATCCCTTTGCCTGACTTCGATATCTGCCTGGCCTGGAGAGGCCTAGAGAGAGAGAGGGCTGAGTCTTTGAGTTCATGCCTCTAATCAAGGAAACAATCAGAGATGTCATGTGGTTGTGATGATCAGTAGATGCCTTTACACAGAATTCTATCCCATCCCCAAAGCCAGAAGTTATAAAAAAGAAATGCTTAACAAGCACTTTTGAAGTATCTTTATCTTTTCAATAAGAGAAACCATTGCCCACTCAAGGGAGGAGAAAACACAGAATGAATTATGATGCTGCCTTGTTGTAAATAGGATGAACTACTCATCCCCAAGTGGTATAACTTGTATGCTAATGATGTATAAATTAGGAGGGTCTGGTTTGGTATTAATTGGAAAGACAGAATTGCAAAGTGGATAGAGATGGGCCACAGAATTGGAATGACCTAAATTCAAGACCTGACTCTGACACATAGTAGCAGGGTGACCCTAGGTAAGTCCTTTATCCTTTCATGGCCCTCAGGCAACTTTCTAAGATGAAAAAATAGAGATCAGTGGCTAAACTGCATTGGCAGAGGCTATTACAAAACACTGAACGTGGATGGAGGAAGACCTAGCTTTGAATCATGCCTCAAATATTTACCAGCTGTGTGACCCTGTGGCGAGTCACTTAACTTTTCCTGGCCCCAGGTTCCTGATCTATAAAAACAATAGCACCTACTTCATAGGTGGTATTATTGTAGTAGAGCTTATGGAATAATGTAAGTATAAGTCTTTGCAAACTTTAAAGTGCTTTGTAAAGGTGACCTATTAGCAGGAATTTCCTCACTGTGAAGGTTCCTCCATCAAGGGAATCAGAAAAGGAGGAAGAGAAGGTAGGCAATAGAGGAAGAGGAGGAGATGACAACACACTTATAGCTACCAAGTGCTCTTACCAACATATTTCATAGACTTTTGACTCAGAATAATTTTAATTGGCCAATGGAAATCACATGACCAAACTCACAAAAAAGGAACTCTATGATAATTGTATTCCAGGTTCAAATTTTCAACATCAGAAAATAAAGTAGAAGAAAAACACACACACTCACACACACATGCACGATGCACATACACCTTTTCAATCTATCAGGATTGGTTATTACATCAGTACAACCAGGTTCTGATTAGTGCAAATAATGAATTCCATGAAGAATCACATATATTCATATTCCCACTACTAGAAGTTATAATTATGTAAAATGATAACTATTTCTAGCCTAATGAAAATATAAAATGAGGATCCAAATAATGTATCCACTTACAGGATACTAATAAGGATCTAGTATTCACCAATGCAGATCAAAACCTCCTCCATATGGAAGGAAGGAAGGAAGGAAGGAAGGAAGGAAGGAAGGAAGGAAGGAAGGAAGGAAGGAAGGAAGGAAGGAAGGAAGGAAAGGAGGGAGGGTGGGAGGAAG